>NC_092862.1:132147144-132230843 GCF_032062135.1 Pyxicephalus adspersus
TGTTACATGTGACAGTGGTGACTTGAATATTACAATCTGCTGAAAACCTACTCACAGGGCTTGATTTAATAAAGCTCTCCAAGAATGGGAAAGACAGACTATCACCAGAGAGCCTAGGTGATCCAGAAAACCTGGAACGGATCTCATCAAAGACTGAAAATATTTGCTAATAATATTTTAATAATTATTTAAAAAATCCATTCAAGGTTTGCTGAATTACCTAGACTCTCTGATGATAGTCTATCTCCTCCAGTCTATGAGAGCTTTAATATAATTATATATAATTACCTGTATTATAATTCAGGTCTACAGAATCCAATAGCTGCTTTTAACTCCCATCCCCCACCTAAACGCAATCAAAATCTAGTTTGGGAAGTTATCCAGAATGGGTTTTCATGAAACATCCAAAATATCTAACAAAAAAAAGTTAATTATCTGGTGTACAGTTGGATTGTCAGAAAAAAAAAATAGAACAATCTTTATCCGGCATTGTCCAGATTTTTTAGGTATTTATACCACACAAATACAGTACATAAAACTTCCTTTTTTATTATTATTATCAAACAGCACAACAAGATATATTTGTCACTGTTCTCTTTGCATCATAGAATCCAGATACAGGTTCTTGTAAAGGTCCTGACAGCACTGTTTAAAGTTTCTGTACTTTCCTCCACTGTTTGCTTTGATCTCAGTGGAGTGAATGTTGAGCTGTTTGAAAATAGTAAATATGGAAGATTTTATGTAACTGTGTACTTATGAGTTAGGCTGAGTCTACACGGACTGCTTCCCCTGAGGCTTTTGAAAGCCCATGTTTGAAATTCAGGTGTTTTAAAGCTTGTCTTTAAATTGCTGGAAAACAACTATGGCGCGTTTTACGGCATTTTTAACGCGATTATGTTTTCAAGCATTTATCATTGCAAGAAAACACCCCCCATTGAAATCAATGAATGCATTTACCTGCGTTTACCCACGTTAATCTCGCATTCTAATTTTTAAAACGTTGCAAGGAGCGTTATTTATAACACAAGAAAACATCCAAGTAGACTAAGCCTTAGGTACCCAAAAAAATCCTATACTCATCGATTGGCAAGTGAAAACAAATTATAGATGGAAGCATCAAATGTAGCAAATTTGGAGCCAAAATGCAAACAACTCACTGGCTTGAATAGTAAGCAAAAAACAACCCTAAAACAATTAGAATAGAACCTGCAGATGGTACAATTCCAAATAATACAACGCAGAAATATTCAGATCATGGGATTTTTTAGGTACACATACCATGGACTTATTACAATACAAATCCAGAGTTAAAATTCCACAAAAAAAGTTCCACATTTTTATGCAACAATCTTTTCCATTAGGTTAGTGTAGTCCTTTATAAGTGTTTCACCAGCATAGCATGGTATAGCTTGTTGTTGCATGACACTTTTAAAAATAAACATGGATTGTTCAATAGATTGTTCAGTGTTGTTGCTGAATGCTCTCACTTCAGCCACATAATGTGAGGACAAGACTCAGTGGAGAAGACCTTAATACGCACTCCCCCCCGCCCCCCCCTCAAGCCTCCATCCTACACAAGTGACAGGGAAGCCTATTCATATCTAGAAGTTGTCCGTATGTCGGATGTTCTTAAGTCGGGGACTACCTGTATATATAAAACATTTGTGAAAACTCCCCTTGAAGAAGTGGAATATATTATCTGTGAAACACATCAGATCATTTTCTAACCAAGAAAACATAGAATAGACTTTATTCTTAGAGGTGTGGCATGCTTGAATTATTATGAGCCAATACTAAACCTTTATTATAAAACCCTGACCAGTTTATTTGCTGTCTGCATGCTTGTCAGCATCCTGAACAACTACCATAATTGTTGTTGAGCCTGTGTCTGTACAAGCACATAAATTAACATTTGTAATTTCCCATCCTTCAGACCTTGATGAAGCAAGTGAGGCTTAGCCCCTGAAACGTGTTGGGTGTAAATACAATTTTTATTTGTTTGACGTTGTAAAAAACTGAAATTGGATTTTAATATTATAGTGAAGTGCTTTAGAGCAAAAAATGGGGTTATTCCTTCCTTACTCTAGAAAATTAATTAATTAAAAGTAATGTTTATGTTCTAAATACACTTTAAAACTAATAATAAAAAACTTTAAAACTTTGTAATAAAAACATCACTTACATTGATACTTTTAAAAGAATAATATAATATATAAAATATAATATATATTTAAAATAGTCTCAGTTTCATAGCACAACTTAATTTCCATGCTGACTTTACTTTCCAAGTTTATTGTGCTTAGCTGTTTCATTATCATACCATAGAGATGGATTACCATATATAACAGCATTAAACATTTACTGGAAAATTTTACTTCTTGCGCTCAACTACTTTTTAACTTTGTTAGCTGTGACTTTTTTGGCAGTGGAGACGGAGGCATACTTGTTCGGCAGAGCGTCTATAAGTTCCAAACCTGAAATAATATTTTGATGAAATCAGCACTGCTATTTCTGGAAGGGCTGTGTTCCCGGATATTTTATCAACTGAATGTTGTGATAGATGCGTCCTTTAAGCTCTCTATCTTTTCGATTTATTTGCAAGTTTTGGTGGAGGGTTCAATCACCGCGGCGAAATGTAATTATGTTCTCCGGGGGCACGAATGGCATATACCTTAATGACGAGGTTTTGAATGTGAGCTATTTCCCTGGGTACAGTTAAAAAAAATGAAAGATATGTGCGGATGAAAACCACAAAAATTTTACCCAGGCATCAGGTTAACGGGATAACGTCTGTCAGGAATCCTTGGATGACCCCAAACTTTTTTTTTTTTCAAAAAAGAGAAATACTTCTTTATTCTGCATTCTATTAAAGCAACATTTTGTGAATGTCTTGGATATTAAACCTATAAATTATAAAACATGTTTGTTGCATTGTTATCCGTAGCCTTTATTCTACTCTTGTCTACATTTCCATAATTGCTCCATGACGCATTACTGCATATTCTGGATGCTGGATCTGGATTCAAAGCTACTGTAAAAAAATTCCCTTTGAGCAAGATTGACACAATTTCTGGGAAAAAGTCTGAGCCTTATAATCTGTTGCTATTGATTGACAAGCAGTTATATTTTTTACTAGTCAATCAATGGAAATAGGGCAAACTGACAGTCTTACCTTAACTAGCTGGACACAGTAGAGACATCAAGAATCTGTGTACACTCATTAAATGCAACGTTTCTGGTCCAGACACCATCTTTACCATGATCTCTGTGCCCCTTTATTCTCTAGGACAGCATTTCCAAACCTTTTTACCCTGAAGGAACTTTAAAATAATTTTTGGGTCTCAGGGAACCTAGCTAGAATAATTTGTTTGGAAAAATAACCTTTACATTGGTGGTCAACATAAACAGTATCCTTCTTGTATCGGTGGTTTGAATTCAATCCTTATTGACAGGAAAAAAAATTATTATTTTTTTTACACAGTATTTATATAGCGCCATCATATTACGTAGCACCATACAAAGTCCATAGTCATGTCACTAGCTGTCCATCAAAGGAGCTCACAATCTAATGTCCCTACCATAGTCAAATGTCATTAACACAGTCTAAGGTCAATTTGGAGGGAAGCCAATTAATCTAACTGCATGTTTTTGGAATGTGAGAGCAAACCGGAGTACCCGGAGGAAACCCACGCAAGCATGGGGAGAACCTGCAAACTCCATGCAGACAGTATCCTAGCTGATATTCGAACCTGGGACCTAGTGCTGCAAAGGCTAGAGTAACAACTGAGCCACTGTGCTTTCAAAATCATTGGGGTTATGCTTGTGGCCCTTGCAAGTGGAATTAAACCCCAAACTATTCAGGCCCCATCAGATGAGATATCATTCAGCCACAACTCAAAGAATTCCTAGCAACCTCTGGAGGAACCTTTGATTGGGAATGACTGTTCTTATAATTGATAAGTCTGAAAGCTATATAATGTTTTAATCGCCTTTTTGTTTATTAGTTGACTCAAACACCTACTCATTTCCTACTCTAAATGCCAATGGAAGCCTGCTATTACATGTTTTCCACAGTTTTCTTGTAATTCGGTATTGAGGGTGACAGCTGAAAGCGAATGTCTATAGATCAGTAAATCAAAACTATAGCTAAAAATTCAAACATTGTGACCAGGCAGATAGTCCAATGTCCCTTCTGCAATAAAATAAACATACCTGCCTAATCACAATACAGATAGTCCCCAAATAAAGACATCTGACATAGGAATGACTCCTAGATATGAACAGGGCTTCCCTGCTTGCTGGTGTGCAGGACGGAAGCTTGATGTGGGAGGAGGCGGTTTGCATGACTTGCAGTAGAAATCTTTTGCTAAACACAGGTTGGGGGTTATCTTAAGGATTGAGCCCTTCTGACAAACTCTGCAGTTGTTTCCTTTTGGATATTAAAACACAGCTTGCTCCAGAAGTTATTATATGTCTAGGCTCCATGAAGTTTTTTTTTTTACTTTGTTTATTTTTTTGTTTGTGTTTAACTCACAGTGAGGATTTTTACAATAAGTGAAACCACACTGCCTATTAATATGTTGAGACAAACATCTGTCCTAATTGCATTTATTAAAATAATGTACCTGTTATGACTTACATACAAATTCAACTTAAGAACAAATACAGTCCCTATCTCGTATGTAACCTGGGGACTACCTGTACGCTCACCAGTCCTGGCATTGCCGACTTCTTTTTCTTCTCCTATAGCTTTTCTGATTTTCGGCGCTTTTGATTGTCTGGGTCTGGATGACAAAACTTCCATCCATTCGTTTCCAGCCTCCCTGGTGGATTTTGGAATACCTAGAAAATATCTAGAACAGTAGTGGAGAGTTAACAGACAGATAATTTATTGCAGAAGGGACATTGCCTGTCTCTTTCTACAATAAAGACCTGTCTAGTCACAAATTTCCAAAGTAGTTCCGCTCCAAGTTTGTTTCTATTTTTTGTTCTTCTCAATATTCCACAATTCACACATTAAAGCAGAAGTAGACTGTTCTATGAGTTGCTTTTTAAAGTGCATTTTTTTTTATGTATTGCAGTCCCTTTGTAGCTCCTATCCATGTCTACATTTATTCCAGTATTACCAGGCTTTTCCCAGGACTTGGGACATGGAATCGTCACCATATAACAGCTGTAATAACCTTTGAAATGACATTTGCATTACACATTGTAACATAGGGACAAAAAGGTCAGCTGTGTAACTGGACAAAGTGTTGAATGGGCAATATGTGGGACTGCTACTGCTGTGAACCAGCAGTGATTTGTTTGTAGGGAACCTCTAGGATTCCCTGTTGATTGTTTAAAATTCCTGTGCTGAGGCTGGTTTTACTGAGAATTTTTAAGAATATGGTGGGGCAGATTCCTAATGCCAGGTCCCATGTTTTTCCGAGGGCCACAGGTTTATTTAGCACACCTGGTGCTAAGTAGCAGGGGCTTTGACTGTGTGAGCCAGCCTCTGCTTGTGAAAGGAGAAGTGCTAGTTTATAAGCCAGCCTTAACAAATTGTTTTTGTTAGCCAGGAGGCTATTCTTTTTATTTAAAGGACTCTCATGTTGCTGACACCACCCCTGCAAGGGTAGACAAATCCAATAAATATGGACAGGAGCCCTAAAGAGATGCTGTCACCTGCAGTGGCCTTATTGCCCTCCCACAATTTGATGGTAATTCTCCACACTGTATATGAAACTTAATTCCAATTTATTCCATATACACTGCTCCTGCTGTATTCCCAGACACCCCAGATAGAGGTCATAAAATTAAAGTGGTGCAGAAGTAAATGACAGATCATACCCAGGGCTGCAGGAGCTGTTGGATAACCAACATGGAATTTTCATTAAAGTGCATCATCTTGGACATTTGTTACACTCTTGTGGGAGGTAAGCTAAATTTATGTTTTAATTTTGAAAAAAATTGGCACCTGGAGTTCTGATTTAAAGCTGTCTGTATTTCTAAGTTTTTGGAAATACTATTTTGAACAAAGTATCTGGCTGTTTTCAGATTAAACTGTCTTTTTCTAACCATTAATATTTTCTTTGAATGCAGAGATTTTATCATTAGTAATAAATAATTGTGACTTTTTTACCTTGAAGAAATACATTCAGTATGTTCAGTTTGCTGAATATATCACAAACGTATATTGTACATTGGTGTCACCAGACGTAAAATCAATACATCTCTACAGTTTGTCTTGTGTTGATGATGAGTTGCTTTTGTTTTGCAAAGTTGCCTGAAAAGTCGTATGGATTTTACAGCATAATTCCCATATTCCCTGCAGTTTCTGCAAATCTAATTTACTCTAATGGCAAAGTTGCCTGAAAAGCTTTTGTTTGAGGCTCTAAATTTTTCGGCCACCGAGTTTTTTATGTATTTTTCTGTGGAGTAAACACAAGTGGCTTATCTAAGTAGTAGAGTAAAGTTATATTTACCATTACCTTTTTAAATATGTATGGTAGTAAGCAACCGTCTACATCCGAAGTATGTCAATGGGAAACTTTTGTATAAAAGGAGCTACTCTTGAGGGTGTGGGGAGAGATTGGACCATTGTATTCTATCATGAACTCATCCATATCAACAATCAGGTCATATCCTTATACAAGTATGCTTTCTTTTTATTTACTTGCTTACCCTATTGTATTTTTGTGTGCCTTAAATAAATACTTTTTATTTATTGACGGAAGACTTCTCCAGCACCCATGCTTTATTCATTACAACCTTTCTTCTGAAAGATACTATTTTTTTATCAATTTGCACCCAATACCTCTCTCCTATTGTTATGTTGTTCTTCGAAAAGCCTCTAGATCATATCTAAACACTGAGCTTGTGTTATGTTATTTAACCCAGCAGAAATGAGAAACCACCAAACTTAGCTGCTTCTATGAAGGTGAGTGCTACAATAGGTACATTTTGCATTTTATTCGGGCAATGGGAGGTATGCATGAAAATAATGTTGTCGATTACAAATATATCCACTCCAAAAGGTATGGTTTTAAACTGCTAGAGATCAAAAAGTCCTCTGAGATTTCACTACTCTACAAGTATCACACAAAAACTAACAGCACAGCCAGACCACCAACATCAGTGCTCTTATCATGCTGCAAGGCTAAATAAGCAGAACACTTGAATTTACAAATGAGATGACTCAAAATACCACCTGCACAAAGCATAGATCTGACATTTACTGTGTCATTAGAAAATAAAACCCTTTTAGCCATTCTGTACTCAGAATAAAAATAAAAGTGATACCTTTTAATGAATATGAAAGTTCAATCACTAAAATATCATATAAGCTTTACATGTTAAAGTAATTTAAAAAGTTGATTTCAGTCTTGGTAATTCAGTATCATCAGGTGCTCCCTGAGCAGCGTGATAGAGAGATGGGCTCATCAGTGTGACATTTCCCTTTACACTCACTCTTCATTCACAGACTGGAAGAGGAACAATACCTGTATGTATAACTTAATTACAGCGGACATGAATACAAACTCTTTGGCAGGTAAAGTAATCTCTTAAATAGAAACTAGACAAGGACAAGATTTCAGGCTCCCAGGTGTCTTCCCTGTATGCAGGTATCGAGCTGGTATTAGGAGCACCCTCTGTAAGGGAGTGCTCCCAATCCAAGCTTGTTACAGTACCTGTATAAAAGACACCTGTCCACAAATGGAATCAATCAATCAGACTCCAAACTAGCCACCATGGCCAAGACCAAATAGCTGTCTAAGGATGTCAGGGACAAAATAGTAGATCTACATAAGGCTGGACTGGGCTACAAGACTATCCCCAAGCAGCTTGGTGAGAAGTTGACACGATAATTTGCAAATGGAAGAAAAACAAATTTACTGTCAATCTCCCTCCCCTATCAACCAGTCTGGAGACTGGCTGGGCCACTCCAGGACCTTCACGTGCTTCTTCTTGAGCCACTCCTTAGTTGCCTTGGCCATGTGTAACAAGCTTGGATTAGGAGCAGTTCCTTACAGAGGGTGCTCCTAATCTCAGCTCGTTACCTGCATACTGGGAAGACACCTGGGAACCTGAAATCCTGCTGGTTGATTGAGGATCAAATATTTATTTCACACATTATATTGCACATCAAGCTCTGAATTTTGAGCACTGGGTTTTTGAGGGTTCTTTTGTTGTTATTCTGTCTCTCACAGCTACAACAAACCTACCATTACAATTAAAGTCTGGTCATTTCTTTGTCAGAGGGCAAACGTACAAAATCAGCAGGGGATCAAATACTTCTTTTCCTCACTGTATATGTTTTTGGCAGAAGGGAGGCACAAAGTCTCTTTTGTCCAAAACCTGGCGTGCAGTGTAGAACCCGGCCCTAGATGCCATAGACAGCGTACATGCAGGAGCAGCACCATAAATTACAGGAACCTTAAAGACCCGATGGTAAATATGGCAGGATTGGAGTATGCAACAGCAACAGAAACCCCAACCTGCCATCATTGCAGAAAGCTTAGAATAAGGTGTGTGCCAAAATTGGCAATTATGCTGTGTTGTGCATTCTCCCCAGTTTTGGCAAAAGCTCATCCCCACCGATGCAGGTTTAGAACTGCTTTAATTACCCTAGTAGACAGGAAGTGGTTTCAAAGGGGTTGCACAGGGATCAGTTGTTTTAATGAGCAAAGGATTAAAATTGTCGATATACAGTGTTGTTGACCTACTAAACCACTAGGTATTGTTCACTTTGCAGAGTAAATGTTTTTCAGGTTTAATAAACAAGGCACAACTGTGTTCAATTTACCTAGTCAATATTTTATTTTTAGTAGAAAGGGATAACTGCTGTTGGATTTATATAGAATTAATGTTTTAATTTATCATGCCTAATATTACAATGTTTCTTTGATGTCCAGCAAAATTCCTTTGTTCCATTGATAAAAGGTTTTTTTGTACACTATTGGATTTGTTTGTTTTTGGCATTTGGAGATTTCCTTTCATTCTTGTCCTATAGACTCAAAAGAAAGAGAGAATTTACAGGAACATAAAAGAAATGCCATTGGACGGGTCTAATCAAATGTCCCTATTAGAAGATTCACTCTTTTTTTTTGTTCTGCTCGCGACTCAACACGTGGGATTTACACTTACTAACCCTGATGACATTAATCAAGATAATTTCAGAGGTCAAGAGAGCAAATCGCCCTAATGAGAAACACAGATAGCAATAAAAACATGAACATGGTGCTACTCCTACCTATACCCCAAGGAAAATTACATTGTATGATTTTATTTACAGTTTTATTTTCCTTGCACACTATTAGGCCCTGGTCCACCAATAGTACTCACCAGACACCAGTCCCCCAATCTAACATCACAGTCCCCACCTATAGCAAGCTCCCACTCCCACCTCGGGAGACTGGTTGCGTCTCCCAGCACTCGGTTGCCCCCAGGATTTATTGTGCAAGGGATGGTGTCTGGAGAAGGGCTGGCGGGGGACCAGGAGCCCACAGATAATGCAGTACCAAGATTACAACAGAGACAAGTCCAGAACACACAGCAAAGATCAAAATTACATAAAAATTATACGGATTAGGTAATCTGTCCATTAGACCAGGTACACAAGGGCAAGACACAAGCAGAGTCGGGGTCACAGGCAAGCGATGGGTCCAGGCACTTTTACTCACAGGGTCAGAAACAGGCAAGGTCAGCAACAGAAAATCAGACAATGTACACTCCAGCAGCAAGTCAGCCTAGCTTTACGCTACAACAGGCACTGGTTCCTGTGAGCAGAGAGGCTATAAAGTTCCAGCAGCCAATGACAGTACAGGATTGAGTCAGAAACTAATCTGCCTTAACAATCCCCTTCAGCTGTGCACAGCCTCAGACTGGTGATGCCAAAAAATACATCAAGCTGCACAGCTAAAGGGAAGCAGGGGCTGCTGCTATTTCTTTATTCTCCTTGCTGCAAAAGACATTGCTGGAAAAAAAGGTGTTGTGGGATACTGGGGTGGCGTACAGCACAGAATCCCCAGCCGGATGTCCTAGGCATTTTCTTTAAACACATCATTTTACTCTCTTGCACTAGTGATCAGTTCAGGATTGACTCCACACATTGAATATTGGAGGGAAATGACCACCTTATTTGGCAGTCATTGCAGATTAGTAAACTCACTGAACCACTCGCAACACCTGAAGGAACTCTAGTAGGGTATCATTGAATCTTAGCTGAGAATAGCTTGGTTAATCTTTCTTATTTTCTCATTATGCAAAACATCTCCAGTTAGTTCACACTTAAAAAAAAAATTTAAATAGAATTCCTCTTTAAACATTTCAATTGCTAATTATACAATCTGGCACTTATGCTACAAGCTGGAATACCGCTTTGCGCCAAGGAGCATGCTATCCTCACAGTGTTGTCTTAACATCACTCTCCTTGTAGACCCTTGGCTTTTCTTTTAAAATCTTTAGATCTTAGACATGCCAAAAAGCTTTTCTCCTCACTAGTTTCTCAGACAGATCAGGGAATTAGAAGGAGTAAGCCAGACCGTTTTGTTGTGTGTCATAGAACAGACATGTGGACACGCTCAGCTGAGAGGTTATACCAGGCAGCCAGAAGTTCCTAAAAAGCACTTCCGTTGCTAACTTGGGAGCTTCAAAACCAATTAGCCTGACTGCTATGAACAGCCCTAACTGGGGAACATTCTGAATATGGATCAGTAAATAAATCAGCGAATCAAATCTGCACCAGTTATTCCATTCTGCTTCAATTACTTCAGCTCAAATGCCAGCGAGCAAATGGCACTTCAAACATAATCATGTATTACAAAGTTTCTGCTTTTCCTGAAGCACTTGAGAGAAACTCCAGGCAACTGGTAAAGTGAATTGTTGAGCCGATGCTGCTATTCAGGAAACTGGGCTGATGTAGAACTGTCAAATCTCCTGGGAAACTGGGGGGAAATCTGATATTTTATTCTCTGGTCTCTCTGTTGCCACATTAAGGCTTCTGGAGTCCTGGGAGATTTTTGCCATCTGCCCCTTGGTTTTTGCAAGACAGTCCTACAGGATCCGGTGTCAGGTCTGCAGGTTGATGCTGAAAAGCTCTACATGGCGGCGCCTGGGATTGTATTCATAGGCAGGGTGATCCTTTATCCATTGGTACTGGCATAGTTTTGATGTCAACTTTAATTGGGTATATACCATCAGACAGTAGATGACCATTGGGGGGGCATTTTTGTTTTCTATCTTTGATACCCACAACTGAGCATTATGTAAAATACTCATGTGTTACATATATTGCATCACACCATTCCTTCGATGTGGTGGCTTCAATGGTTTTTTTTTTATGTTATTATTTTTATTTAATGGTCAACCTACCAGTATCACACTTCTTGTTGTGGGCTGACAATTCTCACAATCTATTCCTGGGTATTTTTGGAGCAACAGCATTTTTACCCATGGGCAGGACTGCTTGCACCACTGCCTTTCCGCTTTTTTATTACAAAAGGTGAGGGGTTGCAAGGTTCTCAGGGATATTTGGGAACAATCTACCCTAAAACATAACAGGCAGATTGCACAGGAAGTTTTTCGGTGAGGAGCCTGTACAACTGTGCAAGGCTGCAAGAAAGGCTGGAGTTCAACTTGAAATGTTGTGGTTAGGTAAAAAGTGAGGATTAAGTTTAGGGGCTAAATTAAGGTATATATGATGTCAAGCTGGGGGAGACAAGGCCACTAGGGGGCACTATGGCTTGCACAAAAGTGGTGTGAGACCTAGGAAGGGCCAAGATGCAGAATCTAAGTGACAACCAGCCAGAGGTTATTTCCTGATTGGCCGCCGGGTTGGACGAAACTGATAAAGCTTGGTAGCACTGGCATGCCCAGAGTCAGAACTGCTCACGGAGAGACATTCCTGCGCTTTAAGGAAGAAGAGGCAAGTGTGAAATATGAAATCATCAGGAAATCATGCCTCTTGGGGGCCACCAGAGAAAGTGAGAAAGAGGATCCAATAGAACACATACCTTTTCTTGCAGTGGCATATTTGTGTAAAGCTGGTGGGAGCCTACCAGAGATCCTGTGACCCCCCCATACAACACAAAACTAATTTGTGGCCCACTCAAGGTTTTTTCCAGGCTTTTGATAGGCCTGTCTGACCCTGCCAAAAAAAAGCAGTACCTAGATCTTGCATTGAAAACAAATATACCATCAGCTAAACCTACATAATAAACGCTATCTACTTTGGGACTTTCCTAAGGCAGTTTTACCTCTTTTTGGTTGCAGAGAATTTCTTTATGGGGTCCATTTGGTAAATTTTCTCACAAAACAAAATGTTTAGCATCCTCTAAACTCAGTAAAGTGCTTCTGCAGAGGTGACCTGTCAATTCCCCACATTTCCAAAACAAATTCATCTTTCAGAGAAAAACAGCAAAGTAAGACAGATGCTGCCTTCCCTCCCGGCATTGGTCATGGATCCACATTACTGTCACAGCATGCCACCATCCTATAAATGAAATGATGTTCCTTCAAGGGATGTTAATTTATGTACAGCAAACTACAAGTCTTCCTTAGACTAAGTGAATGCATTATTCACATGTAAAGCATATTTTCTGATGGCACAGGAAAGTAAACTAGTAATAAGATAATAGAACAAATGCAAAATATTGAGCCCACTGAAGAATAAATAAAATAGAAATGGATTTTGCTTCACACACAAAATAAAAAATACATATATGGAAGCTGTTTTACATGTCTATCCAGTCTCAGGGTTTACTCATATCTACCCCAGGTCAAAGCAAATTTGAAGACTTTCAAAATTTTTTTCTGCTTTAGTTAAGTTTTAAAACAAGGTTCCAGTCCCCAGCCTATGATTGGCCAGTATAGAAGAAGCAGAATATTATACTAAGCCCATCCCTCGGTCACCCTACTCTTTTCAACTGTTAGCATGCCCCCTTTCATACAAAAAAAGTGTCCACCAGCTGAGATTACCATTTGTTTTACTGATGCTATTTTAGCTTTTTTCTATCATGTTTGGAATATTCATAAAGTGCCCATTACCCTGTCCCCGGATATTCACCTTTGTACTATCAATACAGATAAATGTGTTTTTGTTTTTAATCCTTAATTAACACTTTTGCAGAGCCAGACATCAATTGTCTCAAGGAAAGACTACAGGGAGCTTACTGCTACTCTTTTAGAACCAAATTTTAGTACTATTAGTAGTAATCCGTTACTTGTTTAATCCGTTATTTAAACAACTGCACCTTTGAACACTATATTAGGGTCAATGTCATATGGCAATCAAATTGCTGATTGCAACTGTAATATTTATAAATTTGGCATTTGTAAAAGTGGCAATCAGATTTTCAAAAATAGAAAACAAAAAGGAGGTGACCTGTTATGTGATCATCGCCTCTTTATAAATTGGCCACTTTATGATAAATCATACCTGCAAAAAAGTTCAGCTTTAAAGCAGGTCCTTGCTGAATATCTTTTTTAAGGGTGGCCCTTCTTGCCTGACCATTCTTCAACACTATATACAAAACTGATATAAAAAAGAAGAAAAAAAATAGCAGAAGCACCTAACTTGAAACTAAAATTGTGACTTTACTAATGGATCTCTATGCTTAGTTCTCAGCCACATATCTGGTTTGGTTGTTGTTTGGGCTTCCACCCTCTTCACTAGATTTTTTCTCTATTTTAAAAATATACAAATGTACAAAATACAAATGAAAAAAAATGTACAAATATAAAGTTGTTAACCCATTACAAACAATAAGAAATCTGAAGTCAGATTGGTTGATATTGATAATAATTTCATATGTTTGCTTGTATTAATATAATAGTTCACCCTTGAAATACATTATTGCAATTAACTTCACTTTAATTATAACAAATTTTTTTTTTAAATTTTCAGCACTGAAAATGAAGACTTGCTGGAGCCTTCTGCAGCTTTTTATGTTCTTCCTTTTTACTTATTTACTGACCATTCACCAATGTGAAGTGAAGTGAAGAGAAATACCCATTATTCCTGGAGATGGAGAGCATATGACAGACTCCCTTCCACCCCACATGGCACTATTTGGGAGAAAGTCCTAATCCTTGTGTAAGTTGAGCCTAAACAGAAATTCTGCTTCTGGGACAAGACTGGGAAAAAAAGACATTTTAAAGGTAATCCGTTATTGGTGAGATCCCATTTACCTACTATATTTTGGTCTGTATACAATTAACATTAGAGTTAGTTATGTTGTGTTATGTTTTAAAAATGTTGGGGAAATTCTGTGCGGCCCCATGTCCTGTGCTTTCTGTCTGTGTTTGAGTATTGAGCCCTCACTTTTTATCATAGGACTACAAATCGGTTTCATTAAAATTTTGGAGATCAAAACGGCGGGAGTCGTTGAGAATTTGACTGGCAACACTCAGACCATATTAATGCAGAGCATTGTCTGCTCACAATAGCAAATTGAATTGAGTGTATTTCTGGCAAACCAATAAGTATTTGTATTTCTGTACTGGTAGAGTCTTTAAAAAGGATAATACATAAATGGGAATGTATTGCAGAGATGCTGTTTTTGTTTTCCAGATATATTCTTTAAGTCTTTTATTGGTACAAGAAAACTCAGGCTGATGTACTACAATTTAGAAAGTTGGAGAAAAACACACTAATTGTATCAGGCCTATTACAGTGTTGTTCCCACAAAAAAAAGCTTCACTTTTGTAATTCCTTATCAAATATATTGCTTTATTAATCCTAGGCATACTTAATACAAAGGACAGGAACATATGGTCCCTTGGAAACTTCTTCAGGACCATGGATAGCGCCATTACACCAAGGACAGTGACCACACCGTTGCCTTCTTGTGCCTCTGGTGCTTTGATTGTTTGAAAACATTACCATTACAATGGTAATCCAACATTCAATAACAAACCTATTTGACTACAATCTTGATGGCCACTAGAGGTTACCTGTGGGACAATTTCTTTTTAGACATCAATTAAAAAAAGATATTTCCCTTTGGCCACATTTTGTAATATGCATTAAAAGCACAATACTTAGTAGACAGCAAAGAACCATTTAACTTTTTGTATATGGGTCATTGATGCCTATGTGCACCCTTTATAGAAATTTTTAAAAAAATCACAAATCTGTTGCCACATGATTCTCTTTCACTGGAGTATGATCATGTGGCTTTTATTTGTTCTTTTGCAATTGTTACACTGCACTAGCATTGGTCCATGGGAGCTGTACAAATGCACAAGCCAAAGGAACAGTATGAAGAGCTCCTAATAGTGAACAGGTTTGTATTGAGTCTTCAGTAGCCAGTAGAAGAGTACTTGTCCATTCACTACTGTTGTCCAGCTACAATGCCCGGGAGGTACTACGTATTTCCACCATTGGAAGATGACTGCGGGTATCGTTTAACTTCAGAGTGAAGAAATCTTTCTGCCAGTGATCATGAAAAGCTCTCTTTCTGTCTCCAGATAGGTAGCTCACAGCGCTTTTTTTTTCCTGGAAAATATATGTAAAATTTAAGGAGTTGGCACCAGAAACCAGTACTGGTGCAATGTTCAACAAAAGGACTCAGCACTGCTCTGATACAATGAAGCCTTCTTTTTCACCGACAGGTTCAACTTCAGCATAAGCAGGATGTCCAGATCCTCTCCTGAACTTCATTGCTGGCCACCGACTGGGACGTCGCTGTAGAGACACAACATATTGTTTAAGTAAGTCTGTACACACACCTCTATGTTTTTTTTTATTAACTACATGTTTATTTTCCTTACTGAAATATAACTTAGTACATCTGATAGTCTTATCTATTGCACTTCAGCCAAATCCCTAGAAATGCTAACATGGCAAATTTCCTTTCCTTCTGAGCTCCTTTAAGCCACTTCAGTATAACTCCAATATTTCTCTTCTAATGTCTTGAAGTCCACTCCATCTGCCCATATTCCCTCCTCCAAGTTGAATGTATGTGGAACCCTAAAGGTCCTACTATGCCTTTTTCAAGATCTGTTCTCAGTATTGCTTTTCCAGTTCCTACTTATATTCCTAATTTCATTATATATAATTTAGGCATGTCAATTAACATTAACACTCATGCTATCACCAAACCTCTCTCGCTTATCTACTTCCCTGGTCCCTTTACAGTGGCTGACTGCATCAAGTGGCGATACACCTTAGTTTTTTGCTCCTTTATTCCTTGGCCCTCACTTTTCATTTATATACCATCTAAATAGTTTTGAAACCATACCCTTACAGACATGGAACCAGGCTGGGCGTTAAATGAGTGGGGAGAGTGTGTGTGTCCCCATCTTGCCCATATCGGCCCCCCTAGAACCTCACTGGCTAGAAAAGGAGGTGGCAATGAGCTCATAGCTCCCTTTGCTTCAGTCTTTCAGAGAGGACTAATTGTTAGAAAAGGCATCAAAAACACAACCTGTCCCCAAAATGATTGTGGGGGTCGGCAAAAGGGGGATGTTTGAAAGCCCCCTTAACAGGAGCATTCTGTAGAATGAACACATGAGTATTTTAGTATGACTGTGGGGGAAGACTGTGGGGGAAGTGTACAATCTGAAGCCTAACTGAAATTTTAATCTAATTCTGAACTTTATTAACAGTTTTATTCTCTTGTAAAGCAATCAACATAACTTAAGGAAACCATATAATTCTACTGTAAGTGTGTATAGCCAGATTAATGGAGCAAAATGAGCCCTAAGTCCTTTCCAAACCTTTTTTCTTTGCTTCTGGAAAATGTGTAAGAAGAACCTTTTAAATTACTGCCTTAGACGTCTCCTTTCTTCTTTGGATGTGGCTACCTTTACATACATATTTGTGAAAATTACTATTTTTTATTTTATATTAGTAATTTTTTTTAGATTTCCTAGTGCATCAAAAGCACATTTCCACTGTTCAAAGCAACGCATTGACCTTTTGTTCGTTTATAAAACAAACTATAGAGTAAAGATGGAGATTGTTTTCTAAACAGAACATTGCTGTTCCGGGTCTCTGGAGTGCTGTGTGATCAGGATTCTGCCCAAGGTTGTCATTCTCACTGGGACTTGACAGATATTTAATAAGTCATTGTGAAGGCAGATAGAAACCCCTTTATCCGACAAAAGACTGATTTGATGTTCATGAAAGAAACATGTCTCTGTACAGTATGCCAGTGGAGAAGACTACACAGGAATAAATGTTTATGGTATTAGAAAAATACTGGCAAGGCAATGAAACATTTAAGCAACATCTGAGATCAAGCACACCGAACTCTGCTGAAGGGATTATATCTTCTTTTTTTCCAGCAAAAATATACCGTATGTTGTTTTAAATGCTGGCTTCGTTTTGGAACTCCCTTGCAATAAAAAAAGAAAACAGTAAGTATCACAAAGCTGGACAGTTATGCAACTCCTATAATAGTTTTTTCTTGCAGTGTGGTTTGGAAACTGCTGCAAATTGGACAGATCTTTTTTTCTTTTTGGAGACCTTTGTAATGATCCCTACCATTTTTCACCAGCCGGACTGTCCCTGGCCTACCCCTAGAGACCCAGAATCACTTATCAGCATTACTTAGGGCAGTCTCCATGAAATTGCAATCTGCTTATGAACACCGATTCCTCCAGCAACTTTTCCAGGACCATGCAAAGAAAAGCAGACAAACCCAATGATAATGTAATTTAGTCTAAAATAAAGTATGTAATAAAAACTGAAAGGTTTTATTGAAACATTTTATTAGTATATTGATATGGAGAAAGAAAGGAGGAACCAGGGAAAGCAGCTTAAATTTCAGCTTTAAAGGTCCCAGATCTAATGAATTTAAATATTCTCGAAAACAGTACAAGAAAATTAAAACAAGTTTTTCTTTGTATCTGTAAGCATTGTACAGGAATTTAATTTTCACAGCACAGTTATTGAAATCCTGGCTCTTTCCTTATTATATTTTGTTGCAATAGTATCTTGGCAGGATGCCATGCCTATAATTTGAGCACACAACCAGTATTTCTATGCTTTTGGAACACCACTGAAACTTGACTTTGAAGCAGTGTTTCTCAACCAGGGTTAGGTTGCTAGGGGTTCCTTGAGCAATAAGAGATTTGTGCTCAATTCAGTTTTACCAACACCAATGATTTCTTTAGCCATCGTTCTTCTTCCAAATAGTCAGCACTATAAGAGGCATTCTTTCTATTGACCACCAAGCTAAGGGACTGTAAGCTGTTGATGTAGTAATTATAGCTGGGATTCCCTGAAGACCTGAAAATTATTTATAGCCTTGGTCATCAACCTTTTAGGCCTGCTAAGCCCAGGAGCCATGTGTCACTCAAAGCGGGAAGACACCTCTCCCAGTGTGATGGGTCAAATGATATGTCATGATGCCAGAACCCACCACTCTCCCATGGCAGGTCTCAGCCTGTGTCTCTGGACACAACCCTCCCACTGCCTGAGCCTGTGATTCGCATGGAGGACATAGTCCGCGACTTTGGCTGTTGCACCCCGCCCAGAGCCTGAACCACCAAAATTTTCTCGGGGACCACCGGTTGGCGACCACTGATTTAAAGGCTTCCCCCACGTTAAAAAGCTCCGGAAATACTGCTCTACAGTCTTTGTTTGGATCTCTGAGAACAAATTATTGTTAAGTTAAAATCACCTAGGGAGGTCAGGAATGGCTTGTTTTAATGTTATTTTACTGCTTGTTAAGAATATTTAAATAGCCTAATGTCCAAGCACTTTAAACAGTTCTTCTACTACTAAAACCCTAACACTTAAAGCAGAACTAAACCTAAAAATTAACAAAATGGTATCAGGGATGTCCTTTTTTGCAGAAGGGACAGGCAATGTCTCTCCCTGCTTGATCCCAAATTTTAGTTCAATTTTAACCTAACCTCCTAAATGAATCCCTTAAAAACAGTAGATGTTTACTTCTAAATAGAAAGCAATTAATTAAAAGCACTGTGTACCAAACAAATTGCAGGTCTAACAAACATTTGTGCTTATGCCCACACAAAAATTATATTTATCTTTATGAACTGAATACCCCTAATGCCTCTTTTTTTCCTGAAACCTACCGTAAACAGTCACAAGAAGGTTTATTACTGACTAGCCACAGCCATTGAAAAGATGGCATCATATACTTTTTAACAAACCTAATTAAAAATAAATAAATAAAAATAAATAAATTCTACAACACAAATACTAACAGAACATAACTATCTAATGTCCATTATAGAAAATTACATAAGCTGGTGTGGAACATGTTTTTCACTGGAGTACCCGGAGGAAATCAATGCAGATAGTGTCCTGGCCAAGATTCAAACCTGGGACCTGGTGCTTCAAAGACCAGAGTGCTAACCACTTAGCCACGGTGCTGCCCATGCTTATTTGCACAAATCAATTTCTTTATTGGATATTATTGTTGTGTTGTGTTGTATTGTGTTAGTACTTTGCTGCAATCGTTTGACAGAGCAGCAGTCTCTGTTTTTCGGGCATTGCCCATTTGTATCTGGATTGTATTTTAATACATGAATAAGGGTCCTATACATTATGTGTATAGCACCAGTATATCCCATATGATCTGTACAACTCTAATATTCCCTCTCCACAAGCATACTCCTAAGTGGATGCATGGGGTCCGAAAGAAGCGAAACAAATCATTTCCTGCTGTGTATCAGGTGTGTGAGGGAAGCCAAAAAAGTTCCTTCTATTGTTCCCACTTTTGCCTTTGTATTGCTTACATTGTCACTGTGTAACCCACCGTGTAACCCACAAGTCAGCTCTGGATATCTGAGGGTTTATATTAATATAATTTAAAAACTGTACCCAAATGTCTATCAATATAACACTGGAATATTGATACCTGCTACCTTGGCCACACACTGGCAATGCACATTTCCCAACCGGCCTTCATAGAATCAAAGGCCACCAGGGTTACCTAGTATGTATTTGGCTGTTGTATCATTTTCTAAGCCCAGGAAACTTTAGGAAGTCTAATCATACACAACATAGAGACTTTGTAATAATCATTTAGCATGTAAAACTGTATGGACAGATTCACTGGGATTCAGAGAACCAGAGATTGGTTTTGCTTTATACCTTTTGCTGTAAATGAGATTATTTTGCTAATGTGAAATATATGAAATGAAAAGGAAGCAGCTTACCTCAATAAAAAAGAGACTAGCAGATGACGTCGGGTGATGGTACATGTAAATTGTTACAAGAATGGCAGCAGCAACAACGAGGACTAGAACGAGTATTCCTATAATTAGTCCTGTGTGCAGCGTGCCGTGCGTCTTCTCTTCTGCCCTGTCATCTGTTGAGGCTGCAGTATAAGAAAACATGACAGTATAAAATGAAAAACAATACATTACTTTCCTACCACTGTGCATTTAATCAGTATGAGCCTTAGTCACGCTTTGTATATGATAGGTATAGGTAATGGAAATTTTCATCAGGAGCTGCAGAGTACAACAAACATGCAAAGGCTGCAGGCATCTTATGGTGTAACATGAATCAGGGCCAGTTTTGATGGGTTTTAGGGTTGTGTCTGAAGGTAGAGAGTGTGCTTTTGATATCAATTAGGAGATCAATCTAAATTCATTGACATGTGTAATTGGCCTCCTTATGCCTCAAGTTACTTTGCATTCCCATGAACTTTTATAGAAGGGCCAGGAGCCAATGAAAAAGGGAAGCTTGGTGTAGGGCCAGCATGACTGGGTGGTAAATTGGATCAGAAAGGATAGGGTTAGGCAGGGTAAGACGAGTTCATGTACATGTTCATGTTCAGGAAGGGGGAGATGGGGAGGAGAGTGAATAGGGTTATAAGGGAGTGGGAAAAGAAAATGAGGTCGGAGCCTGAAAAACCAGAGTTCAGCTTCCCACCAACCCGCCTGTAATGTTTATTTAGAAACATGTTGGAGTGGGATCTGTTTTTGGGGAAGGCAATTTGAGGTCCTGGATGAGGATTCAAGGTTCTAGAGGTCCTAGTGCCTCAAGGACAATGTGTCGACAAGAGTTATCAGGGAATCATCTTTGGTATAGGGTTTCAAGAATGGTGAGAATAAACTGCAAGTGTATGGGAGGTTCGGTGCTAGAATAGTCTGTGGGTATTGTTCCCGAGGTGGTGGAATTGCGACTGGGAACAAGTAGGATCAGTCAGGTGCAGATCCCAAGCTAACGGTAGAGAAGTGATGCCTTTGAGGACTTGTTTCCTGAAGGGTGTTATAGTCTTTGTTTTATTCATATTATATCTTGTGGTTATCTTATTGATGATAATGTCATGAGTATGGGTATTTATGGGGTGGGGAGGTTTAATATATTAATAATTTGTATTAGGAAATTAGACTGTAATAAATGGCTGTAAGGCTATTGTGTACCACAAAAATAGGTGTAGTCATTTCTGGGGCCTGAGAAATACTCTGAACTCCCGAGTCATGAGAGAAGAGAAAATTCTGATGTGAACAAGAACCTGTGGTCACACAACTGCTTAGCTTGAACCTCATTCAGCACTGAGAGCCAGGTAAATTAGCATGGTGGCTTCCTATAGCCTCATTAATGGATTGATTGTGACAAATATAAAATAAAATATTCAGTACTAATTATTTAGATATAGAGCAATTAAACACTTGCTGTAAGTGCAGTCTGTCATCATGGCATCCTCAACTAACACTGGTTAAAATGATAATTAGATCCAGATTTACAGACAGCTGAATTAAAATGCAAATGCTAAACTTTACCTGTTAAAAGGTAGGCCAGTACATTCAAGCATTTTTATTGGTCAATAAAAAACTTCGTATTATAATAAAGCTAGTTTCTTGTATAAAAAGTCCCAAGTTCATTTCATTTTAACGGCCTACATCTTTGGATTTTCTGATCATTTTGCTGTTCACTAAATTTAAATTCAGATAATTAAAGTTTTTTCACCATATGCTTAGATTAAATTGTCAAGATTCATGATAGAGATGCTCAAAAAAAAGTTATCCTGGCTAAGTTTAAAATGTATTCTTTTTTCAGCTAGTCTTGGAGAACACTGTCCATCTCGCACTTTACCCATGTTTGTGCCTGCCATGTAACAAGTTTAGACCTTTTGGATATACCCTACACCAGAAAAAACCCGTTGCACCAAAAATCAGAGAATTGTCCAAGCTGGCCCAAAAAAATACTAACATTTTAAAGCAATTCTATATGACACCTGAAGGTTGAAGGCAGCTTGTCAGTAATTTGGCGCAGGACCTTGGAACCCTAATAAATATTTATTTTGCTTTCATCAACTTAATCAACTTGTAAACACTCCCCAACTCCTTCCTCCATTCAAGAGGTAGCAAAACTAGTGTCAGTTGATGATACATGCTATGGGCACTATCCCTAATCTCTCATATGACATGCTTGGACATAGCATTTGATTGCTGTACACACATCATATTTTCCATCATACCATCTCACTGTATATTTTTAATGGCTAGGGAAGCAGTAGCAGCACTGGTAAATAAAAATTAGTCAGAGGAGCATGACACTTTATGGACGCTGAAACTTTACAAGGTGACAAATATGGTAATTTACTAAAGGAATATACATAGGCCATTCACATTTCAAAGTAAGTCTTTCCCTTGCAAGAGATTTATTAGTTTGGTAAATTAGATTACTTCAGCCAACCCATCATGTACAAGCAAAGTTTCTTCTTGCAGGATTTCACCTGGTCTGTGTAATTTTAACATTACCTTTTCATAGGATTGTCTTTTTACCAATCTATAGTAGATGATTTAAGAAAGGGAGGGAGCCTGGCCAGCATTAAAGGACCTTCTTTTTTTAGTAGAAGGTTTGCTTTATTTTATTCTCTTCAATTTAATTAAACAAAAAGCCCTCTACCATCCTTGTTCACATCAGATCCACTTGAAAATTCACATAATCTGCTCTAGTGGTTATTGCTATTTGCTTTTAGATACATCGGTATTGTAAGGACCCTATTCAAATGAATAAACTGTAAAAACACAGGTCAGCAAATGTAAGATGTAGCATGCAGGACTTTTCTTACTTCTCGCCCAACATTTCTTAAGGCAATGCGTTGGTGTAAATGGCTCCCTATAAAATGTTTGCATTTTGCTTGTATCAGAAAATACAACTAAATGCCTAACAATGCTGAAACAGGCTTTAAAAGGGGTTTATTTTTTGCCTTCCTCTGGATCCACTACTGTATGTCTATAGAGTTGTATCTAGGAAATCATTATTTCCCTAGTGGTTGATCTTGATGGACCTATTTTCAACCTGACTATTTAACAACATGTTTGGTGAAAATTAGCTCTTTATAGACATTTTAACTTTTCTTTTTTTATAAAAACCCTTTAAAAGAAGCTTCTGCTTTACATGTTGCTGAAACACAAGTTAGCCCGAGCTCCCGCAGGTTTTAATGCTAATACAGAACTCCGTGGTCCACTTGGAAACATTATTAAAAATAAACAGGATGTGGAGACAAGGATGGAGACACGGCGTGTCACAGACTGAAGATCTAGTCATGAAAGAGGATATCATTCTAATCTACTGTGATATGTTATATCTGTATAACTGAGAGCCAATTCTATCATTTCAAAGTGACAGTGCCGTTCATGAGACTAACGTGATCAGAGCCACCGGGGGAGAGGCGATGAAAGAAAAGCCTTTTGTACCTGAATTATCAGAGGAGCATGAGAACAGACGTCAGGTTAATGAAATATACCATAGGCACGTAAGGAGAGACTTTTCTAAACAGTGCAGGAAAATAACGAAACACAGTAAGTAACTGGTGATTTCCATAATCAAAACTCCATTCATTCACCTCAAGGTTACTCTCCTCAAGAGAAATTGATTTCAATCTGTTTTCACCAAAGACAATAAACAAAGCTGTCAACTTGGAAAATAAGCTGTGCCGCACGCATCAAGTGACATTTTCTATGTATGAGGCTTGCCATGATTCCTAGTTGCAAAAAAAAGTTTTTTAGTCTTGGTTGTGAGCAGGGGTGTAGTTGTAAAAAAAGAAGAGGGGGCACAGCACTATACAAGGCGAGCGCATGTGCCCATCCCACTACACCCTTGCCTATGTGTCACTCAAAGGGGAAGAACCTTCTCCCAGAGTGACATCATGATACCCCAACCTGCCCACTCTCCCATCCCAGGTCTGAGCCTGTCCACCGCTCTCAGCATGCAATTCCATATGGTCCGCGGCTCTGGAAAATTGAAAATAAGAGTGAGCATGTGTGCCCTTTCCGGAAAAAAGTGAGGGCACGGCGTTCCCACCTGTGCCCGCCCCACTACACCTCTGCTTGAGAGCTGTATTGGCTGCAGACTAAGGCTCTTTGCAGGCTTCTCTTAACAACCCCATTGTTATGAGGTTGAGTGAGGTTAAGTGCATTTGAGTTTCAGATGTGGTTCTTCCTTCTCTGTTTCACGGGAAGCTTCCTACTTATTTAATCTCGTGCAATCTCTATATTGTCTTTATTGATGCTCCGTGCTACGAATATGTTCTTCTTTTGAGAATGGACAGCTTTGGTCTACCAATCACAGTGTTCCTAAGCATGTGATCACTACATCAGTTTTGATCCAATGAAACTCCAATAAGTACTTGAGGTGGAAGTGTTCGTTTGACACTATAGTTGTCAGGTAAAATGACAGTATAAAAAAATACATTGTTAAAAATATTTTTTAACTTTTTTACTTTTTTTGTGTTTAATTTGTTTGTGCATTTTGTATTTGATTTATAATAAACAGGTGGGGTACCTTTAATTTATATTATGTATCAATAAAAAATAAAACAAGTAGTAGAGTAGTAGAATAGGGATGGTCCAGTATCTTTGGCAAGTAGAAATCTAAATGCAGTCAGGAGCTCTACACATTGCTCTGCACCTGGACATTACAGATAATTATTCAGCATGGCCACAAGCATTTTGAATGGCACTGTAATGCAAATCTAAATATGGACAAACATGGCATAAACACATTAATTAATAAAGTTCTGTATGTTTAAGCCTTAATTTAATTAGTAAAGTTCTAAATTAATTAGTAAGTTAATTAAAAATACAATCTAAAGCCTGGATTAGTTTATTAATTTAATGTATACTTCCCTCCAATAGGCTATGCCAAAAAGAATGATTTTACAGAAACTTATATTTGTTATGGAGCACCATGTGGTGTTCCTGAATTCCAAGCAACAGAGCAACAGTGGGGAGACCAGAACTGTATATTGCATAAAAGGCACAGCATTGCACCAAAGGCAGGATGGAGGAGGGATTCCTTCTGGATGGAGGAAGAGAGGACCCTGCCCCGAAGAGCTTACAATCTCGGAGGTGGGGGAAGTATGACACAATAGGAGGTGAGATATGGAGTGGTGAGAAGTAGTGAGGGTTTGTTAAACAAATTTAGACCATGATGAATTATCACTTTACAATAGATAATTCATGTAGCTTAGTGAACATGGTGATAGATCACTTTACAAAGAATACAAATTAACATGCAAGGAAAGAGGATTTTTCCTTTAACATCATTGGATGTTGTGATAAATCACTTTGCAAACTGTACAGCCTATATTCCTTTGGTAGATGAACCTCACAGTATTAAACTCCAAACACTGAGCATACACTACGAGAACGTCCCCTGCAGTGGTACAGAATTTTAGATATCCAGGGGGTTATTTTTTAAAAGAAACAACACAGGGTGGCAAAGTCCCGAGAGCAGCATGTGTGTTACAGTAAATCATTGTGACAATATGTACATTTGTCACCTGACATCTTGTATTGATGTAATGGCTGCATCCAGGAAATATCTCTTTCAGTCGGTTATATTTTTATCTGTATGTGAAGGTTTTTAATTATCCAGGTCCTGGCATTGCTAGTAGTAGGTTTGGAAGAGATGTTAAAGGAGCCATCTATGTTAGACGTAAAATCATAAATAATTAGTAATTAGTTTAACAGTCTACCCTGTATTGATTAGAACAGTGGTGGTCAACCTTTTGGTTGTCATGGACCACTAATTTCACGGACTCCGAACTGCGCATATGCGGGGATCTGTGTAACACTCAAAGGGGAAGACACTTCCCCCAGAGTGACATCATGATGCCAGAACCCGCCAGAGACACAACCCGCCCAGCGCCCTGAGCCTGCAATCCGTACGGGAGACGTGGTCCATGGCTTTGGCTGGTGTGAACCCCAAATTTTCTTGAACTACTAGCTGGTGACCGCTGAATTAGAAAATAGAAAGATATAAAAATCAGCTTTAAAAAAACAAAGATGAATAATACTTACTCTTCTAGTAAGCAGTGACTACAGCCTTCACTCTATTGAACAGCTCTACTGTAATTTTACAATTCTCGGTGTGTTGGAAGGCATGGATGCTATGTCCCAAGGTGCAAAAAGTATTGAAATTCATGCGCCATGTTGACTGTCAGCACATGTGCAAAGAATTTGACTGTGATTGGCTCCATTTGTTGCCAGTCCCTTTACTTGGCAGGTGTGGTACAGGGACCAGGAAATTCCGTCACATACACTGGCTGCATTGAAAACCATATTTACCACACGAAATTAATTCATAATTGCATTATTGTTTTTCCTGCCTGTAATTCAGATTTAATTTTTCTCCACAACAGAATCTCTTCCTTAGACATCCCTTCAAAAAAAGATGCTTCATCTATAAAGTATTCCACTGAACATGTAACCCCGCTTTGAATGCTAACAATATCCTTATGTTGCCAGCATTACAGAAAAGGTCAGCACTGGGTATTTTGCCCGAGATGAAAAACAATATTTTTTTTATTTTAGTAGTAGATTCTAAATGAGATGAAACAATGACATTTCCTGTGAAAATGAAAAGTCTAAAGCTGTATCTTCTCCTGTCATATTTTCTTGTAAGCTGTCAAGCACATGATATGTCACTTGGCTGTAAAATCTGTTACTTTAATCAAGATCCTGAATGGGAACCAGAATATTGGGTAAAACACTGACTTCTGCCATAGTATGGGCAAAGAGGGGGAACAGCATTTGTATGTAACATCTGCTGCAAACAGACTTCCCCGAATACTAAGAGCAGACAAACCTTGGACAGAAACAGCAATTTTGTGCTGTTCCTGGAAGCTGGCACCTTGCCATCTGCCTGGCCACCTACACTTCAGTACTGGTTCCTAAAGGAAATTGGAAAAGGCTGGCCTCCATTCATTCTCTATTGGGCTTTCACATACAGGTGCTACCCTTAGTGTCTCTCCTAAGGCAGTGGGTCAGAAGATGTCTAAATTGAAAAACAAAATGGAATTAATTGAAGTTTAATAATCCTTAGATGTGATGGCTTAGATTAGATTTTCTTTTTAGGGTAAAAACAGGAAGTGTGATATTTGCAGGATTATCAGGTTAAAATAAAGCAAAAAGGCTTTAAAAAGCTGGTGCAGCCATTACATCTAAAGATATCTATTGTATAATGAGATCTTTAATGCAAAACATTTTGCTTTTTGAGTTTTGATACAGCTTAGCCACCTAAACACTCATCTACCTTACTGTATATCTGACGGCAAAATACAATTTTTAGTTTTAGATACATTTTGAAATGTTAGAACCCATGCAAGGTTTTAATTGCTTTTTGTGTTCCCAACTAGAGAATTCATCCCCCTGGGCATTAATATTGTTATTAGCTAGTATTAATATAGAGCTCACTTATTATGCATAGGTTTACAAAGTTCATATCACTAGCTGTCCCTCAAAGGGGCCCACAGGCCGGTCCAATGGGGATGTTTCTCTAACCCTTTGGATGTTCTGTGGCTCTGGCTGGTGCCACCCCGAGCAGGGTCAGGAGAAGGACTACGCCCGGCAGGGCTACGGAACACGATCCGGGTCTGAGCCTGCGACAGGCGATTGGGCGGGCTGTGTCAATGCACACAACCCCGCCCTCTCTCCCATCATACGCTCAGATCTGCGATGGCAGAGTGGGCGGGGTTATTCCATCATGGCGTCACGTTCAGGGTCAGGGACGTCATGATGGCATAACCCTGCTCATTCTACCATTGACCTGGCTCCTCTGGCAAACTTTTTTTTAGATTGTGGCCCCTGACTAAATATATTTGCCCACCTCTGGTCTAAGGTCAATATGGAGCAAAGCCAATTAACCTAGCTGCATGTTTTTGGAATGTGGGAAGAAAACCACCCATGTACCAGGAGGAAACCCACTGTCATTGGGACAAAAGAAGACAGTAAGCTATCAAAAGATAAAAGTAAGTATCCCAGTGGAGGCACCTACACCAGTAATACCTCAATTTGGATCATTCCAGTTTAAATGTAGCATGTGTTGCAGGATTAGGTAGACAGACACGTTGAGCCTGATTTAATAAAGCTATCCAAGACTGGAAAAAATAGGCCATCATGGGAGAATGTGGGTGTGCAAACCTGGAATGGATCTGATCTAGGATTGAATACATTTGCAAACTAATACCAAATATTTCATAAGAAATCCATTCTAGGTTTGATGGATCACCCAGGTTCTCCCATGATAGTCTATCTTCTCCAGTCTTGGAGCTTTATTAAATCTGGTCCATTCTGGGCTTCCTGATGAACAAATCTCTTTATCCTCCGCCCATCCTAAATGGGAATATAGCCTCTGTTCCTAAACTGGTCTATTTTTTTGCTATACCAATATAAAATTTAATCACACATTATCTTGATATTTCTTCACCTGGCATATTTGTTATGTTTTGTCTCCCTGCTGTGGAATCGTTTTTTATATAATTGATCTTTGTATCTTGCTTTACTTACAAATGTTTTGCTTTAAACCTGCTGAGACTGATGATAGCCCAGTCCTGTCTTCCTCCCTCTAACTCATTACATGCATCTTTGTTAATGTGCCTCCAGTTAGGTTTCTCTGTTATGATCTTGGTGTCCAGGCTTGCATTTTAATGATTCAAATTGTAATTAGTTGCTTCATTGTTATAAGAGATGCCATCACAGACAAATTATCCAAGAGATCATCATATGTCTTTTTTTTTTTAATTGGAATTCTTGTGCGGGAAGGGATGACAGGGAAAACAAGATGTATTAATGAACTTTCTTTTCATTTGCACAAGTTGTTGCTCAGTTGAAAGACCAAGGCCAGCATGTGAACCTTACCTGTGTGGTCCTCTTGAAATTTAGAGGTAAATATTATTTTTTGGTCTTAAGTGTGATTGCTGTGAGGCTAAAGAAGAATATACAAATGCCCCCTACATCCAATGCATTTACGCCCTTTCTTTTTTACTGCCTTCC
The DNA here is from genome assembly GCF_032062135.1 of Pyxicephalus adspersus. Taxonomy (NCBI): domain Eukaryota; kingdom Metazoa; phylum Chordata; class Amphibia; order Anura; family Pyxicephalidae; genus Pyxicephalus; species Pyxicephalus adspersus. Next base: position 132,176,344 of record NC_092862.1, read on the forward strand.
TCCTTTCCGAACACTATGCTCATCTGATAACTTCCCTGTATCCCTGCTTAACCCACTCTCAAAGTGCTATCCTTACCTTTCCAAAATGCTGCCATCATGACCCAAGTAGCTCATATGGCACTCACCTCTTGACCATTACCACCACCCCATTCCCAAGGACTCTCCACAATGATATGGTCAAATGGAAGCAACTGGATGTTTATTACACATACAACTTTAATAATAACTTTTTAATAACCAAGATTTCCTTGTAACATACACATAACATTCTTAAAACTTTTCAAAAATTTTGTAACATAACCATCGGGCTGCTGATCCTCGAAGGCATCATCACACAATTTCAACACCTGGGATGCCACAACAATCTATGTTCCCAGCCAGAACACACTGCCTCGGTAACGAAACGTAGCCTCAGTCCACCATCCCACCAGTCACTTAAATCACAACCTCTTTCCAAATACGTGTTGAGACACCACACCTGGATGGGTTCTACCACTTCTTACCTGCCTTCGAGGATCTGAGCAACCACCCTCACCCCTTGACCAGAATCCCGTATAACCATCAGGGTGGCAGGGAGGGAAACTCACCACTCTGCAACAGCGTGTCCCCCCTTCCTCTTCTTTTGAACACCCACTTCTTTTGACCCTTCCTAATGGCCTCCAGACCCCTCTTCACCCAATCACCTCTCTTAACCCCCTCTCCTGACCTACCACTCCCCATTAACCCTCTGTTGTCCGCACCTCTCACAACTAACCTCCCTTTGCCTACTCCTCTCCTCGTTAGCTCCGGTCATTATGAAGGACCAGCAATGTTGTTACAAACTCCTCAATAATACAACTAGAGGAATAGGATCTCCACACTTGGGTTAGCAAAGACTAGACCCAATTGTAAAGATATGAACTCCAGATTGCAGATCTGCAGACTCCAAGTGTAACAAATGGAAAATTAAAGTTGCTAGAAAGGTTTCCACAGTGCAGATAAGCCAAAGTAAAGCTTATGAAGATGGGTTACCCCCCTTCTTTTGCTATTGCACCGTATGGAGGGGGGGGGGGTGTAGATTACAAAACTGTGTTCATTTTTTTTGACAAGTTCACTTTAAAAAAAGACCAGGCAGGTCTTTTTTTGCAGAAGGGACAGACACCTTACTCTAATATGGTCGCCACCGTCTTCTGCTCCTTTCCAGGTTGCTGATCTTTGGCTGTCTTGATAGACCAGGCTGGGATGACGTAACTCCTAGCTATGCACATGGGAGTTCATTCAGTCCCAGCGGCCCCAAGGGATGCCAGGATACCCACCATATCTCAGCATCCTGCTCATGCGCAGCTCAGAATACTCAGGAAAAAAAGATCATGAAAACGTAAGCATGTGTCATTGTAGTAGGGATATTGTCTGCCCCTTCTGCAATAAACAGTCTGTCTGATTGCAATTTTTCATTGCAGAACTATAGTTCCACTTTAAATGGTTTGTATACACTGTATGTGTTCTGCTGTAGGCTGGTGTTCAACTGCAATAAAAAATATCACTTTCATTTTATGAAATATTCCTAAAAATAAATATAACTAGTTTAAGGGATCTGAGGATGGAAAAAAAGAAATAAACATTTGCTAGACAAATCTCTAATGTGAATGTTTATTGCTTAGATGCAGAAATTTCAATCTGAGCCCTGTCAGCTGCCAAAAGATGTGCTATTAACAGAGATTGCACAGCAAAGAATTACAATTGAAGTCCAGATAGCCCTGTCAGTTTTTAGGCAGCTTTTCCCTTTCTTATATTGTTTGTATGGAACAAGAAGACAAACATGAGATGTTTTCAAAAAGAAGTTCCAAAAAGCATGCTTTGAAACGGTCACCTATCTCATCTGACTCCAATGTTACACTCCTCTAGAAGTGGTGTTAACCTTTTAGGAATGACTATATTTTTAAAGTACAACACATGTATCCTTAGCCACCTTGCCATTAGTTAGATATGTTTACCATGTTTTGCTTTATTACTAGCTCCCACTCTCCCCTGTAAATAAACCTTTGCTGGTGATGCTGGGTACTTTTTGGCTCAAAAGTAGATCCATGCCCTATTTTTCTTAATGGGATCTGGAGGCCAAAAAAGATCTGCCACCCTGCTCCACCACCAATAGTGTTGGCTTGTTGGATTACAGAGGAGGATCATCAGATTCAGGAACACTGTGACTCAAAAGTTCATCAATAGTTCATCAATAATATAGAAAAGTGCCATTTACTTCATCACTATTGATTGATAATAGTGGCAAATAAAAATAGATAATGGTACTTTTTATGTACACTTATAGTACAGCTTTAAAGTCTAGTGATCATTTGGGATTTTTTGCAAACATCTGCATTAATGTGTTTATCGATAGCTTAAACTGTATTAGGTTAGAATTTCAGTTCAGATTTTATGTCCCAAGCAGCTATTTTGACTCAAAACATTATGTTTTTGTTTCCTATAATAGTGTTATTCTGGCCACCACTGTAGAATGGTCATTCTTTCCACTGGCCATCAATTTCATAGCCCTTTTCCCCCACTGAGTCCCCAAAAAATGGTATTAGCAAAGGTTCAGTGAAAATTATTTGAAGGATTTCTAAACTTTAAAAATGTTGGGAAAGGTTGCTTTTGGATAAAAGTGTCCAACTCCAGTCCTTGGGGGCAAGGATCTGCACACATTTTGGTATTTTTCTAACATACAGCAGTACATTTGGTAAGACGGCTTACAAAGAGTAAACCAGTCTGGTGTTAATGGCCCTTTGAGGATTGGTGTTAGGAAGCTCTTATTTAGACACTGCAGATCATGGTCTTCTGTTCCCCATTGCAAGAAGCACATGTTTTTAACAATGTTCTTTGGGCAAAACCAACAAAATCCTCCGTGAGTATAAATAGTAAATGCTAATATAATATATAATATATTAATATATTAGTAAAAGTTAATATATTATCGTTAGCTAACTTTATCAGAGAATTGGTGTCCAGAAGCAAGCACTAACAATTAGAGGCATTTCATTTTAAAAATCTTTAAAGAGCCCGATTAGAACCTGTTGCTTTAAACTGATTAAAAAATGGTCATCACAGGGACAAAGCTCAAGCATCGTACAACAAAGTCGTCCAAACTGCCAAAAATTCTTCAAGGAGCTCTCCATGGGCTGCTATTGATTATTAACATTCTTTCCTGCTCCAAAACAGGTCTTCCTGATTGCACTTTTACAAAATCCAGCCTTGAAGGGATTAACAACTCAACATTCATCACGTTTGAAACTATTAAAGATGCCTGCAAGGTTTACAGATTGCATTGAAGTTGTGCTCCCAACAAACATGAATTTTATCTTATTAAAAATCTTTTGCTGGCACCAAATGCAATGAATAATTGAAGTCTTTTTGAAGAGCCAGTTCTGTGATTTGAAGGTATGTTTTAAAACACAAATGGGAAACCTGTTTACTGATTTGGTTCCATGCGGCTTTAAAGCCTTCGTTTTGTATCAAATATAAGTAATCTGCCCTCGGGATGTGAATCTATAATGAGGTAAAGTCTTGATACAGTTGAGTCACGCTAACTGTTCTCATAAATCATGTTCTCTTACATGAAAGAAAGTCAGATCTAAGCAGCTCTTTTGGTTATTTTATTGATTTTTTCTCTTTGTTTTCTAACACTGATCAGTTATGTTGAATAATTTAAAGGGCAGATATACTGGGTTGCTCACAGACTAAAGATACATGGGGGTAATAACAGTTCAGTTGTAGAGGTCTGTAGATATATCTGTAGATCAGCTTAGTTCTTAATAATCTTCCATTGACCTTAATACTTTCTCTTGTACAAAGACAAAATAATGGGTATGGGAAAAACATGGCTGTTGACCATATCATTCCATCAAAGCTTTCATTTGGTTGGCCATACACTGGCCCATTGTGGACTGGCCAGTACTGGTCTAAGTAATGTAAGAGAGATGAGCAAGTCTCTACTATGGAAATCTGGTCAACCTTCCACTGCTTGCAGAAAGTTGGTGTCGGAAGCTGGGAAGATTGGTGATGTCACATTCTCTGTTATGTGACAATGCTCCGGCATAGCAATCGGCTCTTGGGCTTAAGCACTATCACAAAGAATTCTTCCCTACACTATACTATAGCTATATTTGCTGGGGTTATTGTCACTGGTTGTGCAAGAAAAGATGAAGCAGAAATAAACTGGTGGCAAGGCGAGTATTAGTGGTGGTGAATCTCTTTTCAAAGACAAGGTTAGTTAGTTAGTTAGTTAGTTAGACAACGTCCAACTCCAAAAATGCATTTAAAGGTGTAATAGTGAGTGGTAAAGTGTGATAGTTTGTGTATTTTATATTTGACAGAAGTTTGACGATATATACCAAGGATAAAGAGTACTTATTTGAAAACCTCAGTGTGATCACACACAAGTGTCCCTTTTTCTATGGTGGAAATAACATGGAATGATGGAAACAAGGGCCATTTCAGGTGCCGTGCTTACAGGTATCAGTGGGAATGGTGGGAACACTGCAATAGGTTGGGACAGTTTAATAAACAGCTGTGAATTTATGAACTTGGATTCAGATAGCCATGGTGAATATGTTTATTTTTTACTGCTACAGACCCTTTCAGTGAACTAGGCAACTACATTTGCACATGTACAGAATTATACTGTGTTTTAAATTTAGGCTATATGCAGTGAAATGTCAATTTCTGAATGTTTTTCTTGCAATAACATTTTCAGAAAATAATATTTAATAAAAGTATCAGGCTTTAATTTTTTTTTGCAAATTTGCTTAGGTTGTGAATCTAAAAATATGGAAAAGTTCTATGGTGCTGCTGGGAACCATGAGCTTCTGCAACCATGCATGGCATGTATGGGATCCCACATTACATGCAGGGATCATTAAAAGCCTCACGCTGAACAGAGGTAACATGAGAAGTGACTGTTATTTGAAAACATTACAATATCAATAACTTCAGCCTTACCTCCATTGTCTTTCAGGTGTAGTGCAATCTTTGTGTCATCTGAAAAAGAAACATGACAGCAATTTGTATTAGAAAAAAAAAACAAATACAAACAGAATCACTCAGTAAGCTGAAGGTTTATGTAAACCGCAACAATATTTTTTTTCTTATTTGCTGGCTTTTGGTGTGGTAAATATGCCACTGAAAGCCTTTCAAATATGTTTGAAAAATGCAAAATAATGTTGACCCTGCCAGAACTCCAGCATTGTGCAGTGCCCTATGCACTCTGTAGTTTGATTTGAAACAATGTTAGGAAATATGAAGGCTTTGCTTGATAAGGGGGAGAGCAGGAGATTTCTGTAGTCCTGTCCTGAGTTGACAATGCTTCTCTTCTTTAGATACAGTGCAGTAATTGAGCATTATCACCATAGGATATAGTATAATAATAACAGGAGCACCAAGTAAAAATAATAAAAAAAGTAAATGTAGTAGAGGGATGCTTGGCAAACGTTTAAATTGTGTGTGAAACCACCTTCATGTGAGACTTAGTGGCTCAATTATATACAGTGCCATGGCTGAACTGAAACCACCCTGCAATAGCTCTCGAGCTCTAAAGCTAGTACAGACAAATGAGCAGCACCAGAGAAACCAAATGACAAAGCACCTGAGATATTTATGATTTATTTATAATTAGACTTGAGAAAGTCACATGACTGTCCCTCTACCAATCACAGTCCCCCCATAGAAAGAGGGCTCTGATCCTGTTCTTGAGCACAGGATCGCATTCTAAGTCCACAGCTTTCTCCTCTGACAGCTGAAGAGGGAAGGGAGGAAGGCAGTGAGGCTTCTGTAACACAGCCCCCCCTTCAGCTGTTGGAGGAGAGAACTTAGAATGCAGGAAAGTTGAAAAGGAAGGCAGTGTTATGTTACAGAAGCCTCACTGCCTTCCTCCCCATCTCCTTCAGCTGTCCTCAGAGAAAGGAAGTTGTGAGTGGAGTTGCAAGTCGCTAGGGAATACCCCCAAGTCGAGTTGTAAGTCGTTCATTAGGCAACTAAAGTCGGACTCCAGTCCAAGTGGTCCAAATCGAGTTCCAACCTCGGATTACAGGACATAGTGAGGTGGGCAGGCATTCTGATGGAACAGTATAACACCAGACAGTGACTGATTTGCAGAGGTACAGTCACTCTCTACCACTTGCCACTTGTCTGTTCTTGAATTATAGTATGTGTACTTATTGGATATTAAAGTGGAACTATAAGTACACCTATCAAACTGTGAGCAGGTAGGACAGGTATATTGCAGAAAGGACAGGTGATGACCATTCAGGGGGGTGAAAGTTACATCATCCTAGCCTGGCCAATCAAGAGGCATGGAAATCTTACACTGGCAAATGGAGTGGATGAAGCTGGCAGTACCCATGATGGAGTGAAGGCATGTGAGTGTAAAGAAAAACTTGTGATTAGGCAGGTATTGTGTTGATGAAGAGACATTGCTTGTCCCTTTGCAAATAAAGAACCTGCCTGGTTCCCCTAGGTTTTAATTTTTACACTTACTAAGCAGATATTAGAAGGGTGTTGCAGATATGGTGTACAGGGGGTGTTTTGCAATTAGTAGTTTATTCTAAAGAAAACATATGATGGCAATTGTTATAGGAAAAATATAGATCATTTTTGGAAACGGTGGTGGATACTCGATTCTGTGATAAATAACAGAAAATATTCATTTTTTCCTCTTTATCCTAATCAGTTTTCTAAAACACTCTGAAGGTCAGAATTTTAAAAAAATAAAATAAAGTTGTTTACTGTACTATTCCTCCTAGCATACTGTTATATCAGCGATATTTCCTTCAGTGCTATGCATGGTGTATTAGTTTTATTTACAGTTCTCCTTTTCATATCATTCTTTTATTGCCAATGCTTATTGAAAGAGATCTATCAGCTGCTAAGAGAATGTGTATGTGCTATAAAACTATAATCTGATCAATGCTCTGTCTGCTTTTATGTTTTGTTGTATGGCATATTCATAATTTAAAAACAAAAGTAAGACACAGAAGGCAGTTTTAGGTAAACTGTAACCGCTCTATGGTTCTAAAAGCAGCATGACTTTAATTCTCTGTTTTTTGCATGCGCAATGGTGGGATTTTACAATTCTCTCCTGGCTGAGAGAGGCAAAAAGATTGATCACTGCTCACTACAGCACACAGACAGTGTAAATGGGCACTCTAGAGACTGGGGGAAACAGACTAAGTATATACTCAAGTATTATCCAAGATTTTTTCCCCTCAAAATTCAGTCAGAAAAAGAATCTTGGTTTATACTCTAGTCACACTAGTGGATGGCACTGTAATCTCATGTATACTGTGTAACAAACTCTTGATGGAGACATGGTGAGCAGTTGTTACAGAGTTTGGTATACACTTTACATTAGGACACCGCACCATCTATTGGTGGCCAACAATAAGGGTTTTTCAGACCAGCAGTAGAAAACCATAAACATTACCGCTCTGTGACTTCCACTATGCACAGTTAGGATTTCAGGATCATTTTCAGGCAAAAATGCCAAGTTTTTGCAGGCATTTGCAAACACTAAAACTGGCTAGTACATGCTTTTTTAGTTTTTCTGTTTTTAAGCCTAGATAAAAAGAAAACAAATATAAAACTAGGCACTAGGCAGGCCAAAAAAACAATGTAGAAGGTTTTTAAGACATTTTTTTAACACTTCTTATTTAAGTCTTTGGAGACAGAAGACGTGACAAACTGCCCCAGACACTGGGCCTGATTTGAACCTGCATGATCCAGCAAACCTGGATCTGGTCCAGGATTGAAAACATTTGCTTACAAGTAGCAAATAACTTTTAGGAAATTACGTAGTTTCAGGTTTTCTGAATAGCCCAGGTTCACTGATGAAAGTTTATCCTCTACAGCCTTGGAGAGCTTTAATAAATCAGGCCCCCACTGTATTGGGTGTCCAGAAAACCTCATAAAAACTCTGCCACTTCCTACTACCTGGAGGATAAAAACCAGACTTTTTCAGTCCAACGCTGTTTCTTGCAAGCATTTTTGTTTTTTCACTTTTAAATAAATGTTTAAAATGTTTTCATTCACATTATGTTATTGGCCTTTCTGTTAATTACAGTTCTGAATGTTAGCAGTGATGACCTCATTTTGTGCCAAGGTTTATACACGAGTCAATGTATATTCCTGTATTTTCAGATAAAATTAGTTTTAGGTAAAACAAGTACCTTGGTTAGCTTTGGATTGATTTATATTTGAAAACAATTCCCTTTTCAAATAAAGTTATAATTTCTTACGTCTAAGCTTGCCAGTATTGGAAGCTTGCTGTTTAAGTGTAACAAACACAGAAAACAAAATTTATTGCAGAACTTATATTATTGCTGAATAAAATATTGTTATAAGCCTTGCTGAGACTTTCTGTTTAGCAGTGGCTATGTGCACTACTGAGAAATCTATGAAGCTCCATTGTAGCCAAGGCAAAGTGTGCTTCCACCTGAGACCACACTATGTGCAGACAGTCTCAGGCAACACAGAGACAAGCTGCATTGTGAGTAAGCGGTGGCTTGGTCTTTCCAATATCAGTCTGGAAAACTCCAGGCCGTAGCATGTCCTTGAATGAGAGCAAGGTGCAGGTTAAAAATGTCTGTGGAGCATGTGCAGTACATGTGCATGTGCAGAACTGTTTATTGCAGCATGTGCAGTATGGTAGGGGTGTGTGTGCACTGTAGTCACTGCAACACATTAATAATTTATGAGAACCTAGCATGTGCACTGTGCAGCACCCACCTTCTGTTGGAAGGCTGCTTGGCAGATGTGACGTTGTTAGCTTGGCAGTTGTAGTATAATGTTTGTAGGTTGTGCCATGAATTCCAGAAGTAGTGTGATGTGGGATTTGGGTGGTAGGAAAGTCTTCACATACTTTATCTTTTGACTAGAGGAAAGAAAAAAAAATAGAATTATAAAATAAATATCAATCACAATTTATTAAAAAAATAAGTAAAATAAATACCACATACAGTTATAAACTAATATAGTATAACAAGTATAAACTAATATTTTTTTAACCTGAAATGAATACCATTAGAAAAGAATTATAATTTTATATTTATTTCACACCACTGGATGTCACTGTGTTTTCAGGTAAAATGTTTAACAAACTCTTGCCATCTGAGACATTGGTACACAGTTTACATGAAGACACAGCTCCGCCTACTGGTTGCCAGGAATAATGCCCAAATGATAATTTTTTTCAAGCAAGTGACCCATCATAACCAACACAAAATTACAAAGAACTTTATCCTATAAATAGGGACATGGCATGTCTCCTCTGAAATAAGTAACCTGTCTGATCGCAATTAAAAAAAAAAGTTTCTGCTTTAAATTTTAAAAGGAATGACACCACAGACTGTAGATCCAGGGGATATCTAGTTGATTTATAGTTTTTTTAACCATCCTCTGGATCTACAGTGTGTATAGATTTCTATCTTGAATATGCAGGTTTTCGAGTATGTTGATTTTTTTCAACCTATGTAATAAAATATTCAATAATTATGAAATATTTTGAGTTTTACATGCATTAAAGAAAGAACACTTAGGGGTTGTTTATAATGCAGTAAATGAAGGGAATCTGACATACACCAATCATTCCCCGGTGTAGAACCAATTAGCCATTGAAAACACATTGACCTGGAAGATTGTGGACTAGAGAATGTTTGATGAAAGTCAGATTCACTCCTTTATACAAAGACCCCATAGAGTGACATTAATAGAAAACAAATTCTGTCTTTAACGCATTGTTAAGGAGAAATAAATGAAGTTATGCGTGTGAAATGCATGGTCAATGCCATTATGCGTCATTATGCGGGGTTAAAAAGTTACATTATCTCTCCCTGAACTGTACTTCCATTATGATTCCATTAGTGGTGAATAGTTTGAAGTATTCACGTTGAGATTCTGTACATAGCAATGGGTCATACGTGAACGCTTTTAGTCTGGAGAAAGTACTAAAAAGGTACATTGAATGCTCAGAATACAAATCATGCACTCCGACGTTCGCTAACAAGCAGTTAGCAAGAGCCAACAAATCATTAATTAGCTCTCAGGCAGAACTCTGCCCTATTTTTATGTATGGCAAAACAAGAAATAATTAAACGTTCATCGATTTCACCAAACAATGCATTACATGCAAATGAAAAAAAAACACTCATTGTGAAAGCATATGTCTTTAGTTCTTTGTCATTGTATATAATATTGTTCAGCTAATGTCATGAATATATTTATTGAAAGAAAACGGTACAATGCATTATCTTATCATATGTAGGAAAGGCCAGGAGCCTGCAAAAGGAGGGAGCTAGGTGTAAAGCCAACATGACTGGGTGGGGGAAGGCTGAACAAGGTAGGATAGGTTTAAATGTTTAGGAGGTGGAGAGGTCAGGGAGGGATAGGTGGAAAAAGGTAATAGTAGGTGGGGGTAGAAGATATATAGGTAGGTGGGGTAGAAGGGGTGAGAAGGAGGTCCGGTCAGCAGGGAAAAAGATTCCCAACCTCCAACCCCTTTTTATTGTATGAAATGCGTTTAGAGGGCAGTAAGAGAATGCATGGTTTGAGGTCCTCAAAGGCAGTACGTGGAGAAGGTCATGGAGTAGTTTGGCGAGCCATCTCTGTATGAGGTCTCTAGTAGGGATAAGCGAGTTTTTAAAACTCGAGCTCGTGGCGAATTCAGCAATTCTCGCTTACCGAAATTGTAAGCAAGAACAGCAAGTGTAAATTTGCAGATCGAGCTCTAATTTTAATTAAAAAAATTGCGGGCTGTGCTGATCAATGAATGCAGCTCCACCTCTAGTGCCCGGTGATAGCAGTGGAACTGCAGATGAACTTTCAATGCGTTTCTCCATTGAGAGTTCATCTGCAATTCAGTTCCCACGGTCAGCCCGGTGACTGTGGGAACTGAACTGCAGATGAACTCTCAATGGAGATACTCCATTGAGAGTTCATCAGCAGTTCCACTGCAATCCCCATGCACTAGAGGTTATTTAACTTCTAGTACTGGGGATCGCAAACAGGAGGATTCCCAGGGCTTCAAGAATGAATGCAGCCCTGAGAATCCTCCTGTAATGATTTCCTCGATCTACCGATGGTTTCCTGAATTCGGTTTGCCGAAATCTAGAGTAATTCGTCAGCAAGTGGATGATCATTTGTTAAGTAATAGTGTGCTATATCAACAAGAAGTGCAGATCCCTGGTTAATGGTGGTGAATGTTCTTGAGGACCTGCAACCTGATGGGGGTAATGATGATTAAAATTTGCACTGCTGTTTTATGGTTAATGTGATGATAATATGTGAGATTTTGCAATGAGCGGCCAAAAAGCCATTTGCACCATACCCGCAGGTGTCATTATTGTTTTAGAAGGGTGGTTATTGGGGTGTTGCTGGTGAAGGGCTCCGACCTTCCACAGTCAAGTTGTTCGTTAATTTTTAAAGAAACAACAGAAAAAACTCCATCAAAAAATAAAATAATGAACATTTAACAAAGGGGGGCCTACATCACCCACCAAAAAAAACTGAAAAATGGGTACAGCACTGACCACCAAGGTTATAGGACTACACTGATCACAATTATATCAGGGTGCACTGATCAATAGTGTTTGAAAAATAAAATTGGTTTTCTTCTTCACAGTACCTCTTCCATGCAACCACTTTCTATCCAGTCTTGTCGGTAACGATCAAATCCACTTGAACATCTGTGAAAAAAAAAAAAGAAACAGGCATATTGGATATGTAGCAGAAAAGGGCTTGGATGTGTACAAGACTTTGCTACTTGATTATTCAGTCTACATTGCTCGTAAGGCGAGCTAAGAGTAAATTCCAGCTGAAGAAAAGCAACCCCAAAACATGATACTGCCACCACCATGCTTTTCCATGGGGATGTTGGCCAAAAAGTTTAACCTTGGTCATATCAGACCTTAACACATTTTCCCCCCATGCTTTTTTATATTAGTGCAAATTTTAGCCAGACCCTGGTGGTTTTGTAGGAAAAGGCTTCTGTCTTGCAACCCTACCCCATAGTCTAGACATCACCAAAGGAATACCACTCCCACGGTGAAGTATGCTGGTAGCAGTATCATGTGTTGGGGTTACTTTTCTTCAGCTGGAACTGTGACTTTAGTCAAGGTGGAATAACTTATGAACAGTTCCAAATACCAGAAATTCTGAATAAATATTGTTTCTGTTGGATTGCTTTACCCATTAGATCATTAGATACTTATATATTAGTATAAGAACTATTAATTTATATATATATAATATATATATATATATATATATATATATATATATATATATATAAAGGTGAGGTTTGAAGGTAGAAAAAAACACATCTAACATCTGCAAGCTCTGCTATATTAAATTGCTATATTAAAGCTGAGGGGGATGAGCACCCACACTTAAAATCTGTGTTAGATCCTCTCCATTAGTTGTTTCCTCTTTGCAATAAAAGGAACACAAATATTTTTCTGTATACACTTTTTTTATTTTTAAACACTATACTGCTTTTCCATAAGATTGGCAATTTAAATTACTGGTAAACACACTGCTGTAAAGCTGTTACTCTCTTTATATAGGAATATCATTGCAGATTCCCCAAAGTCTAATGCATTGTATCAAAGAATATCAGGTGCAGATAATTGTACTGATAAAGTGGAATAGTATATGAGCACAGCTGGGACAACTATAGAAGCGTATATGAACTAATAAAACATCCATAGCCGGATATGAGGTGCAGCAATACACAATTACGTTTTCCCAAGGTACTAAGCTAATATTCCAGCAAACATATAAACTGTGATATTAAACACAGACTTTTGTTCAATGTATATAGGAACAGGAGCAAAAAGGCAACCACTGAAGACTGTATATCCTTAATGTTTACAGATCCTGGCTAGATCTTACGGGGATCACGTTGCTACATTGATGTGCAGTGTAATGTGTGTTATACATTGCAAAAGATCACACACTAAACCAGTGAGGATCATTTGCATTTAAAGTCCATCTAAACCTATGAACAAAAAGGTTATTATATTGCAGTTCAATCCTTAGTGGTGGTATCCTCTATCCTAAGTTTTTTTTTACTATTTATTTTCACCTTATGATCTTGACACACATCTGTCCCAGGGTGAAAACATTATGTAATTGTAGTGTACTGATTATTCCGGTTGGTGTTGCTCATTTGATCAATGTTCTACCAATTTATTTGCAATGGATTCGACATGGTGTGACATTTATAACCAGTCTGAATAATCTTTTGGTATTCTGTATCTTTTACCTAGCCTCTATATCAGTATTTCTTAACCAGAGTTCCTCCAGAGGTTTCTAGGGGTTCTATGAGCACTGAACAATTTGTGCCTTTCAGGTAATTTAGGTAACACCAATGATCATTTTGAATATCTGTATAAGTGTGACATTCTTTTTACTGGTTATAAATGTAAGAGGAATTCTTTCCACTGACCAGCACTGAGCTGTGGATATAGTAATTATAGCAAGGATTCCCTGATGACCTGAAAGTTATATATATATATATATATATATATATATATATATAGCTCTATATATTGAGTTTATTGCAAACTTTTGCGTTGTCTTACTGCGTAAAGAGATTTTGACTTTCATACATAAAGTCATTTATATTGTAAGAATTCATAAGGATGGCTATAGGAAGGGTCAAACTTTTAGGAATACAGCAGCATTTGAGTCTCTCTTTCTGTAGAACTACTAGGTCTCTTTGCTGCAATATTCCAGACTGTGCAGAACTTTTAGGGTGCTAACAGGTTTAATTTCAATTTTGTCTTTCAGAACCAGTACACCTAAAGGTACTTTGCATTTTATAGATACAGGTTGGTTAAATATATTTCATATATAAAATGTACATCATAATAATATATTAAATTATATATAGAAACTCTGGCAGTGAGGCCGCTACACTTGGTGTAGCCATCAAATGCAGCAAGTATAAGCAGTTCTCATTAGGATAGAGGACAGAGATGAAAGGTCCCCTCCTGATATTTGGTAAGGCATAAGAAAACAGAAAATGAATGCCACCACTATTCATGATTAACTGACATGCCATAGTGCAGTACAAAGTGGGAAAAATAGAAATTGCCTATTATATGCCTAGAAATACACTTTAATGTTGCCATTTGACAAGAGTGCTCATGTATCATTAATGGTTACATTTTTTGTTAATTATGACAAGTCTCCCTGTACTATTCTCAATTTAACAACATTTTCCAGAAATGTGGACTGCACTTGACCTTTGTATTTACTATAGTACTTTAATTAATCAAGAACATACCAAAGTCCTGCCAGAAATAAGAAATGTGAAAATAAAAATTGCAGCCTTTGGGTACTAAAGAGTAAATCCCCCCTGTAAACAACAGAATTATTATTATGGATGTATACGCCATTTCCACACTATGAGGAGCTGGTAACGGGAGCAAAGCTGTCAGTTTGATAAATGCACAAAATTAATTTTAGAAGAGTTTTGGAGATACAGGTCAGGTTCATTGACCAGACTCTTGTAGGAATTTTCTGCTCTCATATCTCATCAGGACGCTGGGTTGATACTCTTGTGCTTTCTTATGTTAATCATCTTGATTTTGTACATTTTGGCGTTCTAGAAGACAGGGGATTTATCTTCAACCCATAAATCATTTCATCTTCTATAGATCTGTGTGTGAAATTCTGGAAACTCTATAGTTTCAGGCAAAGCTTTAAGTTTATTTGACTGTCGAAATTTAATTTGGATCTAGTTATACATCACATTCTCTGCTTTGTTCTAAAGATTACCTGCCATGATAAAAGTTACAAAATGTAGATCTAAAGCCAATTACTAATAGACGCTAAGAAAGGCTTACAAAGCTCTTTAGAATCTGCATAGTCTGTTAAATGAATTCCTAGTGATCTGCCATAAGGGTCTTAGGCTACATACACACGTGCAAAATTGTTGTTGGAAAGGTTTTTTCACAATGCTTTCCAAGGACAAAAGACTGCACGATGCATGAGTGCTGTTCATACGGCGCCGTTCCGCTCTATGGAGAGGGGAGGGGGAAAACAACAGAGCAGCAGCCCGATGCACTCTCTCCCCATCACTTGCATTATGATAGTTCATTGTCCATTGTCGGAGGATCCGCCAGGATGGTCTTACCGACGATGGACAACGAGCACTGTATACACGCAAGATTCTGGACCGATATCAGCCCTGAGCCGATTATCGGACGAGAACCATTGCACGTGTGTACGTAGCCTTAGCTCAGACTCTTTTTTTATAGACTGAAATCCATGTCACATTTATCCTCCTGCATTGTCACACTGTCATATGAACCCCAGAATAAAGGCTGCAGGCGACCGTGCTGGCAAACATTGTCAAGGTATGGTCCACTATCAGGAAATTGTTCTACAGCAATGTGCGGCTGGAGCAAGTGCATATGAACAATAAGTGGCTAAAACAGGCTGCAATGAGATCAGCAGCACTGGGATGCAAAAAAAGAATGCAAACCTATTTATTAATAGGGTTCTAGCTTTGGGCTTAGCTTTTAGCTTTGCAACTTAACTCTATTGCCCTAATGTATTGGGGTACCAACCAGAAGGAATGACACTAAAACTCACCAACACATGCATGCTTTAGTACTGCACGATGATGCACGTTCCCCTGTCGTAATGGCAAAGTGTTTGCCAAGCAAAAAACTCCAGTTTTGTATAGATTTAGGTAAAATTTAACTACTGTTTGGATTTTACTGGAGCTTTCACTACCTGTTCTGGATCCTAAATGTTATGGTTGTTGCAGAATCAAGAATTGGTGGTAAAGTTGCAGCAGATACGTCTGTTTCACATGACAACTCTTACAGGTGTGACTTAAGCTACGTACACACTTCCAATTATTATCGTTGGTAAACGAACGACGAACGATCCTGCACGATATCTGCGAACGATCGTATAGCACCGATCCTGTACATACAGATAACGACACGATCGTTCGCAGATATTGTACACACGATAGATGCGATCGTTTGAACGATACAGCAAGTGACGTGCACCACAGGAAGTGAGCGAACGTTCGTTCACCGCGCATGCTCAGACCATGGACGATCACTGAACGACTGTACACACGATAGATAGTCAACGATCATCGTCCAATCCGATCCGCCGGTCCGGTCGTTCATTTCCAACGACTATCCTCGTTCGTCGGCGTCGTTGGTTACTTTTTTTACGAACGTTTTTTTGCCCAAACGATCGTTCGTCGTTCGTTCGTCGTTCATTTCCAACGATAAAAATTGGAAGTGTGTACGCAGCTTTAGCCTTTAAGTGGTTTGATTTTCACACAAGTAAGCAGACAACCGTATAAACCTTGCAATAGCTCTAACCCAATATCAGACTAAAACTAAACAAAAAATATATATATCAGGAGTTCTACTTTACTCTTTATTACACTGGCAGTTGAAAGTAACTTCATCTTTTTTTGAGGGATCCACAAAATCTTGAGATGATCCAAAGAGTGAAAACTAAAGTTTCCTGCAGGTGCCTAGAGGTGCCTTCTACAGAAACACCATCAACTACAAATTTTATTGCTAACCTATACTACAGTACATCTATGATTTAATTATATCGACATGTCTTTCTTTAGAAATTAAAAAATAAATGCACGTATGCCATTTAAATACAAAAACAAACCCAAGCATCATCTCTGATACAAAAATATATTATTTTTCATTTGAATGTATGATTGAAAATTTAAAAGTGATTAGCAAAGTAGAAATGATGGATGCTATTTCAGAAGAAAAGTCTTGACATAGTGGACATAGCAACAAGGAAGAGAAGGAAGGCAATCATAGAGGTGACTGACATCAGACAGAATGTTCCTTGTAGTAATAGTTTCCTATAAAGCAATCACCAAACAATTGCATTAGGTCAAAAGTCACGCATTTTTAGAGAAAATCAGACCGAGATGTGAATTTAAAAAAAAAAAAAAACTTTTCATAAAGTTTATAGTGCCAGCTTTGTTTTCAGCTTATGCCAATGTTTAAAGTAAACCTGTGCCCGGATACATACATACATTAGTATTTGCATTTAGTGACCCAGCAGAAAAAGCGCTTTTAAACAATTATTCATCTCTGTATATATAGGTTTTGTAAACAAATTTAATACAAAATTCATACACAAGTAAACCTTTTTTCTGTGAGAACAGATACTGGTAGGCTACACATTTAAGGACCAGTAAGCTGCAATATATTTTTTATTTTTGTGTTTAGGTAATCTTTAACAGCAGCAGAGAAAAGTCAGGTCACCAGTTAGACTTTTTTTTATCTGTGACTCTACCCAGCTACATTGTATTTGATTCCTTGATACGGACCTGGGCTTGACCTTGACTTTGCTAATTGTATTCTGCATGCCCTTACTTTGGACCATTCTGACCTTGATTTTCTCCAGTGGTTTGTCATGACCTTGGCCTGTCCTGACCTTGCATATCCACAGCCTCTTGCTCTGACCTTGATTCTTGTCAGTTGCCTGCTCTGACCTTGGCCTGTTTCGACCTTGATTCCCCCCATTCCAGCCTGCCAACCTATCTAATTATTGTAAGCTGCCTGACTAGACTTTGACCTTTCCACTTCTACACCTTCTGAAAAGACTCCAGCATACCTGAAACCGCTCTCTGGCTGCCCAAAGCAATCTGTTCCTGCTCGCTCTGTTGGAAAGAGCCATAAGGCCCTATCCTGGTAATCTCCAAGCAAAGTAGTCCAGTGGCCACTAGGGTTACTGGCCCATCAATTGTTGCGTAGTACTCTTGTGAAGACCTAGAGTCACTTAGATTCCAAGCCCTGGGAAATCCAGTGTCACCTGCCGGGGAGTTGCCCTAACAGATACAAATCCTTTGGTAGATATATCAGCATTTCATTAATGTATTTCAATAGTTCCTAATTTATGCCGGAGTTCATCTTTACCATCTATAATGTTACTCATTTTCTGAAGTTTAAGGAGTAAATTGGAATAATGGATCTTCTGTCATATACTAATTCTTTTTCTTATCTACATTTTTTAAGTAACAAGGATACATTCAATTAAATCAAAAGGGTGGCAGTGTTCCTTTCAAAGGAAATTGCATTTGTTTTACTCAGTGAGTGATATGGAATTTGTTTAACAATGTTTGGAATTCCCAAACACGTCCATTAGCTATAATTACATCAATAACTGTCGGCGAAATTTAGTTAGAAAAGGATAAAGCAGCCTCATCAGTGAAATGGCAGTACAGCTTCCTGAGTGACAAGACTGCCTTAGAAAATAATTACCTGAAATCGCACCTATTTAAATACATCTCAGCATAACCTTATCCTTCAGCTGTACATTTTAGAAACACCTGTGTAAAGTTTAGTCATTTGAATTCCTTCTGAAATACCGAAGATTAAAGTGAACACATTTCCAACCAGATTTTGTCTGGCAGCAAGCAAATGAGGTCAGGTCCCAAGCCAGAGGTCAAACATCAGGGATCCAGGAAATTGAGACTGGTGACGCAGGGGCAACGGCAGACACAGGAGACACTGGAAGCAACAAGAGGCGTAGGTGACAAAGGAATATATACAGACAGAGAGGAGCACTGGAATAGCACAAGGGAATAGGCTGGAACCAACAGACTGGGAAACAAGGGGTTAACACGGGAGGAAACACTGAATTAAGCAACAGGTGTGCAGGAACTAGCTCAACAAAACTAGGGGCTCAGCACTTGTAGAGACATGTTGCACGAACGCTGAGTGCAGTGTCTGAGCTAGCTAAATAGCCAGGGATGATTAAGAGGCTATTTCCTAATTGGCCTGTGGGATGGGCGAAACTGTAAAAATCTGGAAGCATAGGCACACCCAGAGTCAAAACTGCCCGCATATGCAGGGGAGAGACCCCTGCGCTTTAGTGAGGAAGAGGTAAGTGTGACAGTAACAGGTTTTCTCTATAAGGCACCATGTTTATATTATACACTCATGGAGTTCCTTTGAAGTTCTGCTTTTTGTAATTCAACACATTTGGTTGGTATGGTTCAGTTAAAGATCTTAAAAAAATGCAATATGATCTAAATAGACATTTTCTCTTTCCAGTTATCGCAATAAAATTATGGTTTGGTAAGTGAGTTTTCTTGAGGACTTTTTAGTGCTACCCCCTCCCCCCCCTCATAATGATTGTGTGAGAGCACCATGACCAATGAGATGTTTCAGCTACCATAGGCACAACAATGCACAAAGTAACCTTGCTTAATCTGCAAAATGCCACCAACAGACCAGATTTTCAAACAGTTTTGGTGGGGACTCGAAAAAAGTACATGCAAATCTCAAACCCTATTTAAATACTGACAGATCTACAAAGGGAATAGCATAATTCATTTTAAATGCAGGTAAATAAAATAAACATTAAATATACAGTTTTGCTAAGTATGACAATTTTTTTTTCATTTCAAGTAACATAACAGTTCTCTTTAATCTGGCAGTAATGTAATATTCATAAGGTATTCTCAGTTTGTGAAACAATGAAGGTGCCTGTGGTTTTATTGTATCTGTATTAATTAAAATAAAAAAAAAAATAAAATCACATTTAATAAACTCGCTTTATATTCCAAAGACTTGTATTATTTATAATGGATTTTACATAGAAGTTTCCTATTTATACTTTTAATGGGATTATATGTTCTGACATATCCTGCTGTGAACTGTATAAATAAATACAGAAATGGATTAACCCGTGTTCTACAGGTTTGTGCATTCTGGATATCTGCATTATGACAAAACAGGCTGACGCTTTACGGGGCTATATATATATAGCACCAACATATTACACAGCGCTGTACAAAGCCTATAGTCACTGGCTTTCCCTCAAATAAGCTCACAATCTATTGTCCCTACCATATGTCATTAATACAGTCTATGGTGAATTTTTAGAAGGAAGCCAATTAACCTAACTGCATGTTTTTTGGAATGTGGGAGAAAACCAGAGTACCCAAGCCAAACCCACACAGACACTAACTCCATGCAGATAGTGTCCTGACCAAGATTCAAACTTGGGACCCAGTGCTAGTGTTGGTGTTCGAATTAGGGTTGTCCTTATATTCGACCCGAATATGGCTGTTCAAAATGTAAAAATGTGTTAAAATATTAAAATTAATGGTAAATTATTTTTTTTTAGTGTTTGTGTTTATTTAACAAACTTTTTTTTTTTTACAGGTTATCCTACAATGACATGATATCTCTGTAACGGTGGTGGCTGAAATCAGTGAGAAGAGTGTGTGATCCCCGGGGCACTACAGGTTAATTAACCTGTAATGCCCAGGGGATCGTAGTGGAACAGAGTTCATCTGCAGTTCAGTTCCCATGGTCACATGACCTTGTTAACTTTGCGGTCACAGCTGTGACTGCAGGTGATCCCCAGGGCACTGGAGGTTGAATGGGGACAAGTTTCCCCATTCATCACATCTAGTGCCCTATGTTCTTGGATAGAGAAACTCTATCCAAGAACTGTTTCAGTGGGGGTGAGAGTCTCATGTATGGTATGGGACCCTCGGTAAGGTTGTTGTTGGGAGTGTTAAATTGTTTTGTGGTAGGGCTCAGAGTGCTGCTGGTATCATTCCTACACATTCCCCACATATCATGGCGGTGCAGACCCATTAGGTGCAAGGGGTTACAATAGTGGACCCTTCGAGGACCAGTAACCAGGGGGTGTGTTTAGGAAAGGATGTTTTATTAATGTATTGGTTACATTTATTTGTAATTTTTTGTAATTTGGTATTATTTGTTGATTATGTGTTTATTTATTGTTATTTATAGTTATTTTTATGGTTTTTTTTTAAAAGAGTTAATATTGAAGTTATTTGTTAATAAAGGGCCCAAAAGGGGCCATTTAACCAAGTTATTGTCTCGGTGTGTGTTTGGGGTAAAGGGGGAGGGGTGGGGGAGGAGGAGTGGGGGCACGGCATGCGGGAACTCAGCCCTATCACAGTCATGGAATCGATGTGCAGTGAGAGTGAGGGCTCGCTTTTATGAAGCGCAGCTTTAAGACCAGTCACTTTGCGCATGAACGAAGAACAACAGTAATTGGTCTTTATACCAGAAAGCTCCTGTCCACAGCCATAGTTTCAAGCTGGATTATTGCACAGATCTAAAAGAAATACACAATCCACACTAAAATCCAATTATCAGCACACATGACCCTTGTATTTTAATTATTTGTGCTTATCCTGGAGTTCAGCTTTAAAGAATAAACTGATTTGTTACTTTTTTATCAGCTTGGAGTCCAGCTACATTCTCGCTGGTTGGATAACAAAACACTAATAGGAGTGTTGGAATACTTACCTTTCCCAATCTAGGTGCTGTTCCAGGTTCCTAGGTTCACAGGCCACTGTTGGCTGAGCACATTTTCCACTCTTTGCTGCTTTCTTATTGAATTCTATGCTATGCACTTTATACATTACTCTTTGCCATCTTGAGTAACTCTGGCAGTTTATTTCCAGCCAATCAGTAAATAAGTCATTAATCACAAGTGCCACAGTAAATGAATTGGTGCAACTGATCATACAGAAAATTGTACTTTGCCTCTGTAGTCACCGGAACTTCCAAAATTCTAAAGTCATTCGAGACACATTTGTCCAGCCCGATCTGCCTGAACAGATTTAGTTGGTGTTGTTCCTGCCATCTAAACAGCAAAAACAACATGGCTGCAAATTCACGCAGAGACTATGTGAATGCAGGGAGCAGTGAGTCAGTCCATTGTTTCTGCACTGGAGGCTCATTATTTCTGCTACTCTGTTGGATTTATTCGGACATAAAATCCACTACCAACTTTCTGCACAGAGCTTTCGCTTCTGTCTCTTTTTATTTTTGCCGGCTTTCTAAAATGCCATTAACAACCTTTTTTTCTGCACAGATACAATCTTAAAGTAAAAGTCAAGGCAGATATAAAACTTTTATGAAGCGCAGCTTTAAGACCAGTCACTTTGCGCATGAACGAAGAACAACAGTAATTGGTCTTTATACCAGAAAGCTCCTGTCCACAGCCATAGTTTCAAGCTGGATTATTGCACAGATCTAAAAGAAATACACAATCCACACTAAAATCCAATTATCAGCACACATGACCCTTGTATTTTAATTATTTGTGCTTATCCTGGAGTTCAGCTTTAAAGAATAAACTGATTTGTTACTTTTTTATCAGCTTGGAGTCCAGCTACATTCTCGCTGGTTGGATAACAAAACACTAATAGGAGTGTTGGAATACTTACCTTTCCCAATCTAGGTGCTGTTCCAGGTTCCTAGGTTCACAGGCCACTGTTGGCTGAGCACATTTTCCACTCTTTGCTGCTTTCTTATTGAATTCTATGCTATGCACTTTAGACATTACTCTTTGCCATCTTGAGTAACTCTGCCAGTTTATTTCCAGCCAATCAGTAAATAAGTCATTAATCACAAGTGCCACAGTAAATGAATTGGTGCAACTGATCATACAGAAAATTGTACTTTGCCTCTGTAGTCATCGGAACTTCCAAAATTCTAAAGTCATTCGAGACACATTTGTCCAGCCCGATCTGCCTGAACAGATTTAGTTGGTGTTGTTCCTGCCATCTAAACAGCAAAAACAACATGGCTGCAAATTCACGCAGAGACTATGTGAATGCAGGGAGCAGTGAGTCAGTCCATTGTTTCTGCACTGGAGGCTCATTATTTCTGCTACTCTATTGGATTTATTCGGACATAAAATCCACTACCAACTTTCTGCACAGAGCTTTCGCTTCTGTCTCTTTTTATTTTTGCCGGCTTTCTAAAATGCCATTAACAACCTTTTTTTCTGCACAGATACAATCTTAAAGTAAAAGTCAAGGCAGATATAAAACACACCAAAAAAGCAGCACTGTATTAAATAATACATTAGTAAATATGTTTGTTTAAAATGTAAGAAGTTTAAGTACGTTAATCTGGCCTTCTACCAGCGTCCTGCCTCTTGTGGAATGAGCACAATGAGAGAGAGATGACCATTTCACACTTGTAGTTATTCACAGCATTCTGCCACAGGTTCAACTGCTGTCCCAACCTCTCCTATTCAACATCTCCTATTCAAGTGGATGGGAGTGGTTGGGAACCATTTTTTTGCATGCAGCTGTGGCTTCTGCAGATCACAACAGTTCCCAAAAAGCAGCATGCTTTTGGTCACATGATAATTGTTTGAAAACTTTCACCGTGACCACAGTCATATGCAAATATGGTTGCTCACGGCAATGTCTGACGTACAGAAGGAAAGAACTGCAAACCATGTGATTTCACTCCACCGTTGTAAAAGAGCTCCAAGACTGCTGCTTCACTGTCACTGATTGGAGGAGGATGAAAAACTGCCATTAACATTTAATGTGACCGGGGGTGGACATACCGAGGTGCAAAGTGTGTCCCAGACTCTCCTCAGCCACAAGGGCCCCAAGTCAGTTTTGAACAGGGTCCCACTGTTAGCTATGTCCAGCACTGGATGTGACCCCACTCCTACGTCCTCTAGTCAAATAGTACATGCTTACAAAGAAGAAGAGAGAGGATGATACAGAATCTACTCTTCTCGTTCCATACTTATTACCACCCCTGACTTCCCTCCACTCAACCTCACTTCTCTCCTCCTAATCTTGGCCCTTCCTCTCCTTCACTAGACCCCTTTCATCACCACTTTCTTGTTTAATTCAATAGATTTCTTTTTTTCTACCTGATTTTCAATTTCCTTACTCCAAAGCTTTCTTGCCCATCCACTTCTGTTACCTTCCTTCTCTTTCTTGGCACTCCCCTCCCTTTTCCTCTTCATTTACTCCTTTTCTTCCCATTTTATTTCCTCTATGACTTTTTACCCTTCCACCTCTCTACCCCCACCCTTTCGCCTTTGTCCAACCGATCTTCTCTCCTCCCTTCTCTTGTTGAACATTCTTTCTCTTTCTTTGCTTTTCAATGGACTTTTAAATCAGGCAACAAGTATATCCCCAATAAAATAAAATCACCACTCAAATGGTCTAAGAGAAAGCAAAAAAAGCTATTTAGCTAAAAATTGCAGTACTATTGAATACATTACGACCATATTTCAAGGAAATACTCTTTATGTGGCAAAAGATTGATGACTCAATCTGCTTTTGTTGATTACAACCCCGGCAGATATATATTATGCATTTGTTGAGGAACATACGTCACTGTGTGTGTCCAAATTATAAAGCAGACTTGGAACTCTTAAGGGCGACTAGATTTAGAATAGAACACAGGAACATAACACATCAGAATCTTCAATGCCTTGAGAAAAAAATATGTTGTGCAAACAACCAACCCTAAAATGATAGATAAGGTAAATAAATTGATTGAATGATCAATGGAATACTTTACTGATTGATAGATCCCTGAGAAATACCACCTAATCCTACAACATCCACAACTTATCCCTGATGTCGGAGACCTTTGTTGGCCAGTCATAAAAGCAATGCTGTAATATTGATGGCATGGGGGAAATAGTGTGTACACATTTTATAGCAATACATAATTTTACTTTGTTTTCTGAAGGTCCAAGAGCCCATCAAATCTGAAAATCCATTGTGGTCATGGCGGCACCTGCTGCTTCCTGCATGCTGAGACTAGGGAGGATTCAAGGACAGCACATAACCCAATTGAGTAAAGCTCAGGAGGGATTGGAAGCTCTTTGGAAATAAAAGTAAGTTGACTGCCTAAAATATTAATAAGCACCAAAAATGGTCCAAGCACTCTTTGTAATGTAATGCACTACAATGCACAATAATGAAGTACACTGCAATGCACACATGGTACATTGAGGTGCCACTGAAATAAATTGCATTAACTCATTGCATTATTACCAATGTAGGTGTCACATGAATCCTTGTATTCTGGTAAGGCGTGCATTGCCATAGGTGTGCACATTGATGACTGATGTGGAAAGTGGATAAAAACAGACAGCAGAGGACCTAACCATTATTATCACACTCCCACTTTGTATGAAATCAAATGCCTTATCTTGTTTTATTGAAAAACACATGAACTGTTTTATACTTTCTTTTTATAACTTTAATAAACCTGAACTAAGTAATGAAAATAAGTAAACATATCCTCCATTTAAAACAATAAAATCTATCTCTAAAGATGGCAGATGGTGTTGTGCTGCATTAGCCTTTAAAAACATGTGTCTATTATTAAAATTGTATACCCCTTCAACATATAAACGTTGTATGATATTGTCCCAGCATTGCTAAACTACCTTGTCTTAAAACTTTATATTGACTTTGCTTAATCTTGTAACCATTAGGGCTCAGGTACCTTATGAGTGAATTAAAGACTGAAAGTGATCCTGTCAGGCTAGAAAAATCCTAAAGGAAGTGCTAGCAACAGAAGAACTTTTGTGGGGGCCCTTGTCTCCTACCTCCCCTAGTCCCAGCCCTGTAACTCCTATAGCCCCAGTCCTGTAGTACCTGCCCTGTAACTTCTTTAAGACTTTAAAACTTTTTAATGTGTTTTGCCTCATGGAATCAGGAAGGAATATTTTTTCCCTGTTGGAGCAAATTAACCAGGGTTTTTTTGCCTTCCTCTGGATCAACTATGTCCATAGGGTTTTATATCTGGGATATGTTTATTACCCTAGTGGTTGAACTTGATGGACTTACGTCTTTTTTCAACCTAGTGTGTTTGATGTCCGTATCCTCCATTGCCAGCTGTGGTTCAGTCCACTGAACCTAGAATATTACAGGACACAGTGTCCTGAGGGTTTGGAGAAAAGTGCCAATTTTGGAGCTAAAGGAGCAACTGTATATACCTGAAAATTAACCAGTTGGTATATAAACAGAAGTATCTACCTTTATTTGAAATAAAAAGTAAAACTACATTGGCTCGAGTATAAACCTTAGCTAAAATTCAAAATAGTAATCAACAAAAATGGCAGTAAAATGAATGTAAATAAATAAACCAATGCAGGGCATTATTGTAGATAGATGATCCTTCTGCAATAAGCATTCTTTCCTGTCTTATTAGGTAAGGTCAAAAATATTTATCTGCTCATGTGCAGCTCTGTGTTGGTTGCCTGGACATCCAGCAATCCCAGCTTCCCCCGTGCTTGCCGGGACTGAATGAATTCTTCCGCGCCTGCAAAGGAGTAACGACATTTCTATATGGGGACAGGGGAGTAATAATCCTTTGTGCATAAATTGTTGGCCACTAGTAGATGGCACTGTGTCCTTGTTTAAAGTGTGTAACAAACTCTAATAATGTCTCAAAGAGCAAAAGTTTGTATACACTTTACATGAGGACACATCTCCATCTAGTGGTGTGACTAGAGTATAAACCAAGATCCTTTTTAAATGTATGGACATTTTTGTGTAAAAAAAAAAAACCTTGTTTATGCTTAGTATATATGGTACATTTTGTCTTGTAAAAAGTACTGAAGGAATAGAGTCAGGTTTTTATTGCACCGTGTTAATTAACCAGAAATGTAGTTTTTCATTTCTTTACACAATAATGACTTTACACCACAGCAAACACACAAAACACATACACGCATTATACACAAGTATAGGATGTACAGATGTAAACAGGCCCTCTGTAGCTGAAATGGTGTAATATGCTATAAATGTGGAACTTAGGATACTTTTTTAGTTAATTGCCTCCCCAGTTTATATCTTGAATAGTCATAAATTATAGATCATAAATTCAAAACATAAAAATTTCCTGTCCAGCACAGATGCTGAAATATGCCAACGCATCCAGAATTACCCATACTGCCATGGGGACATCTCAACATTGCAAAGACTCCACCAGTTCCCTGTTAGCTGCAGGGTACAGATTTTTCTAAACATACTCATTACCTATTCCTGCAAAACACATTTTGTTAGATTATATATTTTATCGATTTACATTTGTTTGCTACTTGATTGCAAAACATAAATCTGGGCCAGCACAGCTATATATAGCCTCTATTAGATGACAGTAAATACAACGAACAAGTATTATCATACAAACAACATACTCAGTGATATTGCTTCATTTCCTAAGGGAGGAATCGGGAGAGAGATATAGATTTAAACCTCTATTACTAAACAATAAATGGATTACCTAAAATGTGAGCTTTAGGGACACGTCACGTAGCATACTTGAAGAGAACCAGTCACAACTGGGCCAATTAAAGAATCTGAAAATGCGAGAATCTATTTATAAATCTTTAAATATGATTCACACATATTTTACATAGATGTAAAGATTTTTTTAAACTGCAAATAGAATGTGGATGGGGTGGGAGAGGGGAACAGGGAAGGCAAAATGTAAGCCGAATAAACCTAAAGATGATAAAATGAAACAAGATTCTTTTTAAACTTTAGATGCCCAGAGAGCTAATCACTAATCACATACTATGAATTAAAAAAACACAAAATGATGCCTTAAAAGGAAATCTTTTTAAAGAACTTGACCTTAACAAAATGTTTATTCAAAAGGAAGACCTCTGACCAATGTTATTCATTGATTATCTTTACTGGGCCCCACGTTGTCATTTAAAATGCAAATATTATTGGCAGGATGACCCGAATGTTACAATCAGTTTAATCGGGAAATGAATTGGTTGAAGAGGCCTCTCATTTGTAACTTTCTAGAGAGGTCATAAACTGCGAGTGCTACAAATAAACCTTCATTCTGTCATCTCATTAAAAAGAGTAATTGTCCTAATGTGCTATAACTAAGGCCTGGCGTTAAATTAATCCTGATAAAAAAAAGTCTAAGCAGATTTTGTATGGTGATGGTTATTTCCTGCGAGGTATATTGATTTTTATTGGAGAGCAGTAATATCATTAAATTCTATGTTGACCTTGATTCTATTTTACTATGTTAGGCAGCATGCCTTGGGGTATACGAGCATCTTAAAGTGAACCTCTCCCCCATTATGTGATACAAATTCTAAGATGGTATTTCTAAAAAAATGCTTCTTTTTCTTGACTGATATTTCTAGAACTTTTAGGGTTCCCAAGCTTTATCTACCCCATGCTGAAGGTCTCACATTGCAGTCTTCTATTCCATCATCTGCTATTTCCAAGTTCTCGGTGCCGGCCCAATGACAACGTCTGCACTAGGTGCTCATTTTTTCACTTTTAAAAAACAACTTCTTGATAAGTAACTTACAATATAAGTGCAGAGATCTTGTTGAAGTGCCAGAAGAAATCAAAATGTGAATATAAGGTGAATGCTCTTTTTTTACAGGTTGATATGAGAAACATGATGTTTTAAAATCAATTCATGTTTCAGTATTTAAAATGTAATGTCTAGGCCAGTGTTTCTCAACCAGGGTTCCACCAGAGGTTACTAGGGGTTCCTTGAGCAATGAGCAGTTTGTGAATCAGTTTAAGTGATACCAATGATCTTTTTGGTGATCTGTAAGGGTGATATTCTTCCAACTTGCTAAAATTGTAAGCTGCATTCTCCCTATTGACCCGCCACACTAATATACTGAGTGAGCTCTGGATTTAGTAATTATAGAAGGGGTTATTCCAAGTTTCCCCCATGTTAAAAAGGTAACAAAACATTGATCTAGGGCAGGGGTGCCCAACAGGTGGATCGCAATCTACCGGTAGATCACAAAGGCAATTTGTATAGATCGCGGAGCCCTGCCTTTCAAAATAAACTCTACTGCACACAGGAGTTATTAGGTCTAAGTTTTTATTTTTGGTAGATCATTTTGACTTGGTCATTTTAAAAGTAGCTTGCAAGCCAAAAAAGTGTGGGCACCCCAGATCTAGGGTAAAAAGCAAAGCAATGCATTTTTTCATCCCCTTGATGTCCCCCAGTTTATAGTGTCATGATGACAAGTTGGACACATCTCCCTGCCCACAAACCTGGGCCCTAAGACGCAGAAGGAGTGGTCAAGTCTAATTTACATATAAACAATATTTATATATATTTGTTACCCTGTTAGTGGAACATTTATTTTTCATATGCATGCAAAAGTGCAACCTTGTCTTCCAAGAATCAAGGTTTTATTAGGATCACAATAAAGTAAATATGAACTATGACTCTTTACTGCTGACATTTGCACTTCCGGTAAAGACTATAAGTACCCATGCTGATGCTCAATAAACAGACATGATTTGTAACAATCTGGAATCCAATCCTGAGCTGCTGTAGCTCTACTAGAATGGAAGTAGATGCAAAGAAGCAGGAGCATTGGGATGTAAAAACATAAAAACATCATTTTGCAAAAGAAAGAAACCTGCCAATTAATTATCATACACAGTTCTGCAGCAAATAAAACTCTATCCAGTTGGTTTGATATTCATTTTAATAAACAAGCATTTACCTTAATAGTATCATTTTATGATCAGAACATTCTGGATCTCCAATCTGTCTACCCAATACATTTGGAACATTAAATCAAACGCAGCCTTTTGTATTACATCTAATGCTGTCATTTCCTATGCCAGCTGCTTTCATTAGGGTATTTACCAAGAGGTTGTAGTGTCTGATATCAGAACATTGTTCATTGGACATATTCAAGCTCCTCTGTTTTAAAGCACTCTGGAATATAAAATCATCCATTATTAAATGCTAATTCCTCTACAGTTTTATGCAGTTTGTGCACACAAATTATCTTGTTACTTTAGAACTCCACAAGGGTAAGACTGGAAGATTCTGGGTGGGGAACAATTTTCTGCTCTATAAACTCTCTTGAGATATCGCCTCTTATCAGAATTATATTTCAGACACAGCATTTTATATTATACCTATTTAAAGTATGTGTTCGGAGAATCTATGAAACAATTATTTAAAATTCAATATTATTAGAGAACTGAGTCAGAGATCACATCATAATAAAATTGAATATTGTAAGATAAAGTCAATACCAATGCATGTATCTAGAAGTCTGTATTTCTCAATGTCATTTCTGGGGTTTAAATTTCTTTGTCAGTATTCAGAATAGAAGTCTGTATTCACAATAAAAGTGAAACTGCATATTTGGGTTATAACATAGCTTATATGTGGATTATGTGTTACTAGCTACTTGCTTTCATATTTTTATGATTATTCTCTATATTCAGATTTGTAAGTTGTGCATCCAATATCTATTTGTACATCAGACAATATAATCGGCAACAAAGCTGAATGACTGCTGTGAAAACAAAATTCCCAGAATAAAGACACCTGTTTTTTATTTGGAAATCATAATGTGATATATCTACATATAAAGTTATCTAACACTGAAAGCCCAAATCCCTTCCTTGAGCTGTATATATATTTCAGGTAGCAATAATTTTCTTTAATACAAAGTTTTTTTCTTTTATCTTTTATCTTGTATCTTTTCTTTGTCCCAGGATGACTTTTGTTACTCAACTTAGAAGATTTGAGACCAGTGTTTCTGTACCAGGGTTCCTCCAAAGGTTGCTAGGGATTCATTGAGCGATGAGCACTTTGTGACTCTTAGGTCAGTTTAACAGATTCCAATTATTTTGGCTACCTGTAAGGGTGACATTCTCTCCAATGGCCAGCAATGTAAAAGGCATTCTCACCACTGATAACTAAATGTTGTGTGAGCTGGTGATTTTATTATAGAAAGGGTTTGAAGACCTGAAAACTATTTTAGGTGGTTTCCCTATGTTAAAAAAGGTCAAGAAACACTGTTTTAGGCTATGATCTGACCGGTGGGGGAGGTTGCAGTGTGGTTATTCCTTCACACTCACACCATTGCTTTTCTTCCATGGGTGAGATCTTCCCTTGCTCTCCCCACTGCAGGAGCACAACAAAGAATGAATCGGGCAGCAGTAGTTGGTTCAATACTGCTCATTGCTGACCACTAACAAATGTGCCAATGCTGTTTCGTTAAGAACCAGCACACGGCTGTGGGTGGCCAAGCAAAGCATGGGTGGCAAAGTGCCAGCCCCTGGGAGCCATGCATTGTTTCCACTTTGGGTCTAACCCTAGTCTTAGGAAAGGTGATGAGGGAAAGGTGTCAATGCCGTGACCCTGAGCATACTTAAAAATGTCAACTCCGCTTATTACATCCATGCAGGACAGCCCAATTCCATGCGAATTTCAAAGAGGAAAATAGCCTAGTGCATCATGTAACCAGCCAGTAGACATTAGGAAAAGGTAAGCAAAAAAGAAAAAAGGGTTTACTAAAAAGTTTAGGTTGTTTACTCAGCAAAGTGAATTATACCTAAAAAAATTAATGAAATGCAGTGTAAATGTATGCTAAACCCTATTACTAGCAATATTAAACATTGCCTATTTGAATGGGGCTTCCTAGTTTTCAGTGGTGTGATTTACCTACATATATCTTCTACTCCATTTCTATCATTATTCAGTACTCGCAATTTCTCAAATATATGAAAAAACTAAAATATCAATTTATTATACAGTAACATGATAAACCTTACAGATTGTAAGAGCATCAGAGATGTAACAGTCATAAGCCAATGTTTAAAATATCTGGATGAGTAGCCATTTCATCCGTTGAGTTACCAAAATATTTAACACTCAGGTGAGACATTGAGTAGCACAATGTGAAACATAAATACTTTATAGAAATGTTCTTTACATGGTTATGAAAAATACAACTTATTGAGGTCTCAGACAGAAAGAGCCATAGTAATAAAAAATTACAGATCTCATGATTAATGTATTCCTCAGTGCTTCAGGAACCTCAAAACTGTGATGCTCGAATACAGCCTTTCTTGACAACCCCTGGAATAATTTTTAGGTCTTGGAGAACCCCTGCTATAATTAATATGACTAGAGCTGACAGTACATGTAGTGGTAAGTGGCTCTTACATTGCTGCCAAGTGGGAAGAGTTGCATCCTTGCAGATAAAAAAAAAAACAAAAGGTGAAAAAAAATTGATAAACAGATAAAAAAAAGATTATTAAGACCAATAAAGACCAATTAAATAAACCTGAGGGTCACAATTTGCTCATTATTCAGGGAACCTCTAGCAATCTCTGGAGGAACCCTAGAGTTTCATAGAAACTTGAGAACGTTGGCTGCTCTAAGAAACTTTCTTTTTCACTCCTTAAAGTTAAGTGACCTTGTAGGGATCAACAACAAAAGGGTGGAGGTCCCCTATATCTATATGGATCCCCTAATGGTCCCCTAATCCCCTATATGGATCTTTAGTTGGACCTCATCTGTAAAAAGAACATAATCAGATAGAATGAGTGCAGAGATATGCAACAAAAATTGAGAACGGTCTGAGGGATAAGATTTATCAGTGGAGATTGCAGGCACCTAATATATACAGGCTTTTGGAGAAAAGGGAAAGGGGGAATATTACTGAAACCTTTAAATACAATGAAGCCAAGAATGCAAGGATAAGACCTCAAACCTGAGTTCAAAAACCTAACCTTTGAAAATAACATTTTACTGAAAGAGTAGTCAGTATATAGAACAGATTTCGGGAAGAAGCTAGAAGTGACTGGGCCTATATAATGGCTGACTTTCCCCTCCTTACCTCTCCTATGTGTTAATGAGCATGTTGGCAAGCTTTGTAACTCATAGGAGAGCTAAATGCTGGACAAAGGTCAATGTTTCTTCAATATTGGAAGAAGGGGGTTGAAATACACTGACCTAAAAGTTGATTGAATTTTATTATTATGTATATAATTCACTTAAAGCTGAACTAAACTGAAAACAAAAATATCACACTTACCTTTAATCTAATGGCGCTGGTCCTTCCCCCAATCCGGTCCCACGTCATTGTGGAATTCCTCTTCGTCCTGGCGCTGAGGAAGAGCCAGGCACTGGAATCTTCAGTCTTCTCTTCCGTCTACTTCTTGGGTGATGTAGCCTGCTATAAAGGGGAAGCCAAGTTTCTTGCTGCGCTTTCGTGAGATCGGCACCTGTTTGCCTTAATAGAAAAAATGCCCCTTCTGCACATGTCCAAGAATAAAGTATGCGCAGAAGGAGCACCCAGAGCCTCCTGGGATGCATAACATTGGTATCCCGGGAGGCTTTGCCCTCCCATTTAGTTTTGATCGCAGCAGCAATCAAGACTGAAAGGGGAGGTGCTGCACCTAAAAAAGTACAAAAGAACTAACATTTTTCCTTTACATATAAGGATGGTCTACCCTTTTATATAAAGTGAAAATGTTGAGTTTAGGTCCGCTTTAAGTAGCAAGGTTAAACTTAAGTTAAAACACCAGACAACTCAGTCCAAAATAAACTGATTAAAATCACTAGATAAACAGTTAATGTGTTCCCTGCCATATTAGGATGGCTAATATACAAATTGTCGACTGGACTTCCTTAATAAATATATCCCAGGGCCCATTAAAAATTTGGTGTAAGGGAAGTGGGGAAAAGGAATGGTCAAAACCCTGGATGATATATGTTCATGTATGTGACAGAGGAAGTTAACCAGGCATCATAAACCTCTGGAGACCAAGGACTGCATGTGGCACTTTGGTACTTAATTTGCAGATCTCAGTCAGTAACAGTTAGCAGTCTTTTCCCAAAATGTCTCCAATATCTGACACTCTCTACAACGTAATGCCTGTCTTAACCATGTCTGTATAATGTCAGCAGTTTTTGACCTCCTGTAGTGTGTCTGGGCTCTTTAAAAGGACCGCAGATTCAGAATATTATATACAGCCCTTTGATCGAAGTTGAACTTAAGGTCACCTGTAGTTGGTTAGTTGACCACTTTTGACTTTTGAACTTATTAGAGTTTTGAGCTGCACTGAGGTTTTCCTATGTGGCTATTTCTGTGTTTAGCAGAGTTGGAGTAATAAAAAAGGACAATGGCTAGGGCATTATTTCAGAGTTGCAGAGGATGCAATAGTCAGGCCAAGAAGGTCAGGCTTAGCTGTTGCTCATCTCTGTTTTGGAGCTGTGTGCTCTCGCTACTGTATGTTCTGAATAAACAGAAATAAATCTTACAGCTTTAAATTGGTTTATAGGACGACCATTGTGCATTTACCCTTATGACACCTACGGGCCAGTGCCTGCGGCAGCAAATTACTAAGCATCACTAAGCCTAAAAATGAAACAAACATGAATAATAATGAGTAAATATAAGCTGATTATTTATTTTTCTTATTTGTTCTAGCTCTTGGCATTTCTGGGCTATTTACAGAACATTTTTTTAAATATTAAAGAAAGGAAACTTTTTCCCACAAGGTTTCCTTTTGCCCCGTCCTCTTTAAGAAGGTAGAAATTCCCTATGTTACGTTTGGAACCCTGGCTGAACAGATCTTTTCTCTGATCAACCAGGTAGGTCCAAGTGTCTGGTGTTGGCATTACATTCCCTCCCTTTTTGCAGCCTCCCTTTAGCAACACATTAGGGAGGAGGGTATCCATTTTGCAACGTTATTGATTACTATACAGTTTCAAAACTGTCTACCTCCAGTCTATCTGCCTACAGTTTGGTCAAATAGGGACACTCAACCCATGCCCAAGAATGTCTTTCAGTTGGACATCTACATGTCTAAGGTCTTCTTTACCAAATTTGACATCCATTTAAGATATCTGATAAAATATGGGACATTTTCTGGAAACATTTCGAGATTTATAAATCATTTTGAGAACGAGGCCACGTAGTGAGGGCACACCACAATGGTTCTGCTCCACAGACTTGGTCCATTCTGTAAATCAGGTCCACAGACTTGGTGCACTCTGTTGGCCAAGTTCTCCATGGCAGATTCTGTTTTTAATTACCCCCAATAGTGGTGAATATTATTATTACACCATTCACTTTTAACTGTAAGTTTCTCCATATATTATTTGACAACATATGAAAATATTAAAATAGAATTCATGAGTAACTTTGGCCTTCTGTCTTCCACCAATTTGCCAGTCTTCTCCAGCTTCTCAAATGAGTGCATCAATCATAAAATTTCCGTTCACAGAATAGACAATTCATTTGTGGCAGTTTGTATGTATTTCTAGATGACTACGCATTTATTCATATATTTATTTACAAAATGTAAGCCATGATATTATTAACATTAGGTTTAGGTTTACTGACCCTTTAAATGACTAAACAATGAAATATTTGCTAACAATGACATCTTCCTGTTTTGCATTTATCAAAAATCCATAAAAAAGAGGAACAATTCATGTCAGTTCATTCATCTAAGTAATGCAGCACTTTAAAAAATGACATGACATCAAATATATAGAGTGAATTCCATGATGGATTTTGCTTGCTTATTCTTAATATGATCTCCATGAACTATATGTTTTCTCTGACATCTCCTACATTATGATAATTCTTCATACCCGGAGCCACTTTACAGATCATTAAATCAATACACTGTATCTTTTCTACAGTGACGTATTATCCAACAATTGAAGCACTCACTTGGAAGAGGTAACATTTCCACCGCTGAGTAGTTAGTAATCTTAGACATTTCCAACTCCACTCTGTGATACTCGAAAATCGTTCTCCTGCGAACATCTAGAAAAACACAAAGGTAACACATTAATGGAGCCTTACTTCCCTCACTTTTTCTTTTACTACAGTATTTATAATACATTTGTAAGTATAAAATAAAGTATAAAAATAAAGTAAATAAAGTGTTTGAAAATCGTTTATATATACTTGAATATAAACCAATCCAAATATAAACCAAGTTACTTATTTTTACTTAAAAATACAGGAAAATTATTTTACTCAAGTATAAACCTAGGGAACAAAATGCTTCTCTCAATGGTAAAATTCAAAACAAAAAAAAATAATGCTAATAAATACATGGTATATAATATAATACTTTCACCTTATCCATATAAGACAAAGCAATGGTGCCTTTGTAAAGTCAACTCCCACCCACCCATCAGCATCATATGTATATGGTACATGCTGTCCTTCTAGTCCTGTCATTTACATAGCATTTAGAGACAGCAGTTTTCTCCCTGACTGTAGCCTGTGACTGGACAATGAAGGAGCACCTTAAAGACTCATCCGTTTGCTCTCTTTTTATGTAAATATGTTGTTTGCTGGAACAAGTACATTCGGAACATATAATTGGCTGTTAATGCTCCTCCTATTTAAATCTAAGTGCTGCTGTATGTAGGCTACGAGTCTGATTCACACATACAGGTCCATCACACGTTTAACCATATTAAATGGCATTTTTTATTTTTTTTTAATGCCCTCCAATCACTTAAAATATGGGTTTAGCCTAGGAAGACAAGATTTCATACAATCATCAGCTTTTTATGTCTATAAATGGTAAGATGTTTATCTTACACCTTTCTATACCAGACTATATCAGTGAATTGACTCTCTTGTTGCAGCTGTTAAGGATGTATACTTAATTATAGAGCATGACCTCCATGATTTCTGGTCCTGATGGTTAAGCCAATACGGAGATGAATCCTTGTGACATTATTTTTTGTCACAGGAGCACCCCAGAAATGTAAAGTACTACAATGTGATTCATTTCTTAGCCATTAAAGAAAGCTGATGCTCTTGGTTGCTGATATTTGTTTAAGAAGTAACCTCTACACTCCTCTGTTGCTTCAAGCAATTCTTTATTTACCTGCTTAGGTTGCAGATATGAAGCTGTTCAAATACTAATGGCTTATGGTTGATCATAATTATATAGCATTAGGATAAAATAAGACACGACAAGTGGAACAGGGTCAGGCGATGTCTCTTTTAAAGTGTATTGTGTGTAAATTCCCCACCTACTAGATTGTAAGCTCTTCCGGGCAGGGTTCTTTCCTCCTGTATCACTGTTTGTATTAGTCTGTCATTTGCAACCCCTATTTATTGTACAGCGCTGCCTAATATGTTGGCGCTATATAAATCCTGTTTATTATTATTAATAATAATAATAATAATAATAATAATAAAAGTGAATCAAATCTGCCTGTTCGCAAACTTTTGTTGAATGTACACTGAGCTGTACATGTGCAACTCAGTGCATGATCCTGGCATACCTGGCTGCTGGGAAGGAATGAATACCCGTGTACATATACAGGGTTACATCATTTGGTCCTGGCCAATCAAGATAGGCATAGATCACAAACCCAGAAAAGGACCGGGTTAGGAAGTGAGTTTGATAAAAAAGTGAGGTTTGTTGCAGAGACACAACTACTTCCAACTACTGAGTGGTAGGAGAATAGGTTTTAAAGGAAAGTGGGGTGAGGTCAGTGGTCTAGACAGCAGGGAGGAAGTTTCCCACTATCTCTTCCTGTGATGGGTATTATGGTTTTGGAGGAGTTAAGGGGTTCTCAAGGCCAGTGAGTGGAGAAGGTGATAGAGTGGTTTAGAGAGCCATCTATGGTATGGGGTCTCAAAAATGGTGTAATTGATATAGTCCTTCGAGGTGATGGAGTTGCACCTGGCATCCTGGTATATCAATGAGAAGCGCAGGTCCCTGGTTGATGGTGGCGAAAAAGTTAATGCCTTCAAGGACTTGCAATCTGATTGGGGTGGTTACATTGGGTTTAGTAAAATGTTGCGCTGTTGAAATGTTAAAAATTTAATGTGATGACAATATAATACCTAAGAAGTTGTAATAAATAGCCAAGAGGCCATTTGCAGCATACCTGCAGGTGTCGTCATTTGGGTTTTCTTTTGGGGTGTTGTGCTGGAGAAGGGTTTTGACTTGCCACAGTCATGCATTTCTCTACCCTGAACCCAGACACAAATTACACAAATAAAAGCAGACTGCCTTTGTGCCAATACCCCTTTACCCCCAATATATCTAAACTTTTAGCTGGAGTCAGGCTTTGACAGGTATTTTTCAATCCTTTTTTAGAACATCACACAAAACTTTTTTTTTTAAATTCTTTTTTTTTTTTTTTTTTGCAAAAATGGTTAAGTATACTATTTTTTTTATAATATTACCAAAAACAGGTTCCAGTTTTACCAGCCAGGCCAGTAAAACCCTAGTGGTACTAAACCACATTCATGATTGTACAGACGTTTTTATAAGGAAATACATACTTGGAATCTGTTGAATCCGATGCAACACCACAAAGGCGTCTGACAGCCCCACTTTCACAGGGTGATTGGTGGAGTTTATCTCCATCACCGGTACCGGGATCTGCAAGACAAAGTTGCATTTGTGTTAGAAAGTGTAGCTCTGGTAAAAAGGATACAAGAAATCAGCAGTGATGAGGTTATGAGTGAGGAAGTCATTAGTAGGTCATTGGAGGAGTGAAGAGAGCGGCGAGGGGAGTATTTCTCTACCGGAACAGAAAAGTAAGTGGGACAAGAACTGCGGAGAGATTTGAAGGCAAAGCACAGGAGCTTGAATTTGAGTCAAAGGTGAAATGGAAGCCAACTAAAGAGAGGCAGCAGAATAAGAGTGGTGGGAAGGATGGATGAGTCTAGATACAGCATTCATAATAGATTGTAGATACTAATTCTACAATTACTAACAATTTAGTGGCTTATGTGGAGCACAACTTAGTGGCCCCTGGCACCTCAGTGGCTCCAGTCCATATCAACTGTATTGACAACAATTTGACAGACAGAATTGTCTTTAAGTTTACCCTAAAAGTGAATGGAGTGGCTAGTATTAGTTGGACCAAAGAGTGAGCCCCAATAGAATAATGCAATGGGGACCCATGATTTGTAGTTATATCACTGCCAGGATGTCTGGGAGGTACAATTTTATTGTAGTGAATTACACAGCAAGTAACATGGTAAATAGATCTGGTTTCATTTCATCTCTTTTCATAAATAATATTTCTTTTGCATTGTGTTTAGCTTAATGAAAGACATCTGACATATGCCATAGGTCTGTAGTCAATAAAAAAACTTCTGCATGCATTCATACACAGACATAGGGAACATTCACGCTCTCCCCTTATGTACAGATATACAATGGATCATGTTGTGTTTCATTGTTCATTATATTAGATTTCCTCTCAAAAGCTATAGTGTTTATCAGACTCAGATGCTGAAAAGAACATGAGTAGCAGGGTGACCTTGTAACTGTCATGATGCTGAACATCTGCCATCATTCATTCTGTAATTGTAAAATATGACTGTTTATTTACTGTTAGGCTTTAATAGGGACAAAATTAATAAAAATGAAATTAAAGGATACTTAAACTAGGAGAATATGGAGGGTCCTACTACTGATATTTCTGGCTGTCATGCTGATCCAATGGCTGCAATATTTCTGACCTGGGCATACAGATCAGAAGTTCTGATTTACTTTAGTATTTCAATCTGCATCCATGTTTCAGAGCAGACTGAGAAAAAGTGAACTT
Source organism: Pyxicephalus adspersus (assembly GCF_032062135.1). Taxonomy (NCBI): domain Eukaryota; kingdom Metazoa; phylum Chordata; class Amphibia; order Anura; family Pyxicephalidae; genus Pyxicephalus; species Pyxicephalus adspersus. Next base: position 132,215,535 of record NC_092862.1, read on the forward strand.
CCACCATAATAGATACCCTTAAGAATGCTCGTCAATGACATACTCTTTTTTCCAGGGATTTTTAATTAGTGATCAGTGGGAAGAATTGTTTACATTGACCTCCAATGTACAGGGCAGTCAAAATGCCATCCACTTTGGAGGTCAGTTCAGGAGGAAATACCTCTCTACATAGGTGGTCAGTGGAAAAATGTGATTTATAAAAGCAGATCCTTCTGCAGTAGTCACCCTAGTTCTGTTGTGGCCCCCCAAAGGCTGCTTTATGGCCCAGCACCAGTGAATAGCATTATTCAGATCATTTTCTTTCAGCACAGGGTGGGAAGGACCTATAATCTGAGAATGTGTCATTGGGCATTTGTCTCAGAAGCATATGTGACCTTTATATCACTAATAAAGGACGAGCAGTAAGAGAATCTGTGTCACAAGACCAGAAGGGCAACTTACGCTTTAATAAAAATGAGCCCTTGTAGAAATATTTTTACACTATTCAGTATTTTAGTCTAGTTAAGTAAAAATGTGGCTTTCCTTTTTTTGATCATTTGGTAGTTATTCCACAGGCAGAATGGATTGTTGGCAGCAGATAGTAAAGATAGTAAAGTTACAGGCTGTAGAAGTGCTTTTGATTTACAAGAGTCCCGGATTGTGAGAATGTGTGGTTTATGCTACAAGAGAAGTCATAAAGCCAGAATCAGGTAAAGTTTGGTCAAGTCAGTTGACAGTGAAACTGGTTAGACAATAATAGAATTAGGGCGAACCAGACAAAAAGCCACAAAAAAAATCCATAAGCAAGAGAAACCAAATACAGGTAGTCCCCAGGTTACATACAAGATAGGGACTGTAGGTTTGTTCTTAAGCTGAGTTTCGAAGTAAGTCGGAAAAGGTACATTATTTTATTAAATGCAATTAGGACAGATGTTTGTCTCAACATATTATTAGGCAGCATGGTGTCAGTTACTGTATAAAATCCTGACTGTGAGTTAATCACAAACAAAGCAAAAAAAAACGTTATGGAGCCTAGACATTCATTAACTTCTGGAGCGAGCTGTGCTTTGATATGCAAAAAGAAACAGCTGCAGATTTTGTCTTGGTCAATAAAGAGTTAAAAGAGGCTGCAGAAGAGCTCACCCCCCTAGGATCACCCACGACCTCAGCTGTGTTTAGCAAAAGATTTCTTCTTCAAGTCATGCAAACTGCCCCCTGTCAAGCCTCCGTCCTGCACACAAGTGAGCAGGGAGACCCCGTTCATATCTAGGAGACATCCGTATGTCAGATGTCATTAGCCCAAGACTACCTGTAGAAGCAATCAGTGGGAGAGTTGTTTTTATGTAAGGAGCTGGAAATATGGAATTGGATACTAGAGACAAGCCAAATCGTAATACATCAGATCAATGAATGATTTGGTAAAATACACCTTTCTTTGGGCCTTGAGTCAATGCACTGAACCAAATTCCAATGCTGCAAATTAAATGCCTTTTTAAAAAAAAAAAAAAAAAAAAAAAGCAATGCCACTGCCTTTCTGTCTTTACTACCGCGGTGGTAAAGAATGAATAGGAGTGCAGAGCCTCCTGGGATACATATGTCACGTAACCCAGGCTTTAGGTTGCTCCTTCTGTGTATGCCGAAGATCGGCATGTGCGGGAGGGGCTTTTCAGTCATTGAAAAAGAAAGCCAAAGGTAAATCAAATGCAGATCATAACAGGGTCAACTACAGGGGAAATGCAGCGATCAACTAATTTTTCATGACCTCAGAAGCATCCTAAATAATGTCAAATATACGACAACAACAAAAGCACGTGGAAAAAGACAGCAAACCCACATTTGCTTGCAGAATGGCTTTAATGATTTTCAGGAAACATTACAAATATATACAAGGAGTGTCCCTACATTACATGTAAAGCCATGTAACTGTGCAGCAATTCTCCAAGATATAGGAAATTACAAGAAAAAAATTACTAACCAATGGTCAATAAGCAAGCTGGTCACAGTCTCCCTACCCGTAGCTATTTATCTACGATATAAATCCTTCACATCTTCTTGGATTAATAGTTACATAGTTACATAGTAGGTTAGGTTGGAAAAAGAAATAGGTCCATCAAGTTCAACCACTAGGGAAATAAACATATCCCAGATATAAAACCCTATAAGACATAGTTGGTCCAGAGGAAGGCAAAAAAACCCCTGGTGCAATTTGCCTCTACAGAGGAAAAAAAATAATTTTTTCAATCAGATGTTCGCTGGATCAACAGTCACTGTTATTTTTACTTTAAATCCTTAATCCCCAGTTATATTCTGTGCTTCTAGAAAAGCATCCAGCTTCTTCTTAAAGCAATCTATAGTAGTTGCTGAAACTCCTTCCCGTGGGAGACGATTCCACATTTTCACAGATCTTACAGTGAAGAATCCCTTCCTTCCTCTGGAGCATAAACGTCTTTTCCTCCAGATGCAAAGAGTGCCCTCTTGTTCTTTGTAATGATCTCAAAGTGAATAATGGGAAGAGAGTTCTCTATTTGCACCATTTATATATTTATACAGGGTGATCATATCCCCTCTTATAAGTCTCTTCTCAAGGGAGAATAGATTCAGTTCAGCTAATCTCTCCTCATAGCTGATTCAGCCATATTCAGCATGTACATGGGTTTTCAATAGTTGGTGTGGCTCTTTTATGAAATTTTTGGAGTTTTTTATGTGCCCAGAGCTCTACTTTACAAACCATCTAGTTAAACTTACGTTCTCCTTGCCCAATACATAATTTTACCATCTATTTTAACCTATGCATAACTACCAGAAACACATAACTAAATTCTGGAGATTGGATTGTGGCATTTAAATTTTAAATACCACTTTTGATTTGAAATTTGAAGAGGGAAGCAGCAAGGCATGAAGGTTATTGAACATATCATTGTTTCCCATGCGTAGATAAGTAAATGAGCTACTCTAGAGATCAGAGTAAAACTCTGCTCCAAGAATGAACAATGACGATCAGCTCCTTCCAGCGGTATTCTGGGATTTCAGACATCTGAGTTGGAAATGCAGAGGATCCGAGCCAGAAATTTGCAGTGGTGCTAACAAACAAACTACATCAACCTTGCCAGGTAAGGTAGATAGGAATGCCAAGTTCCCTGTAAGCAGAATAGATTCGGTGTATGGCCATTGTCCTTTGAACAATAGAGAAGCTAGGAGGATAAAACTCTCCATCTGTTTACAAAGAAACTCAAACACTAACACACAATGTGGTTAGTTAGGCCAATGTTTAGATAAAAGAACATCTGTCGTAATTTAGAGAAGAAGCAATCCTGATTAATTAGAAGCTTTAAATCAGGTCACAAAAGTGCCAAATATTTTCTTAGACAAATGAAAGTATAATCCTTCTTTATGGAAGAATTATGGAATTGTCTCGTTTTAAAAATGGAGAATAGTTAGGAAGCATGCATTTGCATATATATGTGGCAAATATGTTGCAGCCAAATAGTGTTTATAACTAGGTGCTCCCAAAATATCCTGATCAAGCCATCATATGGAAATTATTTATCCCCCAATTACACACCAAATTTTTTCGGTGTTGCCAGCCTTATCTATGGTGCTAAGGAGTCACTGAGAACCATGCAGTGTGTCTTAACCCTCCCTCCCTTCCCCATCAGCTTCCTCATGGTCACTTGGTAGCATCTCCTTGCGGAAGCCCCACAGGACATGAACATGGGCAAAACTAAATATGCCAGTACTATGCAAGCTGTTAAATGTAAATGTTTGCAAGGTGCCAGCCATGAGAAGCTGCAGATGTGGGTCTATCCTAAACCATGGCAAAAACAGATAGAGATATTCTGTTGGTTTACGAGAACATATATTTTGATCTTAATTCAGACCTTATTCAGTTGAAAAAGGGCCTATTGGACTTTGGATCACTATATTTTTATAGATATAGTCACAGGAAGAAGAAAATACACTTGGTTTTCATTTCAAAGGTTTATTGTATCAGGACATAGAAGCAGCTTGCAATGCGTTCTGGAACAGCTAACTGTGCCATCTTGGACCACAAGTCTGAAAGAGCTTAAATGTTTTACAGGGGGTGATGTGTGAGGAGCCTTGCAAAATCAGGACATGATAGACAGAAATACAAATCCTTGATCGAGTGAAAGGGTTTCCATAAATGTGTTTGATGTGTGTTTTTGTTTGCTTGGAGTTTATCTTTAAGATAAAACTACATGCAGATAGCTAAATCCAAAAATAAAATTTGTATATGTGTCCTTTTTTAACTTCCAACAGTTAGTTAAGCCCCGAGCCATGACAGGGGTGAGGGAGAGCATGACAGGGGGATCAGGCAAGCAGAATGAAGAGGTAGGGAGGTAGAATGTGATTGAGAGAAGGGGTTAGAAGAGGCAGAGAGAAAGGAAGCCACAGAGGTAGGAAGTGAGGGGATTAATTTTCGGAAGACGTGGCAGAAGAAGTTGTCCTCCTGCCCGGCAGTGCGGTGGAGAGGTAAAGGGCAAAAGGAAGGGCAGTTAGGGATCCTCGAAGGTGGAGTTGTTTAAAGGATGGTTTTAGCTGTGGAAGGAACACAACCGAGTTGCAGCTGGGAGCAGTAAGGCAAATTAGTGGCAGACCCCCAGTTTGATATTGATGGTGATCGGGGCCTTTGAGAACCTGTAACGCCAGTCGCCGAGGTTAGGTAACCCGTATTTGGGGGGTTTCTTTTGATTTCACTGTCATCGTTATGATAAAATTAATGTGAATAAAAGAAATAATTGTATGTGAAGTAAATATCTGTAAAGAGATTTAAACCACAGTAGGTGTTGTGTGTTTATTCAGGGTGTGGGGTCCTCAGAAGAAAGGAGGAGGTGGAGTGGAGAGAGAACATTAATGGGAGTTAGCAATTTTGTATGATCAATCCACACAATCCTACCTCACCTCTCTGCCCCTAGCATCCGTGATTCAAGCAGACCTCTTCTTGTATACTCATAGATATACAGTATATATATATATATATATATATATATATATATACACACATACACAATACCTGAAATTTTAAACAGATTGTACAATCAGACTATACCATATGTGACCAGTTTAATCTTTCTTGCTTTCTTCAAAAAAAGAAAGAAAGAAAAAAAGATATTCAACTTTAATGAATAGGCCTGGTAATTTTTGAGTCGTATTATTTCTTGCTGAGCACATAAGAACTTTAAATTGCTAAACCTCTCAGTTGTGACTTATTAAGGAAAGTGCACCATCTGAAGAAAATCAAGACAGAGAGAGAAGGATCCAGGCTAGATTGCCATGATATGAGATCTTTATGACTGTAATTGTCTTTAACCTGTATATTAAAAGGCTGAATATTAAACTTTCTTCTTAAAGTGAAAGGAAACCAGTAAAAGATATCTGATGTGTATTTGCTAATTTGCCTGCCCTGGAATTGATGTTGCTTTGTCTATTTAGGGCAAAGTGATCATCTTTAGGGGGAATACTGACTACTGATACCTACGTTTTGCAGCACATGTGGGGGATAAATGGAAGGATTTCATATTACAGTTCTCTTTAAGCTTTGATGAAGAACAGCAAACCTCTTACTGGGGAGTGCAGGGAAAGTAGGTATCAGGTGAGGGGGAGCTTTAAAGAGCACCTGTGATGTTGCCCTGTTGATTCATTTTATGTGCTAAGAACATACTCATGCCAGTCACAATGCAGTTCACCATTTTGATTTTTAATTTTTGCAGTTCAGCAATTTATTTGGCTGATGGACGTCCAGCATGATCTCGCCTTTTCTGCCCCAGCCTTACTCTCCAGAGCCCATCAGTTTTATTCAATGGATTTCAGTTGGTTTACTCATGGAGGTGCATGTGGTATTATCTAGAGTAGTCTGCAAGTCCAAGAATGTCCAAGCAGGGTGTTGTGATGGTATTAAAAGGTGCAACACTATGCCAGTCCCTCCCACCAACCATGATCTGAGACCCAATGGTGACCATTACTGGATCTATGATTAAACTATGAACAATTGTAGGTACCCAGCCTTACTCTGACTCACATGCCAGGCGACATTTCTATCTAGTATACATGAGGAAGGATTATTCTTCTAGAAGTTAGAACAAAGTTTTCTGTTTCTCAAGAAACAGTTTTTCAAGGCTGCTGTTTAAATACCAGATAAAAGTGTTTTGAACAGCACATAAATACTTACAAAGTGGTATGTATGTCTTTGATAACGATTTGAAAGACTTAGTAAAAATGGACAAGGTGATACTAGAAATTCAGCAATTTTCATCCTTAAAACATACAAAGGCACATATCACTGTTATAAAATATGTAGACTTACTTCCTTGTATCCAAACACTATCCGACCATCATTGATTAAGATGGCCTGGAAAGTGAAGCTCCCGAGACTGTAGTTATCTTGTAAGTGAACGTGATCCCACTGAACTACCAGTGCCGTGCCTGAAAAAAAAAAAATTAAGAGAACAAGGTACACATTAAAAATCATGAGTTCAATTGGAACTTGGATACCAAAATCTATAGTTATGCCCCTGGTCATCGGGCAGATAGCAAGAGCAGAATTCAAATTTCATTCTGCAATTTTTCCCTTTTTTATAACACTAAAATAATAGTTTATTTGGTTTAAGTTTAAGTGATTTGCAAAAGACACTACAAAGACAAGTAAAATATTAAAAAAAATATGCTTTAAAATAAAAACAGACAGAAAAAAAGAGAGAAGGGGAGGAAAGCTTTAAAAAGAATTATTCAGATACGGCTTGATTGAAGGGCTAAATATCAAAAACTTTGGACCGGCACAAACGCACAAAAAACAAAATACATTTGGGTTGATTGGGGTTGAAGTTCAGACCATTCACCAACAAAGCAAATTATCTCTCTGATGTAGCTGTCAGAGCATAGAGTGTCCTAAAAGAAGTTTTACTTTAACTCTTCTGTGTTTGTCTCTCCTGTGTTTGTATTTGGCAAAAAATATTCTGATAAGGACAAAAAAGAAGTAACATTTTTGCAACCAGTGCTTTAATAATCCCCTTACAGGCCATTACTTGTCTAAGGGAAGGGCTTCTTTTCCCTTTAGTGTGTTAGATAGACATTTTGTAAGTCGTTAGCCGATGAAACACTGAGCTATTATCTATAGACTTCATTAAGTAAGCTATTACTAGTAAAACGTTCTTTGTTACAATTGCTTCCAGATCAATGTGTTTGTCTTTTGTTTAAAGCACCAGAAGCGATGGCCCGCTTCTGCTTATTATTTAGGTTATAATAGCAATTCTCTATCGATGCCTCTTTAGCCTCACAGCCAAAGTAATGTGTTTGACAATGACAGCCATTTACTAAATAGTTTTTCATTTGCTAGCTAATGTTACACGTTGAGTACTGTGTATGCATAATGTTAGCTTTTCATAAAACACAGTAAAGGGCACAGCATTTTTTTTTCCTTGGGGATTATCATCAAAGATTGAGCAATATATATTGATTGATATTCTACCTCTGTCCGAATGGGAGATTTCCCATCACTGTCCTGTAAACATAACAGGAAATTTGAGAACATCTCTCTAAATTGAGTGGAATCTACTAGAAGAGGTATCTCTATTGGATGAATTCCCTTTTACTCCTGCTCTGATGACCTAATATGTTGGATTATCCCTCATTTTCAGTCCCGCGGACAACCATCACAAGGACCAGTAGACGGAATGAATATCCCAATTATGGAAACACAGACAGCACTACAAACACCTTTGCAAATACAGTACCCTAACCGATACATGGGACACGTATAGAAAGGCGAAGAGAGCAGGCTCACCTAGGGAAGTCTTGTTCCTCCTTAAAGTGGAATTAAAGTCCCATTTTAATAATTGGTAATTAGACAGGTGTTTATTGCAGAAAGGAACAGGTGTTGTCCCTTCTGCAATAACTATTCTTAACTGCCTGATCACCGCTCAGCTGTCAAATTTCGCCCGGGCAATCAAGATGGTCCAAGAATGAGATACAAAGGGAAAGAAGGGAGGAGATGGAAAGAAGGGACCTTTAATGGAATGGGGACAGGTGAGTATTGAATGGGTTTAGTTCCACTTTAAGCCTTTGTTCCCACTATAGGAATGTGCATCACTCTGTATTATTCTGCAATGGTTGTCTGTTGGGATGCTGACCCCATTGGGCAGTGCACGACAATGGACAGAAATAAGTGCATTGACAATTTTTTTATTATTATAATTATATATATATATAAAAGCATGCATCCCTTAAATATGTCAGATTACATTAGTGAAATGCCAAGTAAGTCATCTGGAGTTGGATCTTAGTGGCCTAAAAATAGAAAATCACAGCACACAGGTTAAGCATCAAATTCACATAACACAGCAATACATACCGTTGTCAAAGTATCTGACAGTAGAATTCCGGGAGACGCTTGGATCAAAATTGGCCATCAAGGGAGCGATATATTGCGTAGCTGTGAGCATCCGATGCACAACTTCACCCGTATATATAAAACCTGAGGAAAGACGCACAGATTATGACACTTTTCCAGTATCCACATTGACAGCAGGGAATTAAAAATGCTAACACAAGCTTTGTGTGTTCTTTGCAGGAGCCTACTTATCCCTGGTGTGATGTATAATATACCACAAATTTGCCAATTAAGAATACTTTATATGTGTTTGGTAGATTTACAGAGGTTTTAAAACCGCAAAGCAATGGGAATCGCATCTGTTCAGAAGACCAGGAATTGCTCAAAAAACATATGTTCCAACATATTGCAGGACTCTTTTTCTACTTTTATGCTGTGTTTGCTGACTGGTTTGCTTTGCGTTAATTCCAACGCATTTTCGTTTATGTATTTAATTTTATGCTGCTTCAATTACCTGGAGTCCTTCATTGTTGTGAAGCAGACTGTCATTATGAGAAATGTAGCCGATGATTTCAAAACTCTGCTACACCTAGAACAGATGATTCCTCTTTGGGTGAGGTAAAAGAAGGTTTGATAGCTCTGGGTACACTTTGCTAACTTTTAATGCAATTTGCAAATGTATTTGTTATGGCCGCATGAAGTACAAAGTAATTGAAATATAATTTTGAACAAAGATTTATTACATGCTGCAGTACAGAGAAACACCCTCACCATTTTTGTAATAAATGAAATAAAAGGGTAAAATGAATGATCGGCGCCTACTCTTTACATAATATTTAGTCCTCGGTAACACTGGCACATCAAGTTGATTGAAAATATAATTTATTGAGTATTTTATGGGCTGTACCCTTGTAATGGATTTCAGCTAATTAAATGACAATCCATGAGACATTTCAACAGTATTTACTTCCATTACTACCATTTGCAAAAAAGGTCACTTATGCTGAAAATAATACGACAAATGATTAACAATATAACTTTATTTGCTACGATAATTTGCAAATCACTAATGAGGAGCCAAGGCTGACATTTTAGCATGTAAATGGTTGGACCCCCTCCCCAACTGGCTTTGGCTATTGCCACCCTATATCCTTCTATGTTATATATTTGGAGGGTTCTCTATTAAAAGCCATATGCCACCTAAACTGATATGTGGTTTGGGGGATGGGGTGTGTTGTTGCACTTGGAAATTCACTTTAAGCTGACCTATAAAAAAATTTAGTGCCATGGTTCTAAAGACTGAATGGATGCGCAGAGCCTTCTGGAATACCTACATCACATATCCCAGAAAGCTTTCCACTGCTCTGAGATTGGCATGTGCAATAGGAGCTTTTTACCCACAATGAAAAAAAAAGTGCAGGCCCCAGTTAAAAGAATCGTGTTCATAACTACCTTCCCAGCAGGTTTTGACTATCCTTCTGATGAAGATCTATAAGGATCCAGATGTGCTACTCTCCTGGATTCACCAGTCCCCAGGACACAGCAATACTGTAGAATAGGGGACCAAGAATTAAACCCTGCTATACTCACCTGTCCCTGTTCCATATCTGGGCACCTCTTCTTCTTTCTTCTTGCAATCCTCATCCATCTTCATAGTCTAGGTTGTGAGTTAATTTAGTCCTGGAAGCACAGGGGAATTATGAATTGCCGGGTATCTTCGCAATCAAAGCTGAGTTGCGCATGCACTGCTTATCTTTTTTTGACAGTTCCACAAAGTGATCCGACAGGTAAGAAGGAATATTGCAGAAGGAACATCGCCTATCCCTTCGTGCAGTAATATAAAGTAAGTAAAAGTGGAACTTCTGCTTTAGGTTATATGGGCTGATTTTCACTTCTGATACCATTTCCAATCCAATCAAATAATTAGATTTGAAATGAATTTAACCGAGCGTAAAAAATTTTTTTGAGTGTTCAGTTGGACGTGGACAGATAGGACTGGTGGTAGACAATAAGTAAATGTATACAAATCAAGCAAATCAGGATTTCTCAGTTCTGTGGTTCACCCAATTCCTCACCCAGAACTCAAATGGCAAATAGTGCAGTGTTTTCAGACTTCCAATTGATTACTGATTGACCTTCAATGGATTCTCAATGGATAAAAAATCCACTCTAGAATAAAAATGTCACATTGTTACAGATACCAATGGTAAAACATGCTGGCAAGCTAAATGAAAATAAGTCTAAAGAAACACTATACACTCTTGAAACAATCAAGCAAATTGGGAACTCCTATCTGTCCTCTTGAACACCCCATCTTCACCCTCAGACTGGAATTGCAATTGGGGACATTCTTTTTTCACAAAGTTCACAAATATGTGTTTGTCAAATCCACAGTCTGAGCAGAGACGATCCTGAAGCTATATACTATGTGCATTGTTCCTGATTCTCATCTCTTCTATGAGAAATGAGCAATTTATTCTACTTACTGTCTAAGCATCTTCCTAGACCTCAGTATCCCGCCTCTGACAAGCAATACATTTTCTTCCTGGAGATCATATTGACTTTTACCATATGTGTCTTTTAATTACAGGGCTGAAGGGTGATGCATGGGAAATAAAAGCATCTTATTTCCTATCGTTTCACAGGAGATGCTAATCTATATTATAATACAGCTCTGTGTCTCTTTGTTCACTTTTTTCATGATTGGCAATACAATGAGCGGGTTACTAGGCATCTGTATATCTATAAAAATCTGTGATCTTGTTTTTCTTTCTTTTAAGTGCTGTAGATTTTCCTTTTTATATAGAAAATTAGATTTTATTCTCTGCAGGATATCTTCTTGATGCTGGCTGGATAAATGCTAACTATTCTGTTCAACAGAGCTTAGCCAAAAAACAAGGCTGCCTCAATTCTATCTCCGCTTCTGTCTGCTAGTGTTAGTAGAGGTCACCATGGGGCCAGGCCTCAACCGCCAACGTTCAGAAGATCGCTCCTGCAAACAGGTGGTGAGAAATCTGCATGTCCTTAATCGAACCAGTCAACACCAAGACTTGTTGTGATCCCAACCCAACCAAAAAAACAGACATGAAGCAATCATAATGTAAAGTCTGCTCTATTTTTTTTAATGTCTCTCCCTAAATAACCTCTGCATGCTTAAGTGGCTCACCTATATTGCTTGTTTGGGACTGCTGCTCATTAATTCATATGGCACCATTAAAGTGATGGGCTATCTATCAGACTTAAAGTGTAGATAAAGGCAATTCCATTTTGGATAAAATAGGGAAAGATTACACCCCCTGTCAAGTTCTTTTTATTGCTGTCTGTGTCCAGTCAAAAAACTGTGAGTCCTTTTTAACAATTATTGATAAATGTCCATGTTCTGTTCTATATTAATTTGATTTGAAAACAATATTTATATATACAAATATTTTCGAAAGCCATACATCCTTGAAAGATAAAACTCCATCTACAGATAGCTCCATAAATATTTGGACAGAGACCGCTTTTTTCTAATTTTAGTTCTGTACATTACCACAATTCATTTTAAATGAAACAACTGCAGACTTTCAGCTTTAATTCAGTGGGGTGAACAAAAAGATTGTATAAAAATGTGAAGAACTAAATCTTTTTTATTTTTTACACAATCACTTTATTTCAGGGGTCCAAAATAATTGGACAAATTTAAAAGTATTTCTAATACTTGGTTGAAAACCCTTTGCTGGCAATGACAGCCTGTAGTCTTGAACTCATGGACATCACCAGATTAATGGGGATACCTGTTTTAAGGGCAATACTCAATTTGGAATACTTTGGAGATTTGCAGACTTAATAATTAGTAGGGTTGAGCAAGAATGTCTCTGACATTTTTGCAAAAATTTCCTAGAACTCCTGATGGGTCCGCAAAATTTCGTCGAACTAATTTCACGGACCCATCGGAAGATCGAGGAAATAATTACAGGATGATTCCCACGGCTTGCCCTCATTTAACCTCTAGTGCCCGGGGATCGCACACAGGAGTATTCCCATGGCTGCATTCATGAATGCAGACGCTGTACTCCTCCTGTCAGTGTGAGTACCGCAGCTGTGCTCATCAATGAATGCAGCTGTGGGAATCATCACAGGATGATCCACCGCTACATTTATTCATGATGAGCACAGCCGCAGGACTCCTGTGTTCTTGGATAGAGAATATCTATCAAAGAACACATACTACAGCTCTGCTCCCCTGATTGCTCTTGCAGGTCCCAAAAAATTCAATCTCGACGGTCGAATTTACACAGGACGTTTTTGCCTACATGTTCAGTTGGCGATACCAGCCAGATTCGCTGCGAGGTTGAATTTTAAAATCTTGCTCGCTCATCCTTAATAATTATCAATGTCAACCCAGCTACAGGATAGTGATGAATAGAGAGTGTTAACTGCTCCCCATTAAAAAGTGTGCCTGTAGAAAATCCTGCCAAGACTAAAAAAAGCATTGTATTTAGGTATACTGTACATGAAGCAATTTATTTAACAGTGTGGGCTATGTTCAGAACCATGACGGGACTGGGCAAATCTGTATCGTTCCTGGCCAATGGCATTACTGTGCTGGTTCTTAAAGAACCAGTGTTTGCATATTCTGCAGCACATGGCAGTGGATGGTACTGAACCACTTGCTGCTGCCCTACTCATTCTCAATAGGCTGCTGTGGGTGGGATGCTACATGTATCACCTCACCCTAGGAAGCAATTCAGGGATGTGAGGAAGCAGTAATCACATTCCAACCTCACTGCCAGTCTGAACATAGCCTTGATTTTCTAGGACTTCATTCAAAAATACACAAGTTTAAAAAAATCGTATCTTTCTTATCACCATAAATAGTATCATAGATCACAATAAGCTCATTTATTTATTGGCATAAAATGCTACATTTTAATTCTTAATTCCTAATGCCCCTTTTCAGGCTACAATATACTTAGAAGAAGGTTTAGTAGTTCTGATTTCCTATACCTGGAATAAAAGCAGCATCTTGTTAAATATTCATTTTAATATGAGCTATTAAATGTTGACACAGACAATGAAGAATATTTGTCAAGGTTGAATTCTATTTGAATGACATTTGGCAGTGAAGTACAGCAATAAAATATCAGAGAACATCTTGATCTAAACACGCACTCAGATATTTCCGTGTGTTTAACCAGCTCGTTATTAAGTTGTCGGCAATATCACACAGTGTCTGTTTCTATTAGCATACAAGAGATCTTCGTTGCGTATGCTATCCTGGTTCTTCTGGAATATGATTTCCCAGCTGTGGTCTTAGATATCCTTGACATATAATGTATTTCCAGAAGCAATTAAGTCTTTTTCTGTTACTCTGGGCAACATTTGCCGTGGCAGCAATATTATTATTATTATTATTATTAAACAGGATTTATATAGCGCCAACATATTACGCAGCAACTTGCCTACCCGGCTTCTTCTGTCATTTGAAACCATCACTACTTCCCACACTACATATCTCACATCCTTTGTGTGTGAAATTCCCCCACCTACTAGATTGTAAGCTCTTCGGGGCAGGGTCCTCTCCTCCTGTATCACTGTCTGTATTAGTCTGTCATTTGCAATCCCTATTTAATGTACAGCGCTGCGATAGTATTCTTTGCTTCTCTTCTGAGAGTCGGAGGCTCTGCCATGCAATAGAGCTAAGCGGAGAAGAATCAGACTGCTGTCAGGGGCCTGCACGTGTACCTATTAACTATGGATTATTCAGCTAAATCATAAAGGAAATAACTAGCATAACATTTGGATAAATCCACAATGTATTTAGACTGAGCCACTTACTAGATTAAATCAGATAAATGGCCTATACTGATTTAAAAACACCTCCAGTAAGAGTCATTTTATTTTACCATGTCTACATGCAAGTGCTTAGTTGACTCCCACAGAAACATTTTTGTCAGGCTCATAGGACCTAACTCACTACAAATGATCCGTAGTAATTTGCCAAATAATCCTTTCGAAGTGTCAGCTGCTCTACTGCCTTTTATTTTTGTCTTTCTAGAAGCAAATTGACATCAGTATGTCATAGATAGAAGGTCTTTTGGGGTGCTCTTTAACAGTACATCTCCAGGGTTGAAAGCTTAATTAAAAAAAAATTCTGCTCCATGTATTGGTCAAATATTGGTTTGGAGAAACCAGCCATGTTTACTTATAGTATGTAAGGTCATCTGTGGAATAGAAGGAGACCATTCAAGATGGAACCAAGGAGGCCTCAGGGAAAGTGAGGAGTCCACATCAGTAACTAGTTCCTACAATGGGGAACTCCATCAAGGAATCACATAGGGTCTACAACCGTAGTAGTCACCTGCAAATTAAAAATGTTATATTTGGCACCGTGGGTGGCACGTAAGGTCTTCTGAGGAATGACAGAATTTTTAAGATGGGACAAAGGAAGCCTCAGATGAAGCAAGCAGACCACATCAGTAACCAGTTCTTACAATGTAAACCTCCATTAGGAATCACATGGCATCTACAACTGTAGTTGTCACCTGCTAATTGGCAATGTAATTTTTGGCAGTGTGGGGAGTAAAGTTCTCAATGGAATTGCAGTAAACCTCAGCAAGCAAGGTGAACACACCAGTAGCCAGTTCCCTTGATAAGGAATTAATGGCGAACCAATTGTCTCCTATGGATAGAAAAAAAATATTGTTTCTTCAGAAGCCAGTGTAATCACCCTCTAAGCCCATCAACTAATTACTTTTCTCTTGGTTAGAGAAAGATCTATAGTGCTATTGGGAGCCGAGATTCTATGTATGTTTGTGTGCTATTTTGCAAAAAACTCAGCATTGGGCTAGACCAAGGTTGCACAGGAACCATTGCAATGCATTACTCCATGTTGTAGAATTATTGCTTCCTAAGTCAGCACCTTACTTTACAAGAGGTTGTCTCTGATGAAAAGCTGAATTGAAAGTTGTATTGCTGAGACAAAGGAAACTATATATCTAATT
>NC_092862.1:132231991-132235447 GCF_032062135.1 Pyxicephalus adspersus
TTTGGAACCTTGCTCTAATTTAGGAGATTTTCTTACCCAGTGATTACTGTAAAATAGGTGTTGTCTATTTCTACAAAATATTAGAAAACTTTTAGTTTGTAAAGTTTTTGTTTTGGCATAGCAATCTGTCACCGTGATCAAAAGTCCAAATTGATAAATATTTTTCTACTTCCTTAATATTATAATAAACAAAGAACCCAGAGTTGCCCTTTAAGAATATAATGTTTACCCCATAGTCATAAGGGAACATTTAAGTTATTTCTTCTGATTCTTTTCCAGCTATTTTCTATCAAGAAAAGTTATTTAAAAAGAAATTTAATTGATTTCTTCTCATAAAATATTAAATTCAATTTTCTTATCACTTGTTCTTTTTCTGCGCCCAGAATAAACTTGCAGAGAGCTTGGCGAGAAGGAAAAAAAATACAATTTCTTAGACTTTTAATGGTATTAAGCATTCCAGACAATGCTTTTTATATTAATCCAATTCCACACTATTTTCTTAATTTAATTTCAATGCATTCATTTGAATCCAGCGCAAGTGACATAGAGCTGTTTAATCAGACAGTTCCTCAACCTTAAAACTGTAACCAGCCGCACAGTGCCTGACACAAAGGCAAAGACGGATTCATGAAAATGGATCAAATGAAAAAATAGAGCGTCTTCAAGAGTTTTCCCAAATAAATATTAAAGTCAATCTGTGTGTTATATTGTTTGAAGACAGAGACGAGTAAATGGCACTGCTGTGGTCGCAAATATTTGAGGACAATAAAAGCAGCAGAGTATGTTATTAGCTAGCGGGCAAAATGAGTTTTCATAATGGGTAAAAGAGCTTTGATATTAGAATTTAAAGAAAAAATACACTTTTTGTATGAAATTGGTATTATCTATATACTAATCAATATGGGATATTTTGTAATTTGGTGTTACAGGTCATTACACCGCCACTCAGTGACACATTTACCAGTGCCTAGGGCAGTGTTTCTCAACATTTTTAACATGAGGGATCCCTAAAAATAACTTTGAAGGCCTCAAGGAAGCCCTGTGTGATATGGAGGGGGATTAGTCTTTCCAGCAAGCACACCGAGAACATTGTTAATGGTAGGAGTCTGTATTTCAAACAAAAAAGCTTCCTTTAGCATATATAAAACAAAACGAAAAGGGCAGATTAAAGACGTGGGTGCAGAGTCCTCTGAATCCCCAGTACAGTCCACTGTAGTGCAGTCCTTAGTGAGGATTCCACAGTCCATAAAGCATATTAACAACTTTCCATACAAAAACAACACAGCTACTTAGTAAACTACCATACAGGCTTGTTTGCAGCCTACCTGTTGTCATTCCATTTCCCATGCCTAACAGCACACCTGTGCTACTTATAGCAGACCTCCTGTCTGCTGCAGCCCAAACCTAGGGATGTACCCAGGAGTTGAATGAGAAGGCCCACTCACTACTGTCCTTCCCATTCATGGGTCCAAAGCCCTGAAATAGGCAACCCTAGCAGTTGCCTTTTACTATTTCTGCACTCTTTTTCCCAGCATACACCCTGGTTTTAAAGTTTTAAAGCTCTAGATGATAATGATGATGAAGGCCCACTCAAGACCCATTCGGAAGTCCTGTACACTGTGCTATATTTATTATATCCACAACGCACAATAATTTAGTGTAGTGGCCAAAAATAAGAAGAATACCTTCTAAATTACTGTCCAGTGGGAAGAATGCCACTCTTGGCCAAAAAGATCATTGGTATCTATAAGGAGTCACAAAGTGCTCATTGCTCAAGGAACCCCTAGCAACCTCTGGAGGAACCCTGGTTGAGAAACACTGGCTCAGGGTATCAGTAGTAATGGGTATTGGTGTCCAGTTTCCATTCAACAAATGTTCTAAAGTTTGCCTAACCCATTAGAGCTGAACATATATAGATGGTGGCCTCGAAACCACAAAATTCTCTGAAAAGAATAGAAAATTAAATCTAGACAAAAGAACACCTGTGTGTTCAAGACCAGCTTGTCTCAAGCTGTGTGAAGGACAAACTTGTTGAAAACTCGGTCTAATTTAACTATTAATTTGCTGGTGCATCAATCATTATGTAGATGATACATCAGCTTGAAACAGAATTAAAATATGTAAAACACTAATTCAATTTGGAATTCATGCTATACTGCTTGCTATAATCTGTCATATAAATGAGCAGCTGTCCTACCCAGAGGGGTCAGTTCACCATAGCACTGGGGAATTATGGGAAAGCTTTATACAAGGAAGGTTTCTTCCATTAGTAACACTGGTCTGTTTCCATACAAAGACATTTCTTCAGGCCTCCAAATCACATTAAAGGAAAAGTTGGTAAAATATCCTAATATAGGCATAGAAAATTACAAATTCTTTAAAATGAACTGGTGGAAAGCATTTTTTTCCCTATAAAGCCTATAAGTGCATAGTTGCTTGCAGTTTTGTCTGTACGTGGTGTGGAATTTCACACTTATAGAATGTGAGTGTAATACAGAGCACTCAGCATAGCCATCAAGGCGAGACAGAATTAGCAGGCAGCTTGGAATGATTACTGCACATTTGGGTGTTTTGAAATATGTAAAAGTACAATAAATTAAATCAAATAAAAGACAAGTACAAATTTCAGAAAATATTATGTTAATGCTACAAAATCAACTCAACTATCCAAAATTAGCTGTGCCTCTGTTAGAACACTAGTTCTAGCTCTAGTTCTAGTTAAAAAGCTTTTCAACTGAATACAATGGACAGCTCTACCCACTGGGGTTGATTTACAAAAGAAATATTGGCTGTTCACTTAGAATAGTGAATTATCTTCATACAAGGGGTATATTACTTAGCTTAGCAAATGAGATGAAGCTTTGCTGACTTCAACCAAGTCTAACATTTGCCTTTGTTGGAAAAACGGTCTTTGAACTGACCGGAGGCATGTTCATGCCAAACTGTAATAACCATTTCAACATATTCAGCTAATACAGACTTCATCATATATGTCATTTTTGATTTTGCCCATATTTGCACTTGAATGCCCAATTGTAGCACATTTCAACTTGGTCCAATACTCCAATTTTTGTTTATTTTTTCACATGACCTACAGTTCTCAGAGATAGGTGTGTCCTGAAGTCTTCAGAGAACATACTCAATATTCAAGCTCTTGTGCTTTGCCTTTAAATCCCTCCATAGTTCTTGCCCCACCTAGATTTCTGACCTGATAAAAAATACACCATTAGCTGCTCTCTGCACTCTTCCAATGACCTACTAATGACTTTCCTACTTATAACCACATCACTTGCCCAGCTCCAAGACTTCTAGAGCTGCCTTGAGTCTCTGAAACTCCCTTTCTCATCCTATTCGGCATGTTTCTGTTTTCTACTCATTTAAAAAAACACTCAAAACCCATCTTTTCTAACTTGCCTACCTATCTTCTTCTGTCTCTTAAACCCTCACTACTTCCCA
>NC_092862.1:132235713-132236830 GCF_032062135.1 Pyxicephalus adspersus
TGACCTTCTGGGCTAACAGGAAGTGGTTTGGATGAAGGTAAAAGTTATTCAACCAAAAAGTGGATTGTGGTGAGGATGAGGGGCGGACTGGAGATGAATAGTGCAGCAAACACACTTTTGGAAATGTTTAAAAGGGTGGTGGTAATGGAGGAAATAAAATAAAGAAATATGAAATTGTCCAATGTAGTAAATGTTTGCCAGCTTATATATCAGTCATATGTCGATTTTGGAAGCTGTCACACTTAATCAACTTCAGAATTTGTTCATAAAGGAAATGTAGTGTGGTTTTGTATGTATTTTCTTAACTCATTATGCACAGGTCCAAATAAAATGAAATATAAAAATCCTATTTATGACTTATGTAGACAGATTCTATTTCCCTGCATTTGAATAAGTTGAAATGCATGTCAAACACAGTCAGCAGATTCCCATTTACTTTAATGGAGTAGTATGGATGACAGTTCTGAGGCTGTGTTTGACTTTGATTTACATTGCATTTCTCAGGACACAGCAGGACTTATTGAGATCTGCTTGCATTGAAGGCAAAGCAGGTCAAGCACAGCTGTTTCTTTAATTCACCTTTAAATGCATCAGTTTGAGCTGGTGCAGCATTTTGAATGCAAAAGAATACATCTGACAACATCCTAAATCAAGTAAATTTAAAATCTTTTCATATGAGCACCCATCTTCTGTTAGGTATTTGAGAATGTGCCAGAGAACCAGGCAAAACTAAGAGCTGCCATCTTGGCATGGAGCTTTCTGTCACTGATATGCTAAACCTGGGAGAACTGCCAGCTATAGTCAGTAATATCCTTTAGAATTGGCCTGGGATTTAACGGTCCTCCAAGCCATCCAACAACAAGAACAAACCATTTTGGATGGACTTCATATTTCATAATCTATTTGTTTTTAGTGGGACAAGATATGACTAAAAGAACTACAACAATTTAGCTTTGAAATAGGGGTATTAAATGGTTCTGACCAAGTACAATAAAATCCAGTCCCTAAATTGATCACAAGAATAATGATAAGGATTAGAGCCTTCATAACCTTGAAGTAATGTGACTTTTTCTGGTGGCTTTACTAACCATTAGGCAAACATACAAAAAAAGTTCAA
>NC_092862.1:132238558-132297082 GCF_032062135.1 Pyxicephalus adspersus
TTGGACAGAAATGAGTAAGCCTAGCATGTATTTCCTGAATTCTTCCCCCTAGACATATTGATACTAGTCTAGGGGTGGAATTGATGAAAAACATGCTAGGCTCACTCAGGAAAGCCTATTACATGGCCTCTAAATATTGGTTTAGATGAAAAATGGGGGGAATGTGGGTGACTGCAATATTCTTACTCATGAGAACTTGTGCAGGCAGACGTTCTCATGGTTGCCCAGGGTAGAGGTCAATAAGGGAAGCTGCAAATGTTTTAAATACAAAGCCTTAAAACTCACAGGTGATGCCATAAATAAAAATATAACTTCAATAAAACTACAGATAGATATTGAAGTTTTAGATTGACCAAATTTCCAGCCTCTCTCCTATAGAATGTATAAACTAAAAAGTAACATGTTAGGACACATACAATGGATATATATAAAACTTGTGGTCACCTGCCCATCACACCTAAATTAGCTTGCTGAAGTCAGTGCTTCATGGGGAACGTTCAAGCTTTTCCATATAAAATCCATCAGACCACAAAGGGAAGAACCTATCTCAAACTGTTGCCAAAAAGTGAATGTTTGCATTTGTCTAAAATGACTTTGTATTCTGTAGTAGTACAATTACCACTCCCTGGAAACACTTGAACTTAATAAGTTGGAGAGATATCTATAAACATGTAGCAGTCTGATACAAGACTCATAGAAGACTCATAGAAGTTACAAAACACAGGCACCCCAGCAGGATAGAAGAAAGATGTTGTCAGTGGGTAGGGTCCTTCCTCCAAGATTCCGGTCAGAAAAGCAGCAGGACAGTAGAGTATTTCAGGTCCGAGGGTAGACAAGACAGGGTTTGTATACCTCTCTGAAAGCATAATTACTCCTTAACGGAGTAGTATTTTACAATGGCGGTCTGCAAAGTGCAAAAAATCATTATGCAGAGTTCAGTAGCTCATAACAGTGAACCAAAACTACATTTTCTTAAGTGGAATAAATTGGGAGCTTTGTTCTAAATAACTGTAGTGAGCTACAGAACTTTCCACATTATTGCGGCTTTGCAATATTTACTTATCTCACAGTTTGTTTGCTGCTTTATAGAAAGCATTTGAAAAAAGGGTAAATGTAAGTCTAGGGCTCCCTTTCTTTGAGAGCCCACAGCACCAACAAGGGCAACTATAGAGGTGGATTCCCTGCCATTTCAGCATTGATTTACATCTTAGATGAGAAGATCTGTTATTAAGCTTTTACTGTAGCAATGTTGTAATTTAGAAAACAAAACTTGAGGCAACTTTTTCTTAATGACTTTCCAAAAGCACCAATGGTAGAGTAGTTGGGTAAACCTAAAAATCATAATTTGATCATATGTAGTATATATATGATGTAGTATATAACCTCCAGTATATGCAGAGGAAATGTCTTTAAAAAAAAGCCAAACAAGGTGCAGAGATTATAAAACTTGAAGATTTTGTACCTAAAGTTTAATTTTCTACTTTGTTCATTTTGAGTTTCTAAACTAAAAAATGTACAGGAGTTCAAAAACTTTTATTGGCATATGTTGACATTAATTAGGACTGAAAATTGAGGGAAATATTTACTCTTTCAATAGAGGTGACTTCAAATTTCTTCTGGGTTATATGGAAGACAGAAAAGAAACAACTTTGCAAATTGATTGAAATTGTAGGACACTTCAGAGTCTACACAGGTCACATAGAAATGGTCCAGTTTCCAAGACAACCATTTAGCTACCAACTCAATATTACTCAGAAAATACAGGAAAATGAGGCAGCTCTGTATGATGTTTTTTTTTTAATGTGTTAATGGAAATGTTTGTTATTAGAAAAAAAAAGATATTAAGCTGACCATCAGGCAAAATGATGAACTCACAAACGAAAGTGAAATATCAGAAAATATTTTACCTGCCAGAGTGTTAGGAAATGCTCATCTGTCCAGGGACTCCGTGCTGTGCACCATTGTGGTAATACACACTGTCTGTTCTGTCCAGCAATGTCAATTGCGGCAGCCAGGAGAACTGGGATACCAGCATCCCTTGCTTCCCTTTACTCGTGCAGCCTGATGTATTTATGGCATCCCCAGCATCCATTGTTAGGCTGTGCACAGCTGAAGGTGATTCTAGAGGCTGATCAGCTCCTGATTCAGTCCTGCACTGCTTTTGACTCCCGGCTTGCTGACAGCCTATTCCCAGACACTTTCCTTTGCGCAGTGAGTCCTGGGGGCAACCAATGGCTGGAAGACGCAACCAGTCTCCCGAGGCTGAGCGGGGGCTTACTAAAGGTGAAGACTGCGGTGTTAGATTGGGGGACTGGTGTCTGGTGGGGACTGGTGCTGACCAGGGCCTTACATTACAACAGGCCAGACAAAACTACCCACCGTTATGGAGGATCTCCACCAACAAATACAGTTCCTTTTAAGCAGTTGGCACAGCGCGTGGCTGCTCAGGAGTTTCAAGGCAGGATGTGGATCTTGCTGTGGTGGCCCCTCCCGTGGAACCCAAGATTCCCCTTTCAGAAAAAATTTCAGGTGAACGCCAAAAGTTTACTAATTTCATGAATGCTTGCAAATTATATTTTTGGCTGCGGCCACTCTCATCTGGCACAGAAACTCAGATAGTGGACCTAGTCATCTCCCTACTCCAGGGTGATTCCCAGACATGGGCTGTAAATCTGCCTCAAGGAGACTCAGCCTTCTCTTTGATGGAGGCATTTTTCAAGCAAGGCCATGGGGATCCTGTATGCTGACCCTGACGTGGCTTTAACTGCTGAGGCAAAACTTTGTGGTCTTCAGCAGGATCACAGGCCAGTGGAGGAATATGCTGCAGAGTTCCACTGCTGGGCTGAGCCAGTGCTTAGAAGCCAATTTAGCCTGGGTCTCTCCAATGCGATTAACAACATTTTTGTCAACCACCCTTTACCAGGCTCCTTGCAAGACACTCTAGTAAATCCTCTTGCATAATTCCAGCTAAAACCCCCCAGCCACTGCCCACTCCTGACAAACCCCGGTCTCGAGTTCCAAAAAATTTAAAGCGGGCTTCTCGACTTCAGATAAGGGGTCAAAGTGGTAATTCTGAAAAACTGCAGGTGGAAGGTCTAAAGGCCCCTCCTCAGAAGGAGGGAAATGTTAGGAAATGCTCATCTGTCCGGCGACTCTGTGCTGTGCACCATCGTGGTAATAAACACTGTCTGTTCTGTCCAGCAAAGTCGATTGCAGCAGCCAGAAGGACAGGGATACCAGCAGCCACTGCTTCCCTTTACTAGTACAGCCTGATGCATTTATGGCATCCCCAGCATCCATTGTTAGGCTGTGCACAACTGAAGGTAATTCTGGAGGCTGATCAGCTCCTGATTCAGTCCTGCACTGCTTTTGGCTGCTGGGACTTTAAAACCTCTCTGCTTTCAGTCATCAGTGCCTGTTGTAGTGTTTAGCTGGGCTTATCTGTGCTGGAGATTTATTGTCTGATTTACTGTTGCTGACCTTGCCTGTTTCTGGCATTGCCATTTTATGCTGCCTGGACAAACTTTTGCCCGTGCCCCCGACTCTGCTTGTGTTTAGTCCTTGTGTACTTCATTTGGTGGACAGATATTCTGTGTATGACCTCTGCTCTGTATTCTGGACTTTTCCCTGTTGGAATTTTGGTACTGCTATCTGTGGGCTCCTGGCTTGCTGCCAGCTCATTCCCAGACACCAGTAAGTCCTGGGGGCAACCGAGTGCTGGGAGAAGCAATCAGTCTTGCGAGGCTGAGCGGGGGCTTACTAAAGGTGAAGACTGTGGTGTTAGATTGGGGGACTGGTGTCTGGATGGGACTGGTGCTGACCAGGGCCCTACACAGAGGATGTCTAATTTTGTTCTTCTGGTGATGTTACCCAGGCATACCTGTAGAATATCATAGCCAGGTCCTGCTCCTCGCTCCCCTGCTAACTGCATTGCAGATAGTCAAGCAACTTGGCCATCTATATTAGGAATGGAAAATGAAATAGTAGCAGTAATGTAATTCCTCCAGGTCTAAGGGCCGATGATTGACCTAAATGCTGACTTTATGTAACATACATTCCAAGTGTATCTATAGCAAAAAAGTTCTCTTTTTTATGTATATCCGTGAGTATTATAAATATAATATTCTCCCCTGAAATGTATTTAAACTGGGTGACAAGAAGCTGTAGGTGGGTGGAGACCCGTGTATTTTGACTTAACGTTTTAGTAACCACCTAAAAGCAGCTGGGTGGTTATGGAAAAGTGTTGGGTGCTTCATCTGGCTAAAAGGGGTTTGGGGAGTAGAACCCTATATACACAAAATAAAAATCTTGTCAAAGTAAGGGTTATGCTCTTGGTAGTTCATAATACAAGGGGCCATATTAAAACCCTTACCAATCATTGTAGGATTTTGGATTGTTTTTACTTTTAGTTCTAGTAACAATGGTTTAACAAACAAAAGGATCAAAAGATTGTAAGAGCACATTTTAGTTGTTGGCATATTTTATTTCCACCACCACATTCTTCAAACTACTGGCTAGAGCAGAGGTCAGCAAACCCTGGCCTTTAGGCCAGATATGGCCTAGCAAGTAGTCCGTTCCGGCCAAATGACCCCCTGGTTGATCGGCCTAAATTCCGGCCAGTAACCCGCGGCTCCAGGGCCTCATTCAGCTCCGGAGCCTCCTTGTTATGCTACCCTTCCCTATTTACCATGGCCGGTGTTAACATTTCCTCCTCTGGGGTAAAGGGAAATTCCCTCTCCTTCGTATGCATTGTGGAGGAGAGGGATTTCCCTTCAGGGGTGTTCCTGGTAGGGGACGGAGCCATCAGCACGGGGCTTGAGAGAAAGTCTGGCCTATTGTGCCTTCTTGACCTCCTGAAATGGCCTAGTAGCCTAAAAAGTTGGTGACCCCTGGGCTAGAGAAAGTTGGCATATGCCCACCATTAAGGAAGCAAGTAGAAGTGAGCCATATGTTGTTTCAGTTTAGCTTACACAAGACTGTAGACTCTTCCAATGTGACAGTGCTGGTGTTTGGTGATTTGACCATTTCTAGAAGTCGCAGGTATTTCTTGGTAGCTCCTCCTGGTAGCTGAATGCTGCAGTGGAATATTAAATGAAAAGATTGTACTGCTGGGAAATGGGCTGTTTGGGAAAGGGGAAGTGGGAAGCGAAATCAGAAGTGTGCGCTAGGGTCTGTTCACATGACTGTATATTGACTGCACATGACTGTATATTGACTGCACATGACTGTATATATATTGAATGTATTACTGCATTATGCTGCCCGGTTTCCCCCAAAAAATGGTGCTTGTCCATTTTGATATGTTGGGTATGTTTGGTTCCATTTATGAGCTGCCTTAACACCACAATGGGTAACTTATGTGCTATAATACAACACACTGCAACATTACAGTATAAAAGGGGTAATAAAAATCAGTTTTTACAAAAATTATCTATCTATCTATCTATCTATCTATCTATCTATCTTGCTATCAATCTATCCATTGTCATCTCTTTCTAATTATAGCATGACATCAATACAATGACCTTGCCAGGACTGCAGAAAGTCCTTTTTGTTCCAATAATGCTAGTTTATATTTTTAGCTCCTTTGCTGTGTTAAGATTATAGGACTAAAGCTTCCGTGAACCTCATGGGAAACTCTTAATTGCTGTGAATTACCAAAAACAAAATCATTATTAACATTTCAATGTCACTAAAACATCTGAAATTCCAAAGCTTCTACAGAGAAGGGTATAAAGTTACATAAAAGATACAACACATACTACTTTTACAAGGGTAATCATTGGGTTTCTAAACGTTAATTGCCTCTAAGATAGGGAATGCAATGCAGTATGTTTAATGATCTAAAACATGTATAATTATCCAGGGATTGGAGTATACAGTATCTCTGCACATAGTCAATCCGAAAATCAATAAGCAGTCCCAAAACGTCCAGTAGCACTAAGATAACACTGTCTGGGAGCTCTTATCGAGTTGCTTACGGAATTTAACTGACAAATAGTCAACTTGTCTAACTTTTACAGGTTTTCGTTGCACATGTTATTAGCTGCAAAAATGCATTTTCTTTAGTGAAGTCAAATGATTTTAATCTGATATTGGTACAAATGTCAGAGCCAATGGTCAAGTATTCATTAATTAATTCAATAACTATTAATTACTGAAATACAAATCTATCTCGATAGGTCTGCTGTAAACTCTTTTACAGAATCACAGACACTTGCTTGTCTATACATCTTATCTTATAGAATGTCTAGTAGAATAGCTCTCAAAAGGCCTGGTAAGGTTATGTCTATGGTTTATTTATCACCCAGGAGTTTAGACCTCCTGGAGCTTCTGATATACCCCAGGATTGTTTCTGTCCCAGGTTGCGAGCTATCTGAGTGGTGATGCAGGGTACCATTGCTGAGGTCCTTTTGAGGAATACTAATTGTCTGGATATAGAACTGATATTTTGGTTTCAGTAGTTTCAGTCACACCCGAAACAAGCATGCAGATCACTTTGTGACAAGTTGTGTATCCATTATCCGAACGCCTGATCTGCGTACATATTCTGAATCAGTGATTGAGAAGTATTACCGGCACAGGATCAGATCACCAACCTAGCAAGGTTGGATATTTCAGAACCAGGTTAGCAACAACAGCTTACATTATGTCTCAGTTTAGGTCTGTTTTAAGCAATTTAGTGAGGATAAAAAAAAATCCAGACAAACAGATGGATAGTTCCCATAGCCTAAGGAGTAGAGAGTTTGGAGTCTCCAAAGAACTAAACTTTCAAAAAACTTCTAGTTAACAAACAGTAGATTGGCACAGATTGCATGGAATAAAAGTCAGTGTTGTGAGACATGGCTTTCTTTTTAGTTTTTTGTATATTTAAAGTACTTTACACCCTTTAATACCCGTACATAGCACCAATAAACTCACCACTGTTTGAAAGAAACCACTAGATTGGTCTTTGTTGCCAGAAAGGCTACTTGCCCCAGGGATCTGTAGAGGGTATCCTTTATCTATCCCTTATTTGCATATCATAAACATATTTTAAATATCACAGATTTCACTGGCCTCATGAAAAAGTTTTAGGAAATGTTGTAAATTCATTTACATTTCTAACAAGTTTGGAATAATATAAGGGTATGTAAGGAAAAGCCTTTTAGGAGCTAAAAAACCAGCACCAGGACCATGCTGCCCTTCCTTCATTTGTACCTTGCAAGTCATTTACATTTATGGCCACTTAAATATCAGTAGGTTTCCATATCATTTTATAGCTTTCTGTCCGCCAACTAAATTGTTCATGTAACAAAACATGAAGGCAGAAAATCACCATGGGGAGGGGGCAAGTCTCTTCTGTTGTTGTAAAAGTACTCAACTTCTGCCTGACCGCAGTGTGATTCATTTGTTTATTATAGATTTTAACTTGAATTGTTGCTTAGAAACCTTTTTCTGTCCTGTTTCTACTTGTTGATGGAACCGCTTACAAAAATATAAAAATGTATTGTATGAGTTAGAAAGAGTTCATGGTGAGTATGTAATACACGGTTTTAAAGAGGGTTTTGATGGCGTGGGCTCTAAAAAAGCCTAAAATATTTGGTTTCACTATACACAATATTTCCGATTTTTCTTTTTATTACCAATGTTTCTCTGCTTTATTAACGTGGCAGAAACAGTAAAATGTTTTCATTGTCATTTCTTTCTTTAAATCATTCTGATTTGAACACAATATTTTTTTTTAATTCAAGTTCAATTTTTTTTTTTTTTACTTTTGATTTTGTCACAGATAGGTATGACACAGATGCTAAGGATAAATGTTGCTACTGATGTGGGTTTGTTTGCAGATGATGCTTTGGGTTAGAATGCAGTATGGCTTTTTCCTGGTCTTTAAATGCATTAAATGCCAAGTCCATGGATGGAGGAGGAGAGAGGTATGCAGGGAAGCATCTTGTTGGAATTGGCTATCAAAGGGTTATGGTAGTCGGAAAGTTTGTCTGATATAGGCGGGAGTGTCAGCATCCTAGAATTTTCTGTGAAGGATGGACACAGTGCTTCTTTAAAGAAGAACTAAAGTTCCACTTTGAAAAACAGAGATCAGGCAGATCTTTATCGTGGAAAAGGACAGGTGATGTCCTTTCTGCAATAAAACATACATACCTGTCTGATCACTTTCTAAGAAATGCTGGGATGCGTATGCACAGCTCAGTGTAGAATCTCAGGATACCCGGCATTTTCCAGTTTCCGCTACAGCTGTTGGGATGTCAGCCTGGCTTGGCCAATCAAGAGGATCGAAAACAAACCCCAGGAATAGAAAAAAATTGACCGGTGAGTGCAATTAAAAAATTGTAATCAGGCAGGCATTGTTATTTTACTACAGAATGGACATTGCCCATCCCTTTTGCAATAAAGAACCTGCCTGGTATGCTTTAAATAAATCAACCCCATTGTGCCATTGTTTTCCCCAGCATAGGCAGAAATGATGGACACAGGATATTTCCAATGCAGCCAAATCTCATGGCAACCACAAATACTCAAGTGAAAAGTTTACAGGAAATATTTTGCTCATAAATGTACAAAAGAAGATAAGTCAGCCTGCTCTAAAATCTGACTTTGTGAAAACAAGTGGAGCGTTCCCCACCATATCGGCTGATGAAATAGAATATATGAATGTTCTATTCCAACATCTGAGAGTCTGAAAGTCGAAGCGTCTCACTAGATGCCCTGCATTAATTCTCCAGAGAAAACAAAAACTTCCAGAAGTCACTTGGAAGATTTCTGTCTCCAGCAACCAGCTACAAAACACGACACGGGGCCAACGTGAAATAGATTGCTGCTTGACAAATTGATACATGAAAGCGGTTCTCTTCTTGGTTCTTTAATGTAACATGTTTTATATTTGTATTGTTTCATCTTTAACATTATTTTTGTAATTTATTGCAACTCAGTCTGACTTATCATATCTAGTACATTTTCTTTACAAAGCAATAATTGTTCTAGAGGATTTTTATTTTGTTAACTCGAACTGAAACTGTGAATGCAAAAAATATTTTGTCCTTAATTACATAAAACAGAAAACATTCTCTCTTAGATTGTAAGCTCTTCTGGGGAGGGTCCTCCCAGTCCCCTCCTCCTATGTCACTGTGTGTATCTGTCTGTCATTTGCAACCCCTATTTAATGTATAGCACTGCATAAAATGTTGGCGCTATAGAAAAACTATTTGTTATTATTAATAATAATAATAATAATAATAATAATAATAATAATATTATTCTTGCCTGAGTGACCAAACAGGGTTAGGCTGGCCACACATATTACTATTTCTTTTTCCCCCTCAGGCCAGTTAGCCGAGGGTGAAGTGTGATGATGATAATGGAGAGTCATTGATGGATGAAAGTTGTTGGCAAATATCTCTGTGCTAAGCACGTTTTTTTATTATAATGATAATATTACAAGAATGATAGCAGTACAAATGCCACCCATATTGGCGATGGAACCCTAGACCAAATCCTAGGTGACCTTGTAAGAAATCCAGCTCTGATTGCAGGTGGCAGCCCTAACAAACAATTCTATTTATATCCAACTTATAGATCTTTTCAGTGCCTTATTGTTTGTGAATGTACATAGATAGGTTAATTGGCTTTGCTTTAAAACTGACCTTAACCTATGGTACTGGTAATAGATTCTGACTGCTGATACCTTAGATTGTTAGCACCTCTAAGGGACAGTTGGTGACAAGGCTATGGACTCTGTAAATCATTGTGTATAATGTCAGCACTCTGCAAAAAAACAGAACAATATTAATAATTATACAGATTGTAATGAATAGTGGTATTTTTAGGGGATCCAGTTGCTAGTTCAAATAATTTCCATTATTTGTCCCCTAAAAGGGTAAATGTAATACTCGTAGGTGGTAAGTGAAGTCTTTCTCTCTGGTGCTGGGGCATAAGTTCCTGTATGGCTAATTTGATCTGTATTGGCTTGGTGCTTGGCGGGAGGGACGACAGTGCTCAATGGCAGATGCACTATTGCAACTGGGACTAGAAGGACAGCATTAGGGCCCCCAGATTTGCAAAATAGCAAATAAATAATTGATGACTTGACACACAGCTAAGTTTGTAAAGTGGACAACTGGTGGAAATTTGTACTTAAACTGGCAAAAGGGTTTGCATACATTCTAATACTATTTCACATAAATGTTCGCATTTGAATGGAATTTATTTTTAGGAACTATTTAATATATTTTTGGTAGATCTAAATATTTTTATATAAGCTAAGGGCTGAAACAATCCATCAGTTCATAGTGTACTAAGCTCTAGCCTTACACAGTGGTTGGTTAATCTAAAATATTTTGTACAACCAGAAACAGTACAACTGTTTTGTTATGCCGTAGACATAGGACAGAAGAAACATGCAATTTCTAGCGATTTATTCCTCAGTAAACAGATTTTTCACAGAAATCACCGGAAGAATCAAATTTTTGAACTGCATTTTGTCAGCTGTTTTCTGTCAAACAAGCTATTTTGCAGTTTTCACTTTTGAATAAACAATCATAGAAAATATACATGTATATTTCTAGTATGTGGAAGCAACTCTTCTGTATTAATAGATTGGCACCAGCGTGGGTGATTTTCATCCAAAAGTTTTTTGTAATTCAGGAAACAATGTATGCACAAAACACCATCTTACCGTCACCAAACAATGACATGAGATGCTGGCCTGAAGATCCAAAAACAGAAACTATATGGCTTGTGTGCTGTGGTAATGCATAGTAAAATACAAGTTTTACCCAAATACATAGTTTACTATTACCAGCCTTTACTATATTAATGCATATGAGTTAATGGGTATATGACATTTTAGTGCAGTGTGATATATAAAGGCGCCTCAACACTCATCTAAGTATGAGCAAACCTATGGAACACCAAAGTCACAGATCTGAGAATTGTAGGGTTCAGGTGCATTTTTGTTACTTTCATAAGAGGTGCAGGGCCCATTCAATGTTTCAATGTATATGTAAGAATAGGACTTTTTGGAAAAAAAGTGCATGTTAAGTCAGTAGGCAGAGTATTTAGGCAGGCGTTTTATTTTGGTATAACTATCTCATTATTGACAATGAACTTTTATCAAGAAATAGGTGATCAGGAAGGG
This sequence comes from Pyxicephalus adspersus, assembly GCF_032062135.1. NCBI lineage: Eukaryota > Metazoa > Chordata > Amphibia > Anura > Pyxicephalidae > Pyxicephalus > Pyxicephalus adspersus. Next base: position 132,249,693 of record NC_092862.1, read on the forward strand.
GTTTGTTGAGGCTACAGTATGTCCACAAATACAATCTGAATCAGGCTCTGATCATGTGCCGTCTTAGTATCTACAACCTTTTAGGATTTTCTTATGGTACTCCCAAGGTGTCCTAAATGTTTAACATCTTGAAAAGGTCATTTGTAAAGTTTAAAGATACACCTTAGTACAATCACAGATTTTTAGTCTACACCTAGCAGCATAATGACTGAATGTGACCAAATCTGGGATTGGAGGTTTATATGTTCTGAACATGGCCCCTTCACCTTAGTGCTTTGATCTATTAAGCAGTAGTTAATGAGCTTATATTCTTTCTGTATGGATACAACCACCTATGTTACTGGAGAAAGTTCAGAGGAAGAATTAAAAGACATTGTACACTGGTTTTGGGTGCAGCTTAATGCTGTTCATGGGAGCTGGTCAGCAACTAGTTATATGTCAGCCCTATATAAATACTGTGTAATAATATTAATCATCAGCAAGTGTGACTACCTCTATAAAAGCAGAAGTTTTGTGTTTTTTTTGGTCTGGTGTGAAATAATACATTGCCAAAAGGAAAGACATCAGCAACGATCTTTTGCTGCTCAATGAGAAAAAGACTGAACAATTTGCCTGGTTTGCCAGAAGAATGCCTCTTCTCTCTGAAAAGAACATGGCAGCAAGGTTTGCCAAGCTGAATCTGAACAAACCACAATAGTTCTGGAACAATGTCCTTTGGACAGACAAGACCTAAGTGGAGATGTCTGGCCATAAAGAACAATGCCACATTTGGCAAAAACCAAACTCCGCATATCAGTGCAAATACCAAATGCCAATGCACAGGTGTGGATGGTTGATGATACAGACTTGTTTTCCAGCAACAGCACCTGGACACGTTGAAGTCATTAAGATGCCCATGAACTTTTTTGTATATCAAAATATTAAATGTGAGGCCATCTGTGTGACAGCTAAAGCTTGCCCAAAATCAGGTCATGAAACAGGACAATGATCACAATTACAGCAGCAAATCTTCAACAAAATGGCAAAAATAAAGAATCAAAGTGTTGCAATGGCAGAAATCTTCTATTTTGATAATATAATGCTTCCATCAATCATAGGATTAAAAAATATCCAGGAAAGAAGCTTCTAATCCAGTGTTTGTCAACCAGGCTTCCTCCAGAGATTGTTAAGGGTTCGGTGAGTAATGAGCAGTTTGTGCCTCCCAGGTCAGTTTAAATGACACCTATGATCTTTTTGGCTATCTGTAAGGGTGACATTCTTTCCACTGACCACCATGCTAATGTACTGTGAGCTGTGGATATAGTAATTATAGTAGGGGGTTCCCCATGGTAAAAGGGTTGAGAAACACTGTTCTAGGGTAAAGTAAGAAAAGTGGGGGAAATTAAATAAGCAATATTATTAACTATGACCTTATCATAAGGGGCCCTTTCAAATAAAAAGCACTAGCAAAAATCATAACCCTATATCACTATGACCAATACAAGAGACTGTTAGAGACTGCTGGCATATTAAAATATAAATATTGGAGAGAGAAGCCTATTGACAGTCTGCACCAATAAAGATCTCTAATCATGCATTCCAAAGATATACAATGACAGCCAAAAAGAGACCATTAATGGAGTAAAATAGATCGGGACCCACCGAATATTATAAAAGTTAAACAGAAGTCACCAGACTGCTGTGTTACAAGAGGCTATTTTTATATTACTAGGGTAGAAGCATATGTCAACTTTACAAAAAAATGAGCAAAAAATCTTCTTTATTAACTGGTATTTGGTCACGAAGAGGCTATTTTTATATTACTAGGGTAGAAGCATATGTCAACTTTACAAAAAAATGAGCAAAAAATCTTCTTTATTAACTGGTATTTGGTCACGCCCGATAGAATAACTGTATATTAAGAAATGGTAAATTCTGAGGATTTGCTATAAGACTGACATATGTTATTATATAGCTTTAAAAGCCAGGCTAAATGAAAAGAGAAGTATTGAGCACTGGAGTCTTGTAATGATGTCACTATGTTGATTGATAGCGAGTGATGTATTAGTGCTCTCTCTATTGTGACTTTGGCTCTTCTCAATAAAAGCCGCCTTTGATTTTTTTTTTTCTCCCGAGCTTCAGTCTCTCACTCTAGAATGGATAAGAGCATCTGAACCTGAACTGTGTGAATATCACTTTGACTGTGATGTAGCTATTTTTTATGCTTCTTGTTGGGTGTAGGCGCCATTGGGCTCAGAGTGCTGCAGCTGCCTTTTATAATTTGTGATTTATTTTAAAGGAAATTTTTATTGAACGAAATACATTGCCCAGGTAAAAAATAAGTCCCCAAACCTGAGTCTTAGGATCTGGGGTGCCTGTAGGGCCAGTGTAATGATTTTGGATGCCTGTGGGGCAGTTTTTATGATCTAGGGTGCCTGTGGGGGCTGTGTTGTGATTTGGGTTGCTTGTAAGGGCAGTGTTATCATAAGGCCCTGGTCAGCACCGGTCTTACCAGACACCAGTCCCCCAATCTAACACCAAAGTCTTTACCTAAAGCAAGTCCCTGCTCAGCTTCGTGAGACTGGTTGCATCCCCCAGCACTCGAGTTGCCCCCAGGACTTACTGTGCAAGGGATGGTGTCTGGGAACAGGCTGGCAGCAAGCATGGATCCCACAGATAAAGCAGTACCAAGATTCGAACAGAGCCAAGTCCTACAGAGCAGAGGTCATACACGGAATATCTGTCCACCAAACGAGGTACACAAGGACAAAACACAAGCAGGTCACAGGCAAAAGGTCGGCCCAGGCTGCACAAACAATAGGTCAGAAACAGGCAAAGCCAGCAACAGTAAATCAGATGAAACCACACTTCAGTACAGACTAGCCCAGCTTTACGCTACAACAGGCACTGGTGACTGGGAGCAAGGAGGTTTTAAAGTCCCAGCAGCCAATACCAGTCAGGAGCTGATCAGCCTCTAGAATCCCCTTCAGCTGTGCACAGCCTAACAATGGATGCTGGGGATGCCATAAATACATCAGGCTGCACGAGTAAAGGGAAGAAGGGGCTGCTGCTATCTTAGTTCTCCTGACTGCTGCAAATGACATTGCTTGACAGAACAAGCAATGTTTTATACTGCGATGGCGCACAGCATGGAGTCACCGGACAGATGAGCATTTCCTAACAGTAATGACCTAGGATGCCTGCGGGGCAATGTTATGATCTAAGATACCTATGGGGTCAGTTTTATGATCTGGTTTGCCTGTGGGGGAAATTTCATGATCTGGGGTGCCTGTGGGGGCAGTGTTATGATCTGAGATGCCCGGGAGAACAGTGTTATAATCTGGTGTGCCTGTAGGAGCAGTGTACTGATCTAGGGTGCCTGGGGAAGCAGTGTTAAGATCTAGGGTGCCTGTGGGGGAGTGATATGATCTGGGATGTCCGTAAAGGCAATGTTTTATTCTGGGTGCCTGTGGGAGCAGTGTTATGATCTGGGGTTCCTTCTATTGCTCGGGTCTGGATTCAGTAATGTAGCCACAAAACAAGGTCAGCTGACTTCTTAAATTTACTGAATGACAAAGTTTTTCCAACAGTGAATTATTTCTTTTCTAATGTCACAGCCACATTCAAAGACGACAATGGCAGGATTAATAGGGCTCAAAATGCAAAAGAGTGGTTCAAGGAGTATAAAACTTTGTTTTCACACATGAATTGATCACCACAGAGTCCAGACCATAACCCTATTGAAAATCTTTGATTACACAGCAATCTGACTCTCCCATTGCAAAACTGGATGGAAGTAAATGTGACAATGCATAAGCTTTCTGAAATGATACCATGTGGAATCTGTGCTGTAATCAATGCTAAAAGGGATCTAATGAAATATTATAGTGTGTGACTTTTTTTATTGTGCAGGCAGGGTATAAATGCTGCACCGCCTGGCTGAAATCGCTTGTTGCCATGCTGTCTTTATACCTGGCTTAATAAGCAGACGATGGAATATAATCAGAACTTTCCTGCATGCGCATTGTTTGCTCTGGGTCAGATATTTAAAACTTTGAAGTCAGAAATTCAGAACAACAATCAGAGGCCAGTCATCAGACCATCCATGTCCTTCTCTGTGGAACATTTCTTTGAAAAACAGGGATCACATTGAAACTGAAGGAATCAATCAGAAAAAATATGATAGATATATCTGCTAGGCCTGACCAGCACTAGAAGTTCATCCTATCATAACCTGGTAAAACAGATGTGTACCCAAACTTTCAGATATTTTAATTGCAAATGCAGTATTGTTAAAGGAGACTCAGACTAACATCTGGAACATTTGGAACCACAAGGTGTGCAGCCACGAAAAGCTTTACTGTAGTTTGGAGATCCACAAATGGCCAGGTTTTGGAATTTTACTTAAATTCACAGTAAACATTGCCTATATCTGGCCCTTGAGGACTGGAGTTGGGGATCCCTAACTGTCAGGTAAAAGAATATACAAACCACCTTAAGGGTTATTGTCTAGATTGGCATACCTTTAAGCACTGCTAGATCTTGGCATTACCAGTACATGTGCTAAAAATAAATGCCAAGTGGGAAGAATAGAATCCTATTGTAGTAAAAACAATTTCCTTAAAAGCCACTGACAATAAAGTATCACAGCTGTACACTGCTGTGTAAGTTACCAGTAGCCCCGGAAATAAAAAATGTGAGAATAAAGCCAAACTAACAGAGCGCTTTTTTAACTCATCTTAATTATTGTAGGTTCATCAAAATAAAAGATGTAAAAGCAGTATCCTCCCTGCAGAAGTCCAACATGTTCCTGGTTGGAGACCTCTGCAGAGAAGTGTCTGCATCTGCACGGATAAGCAGATATCTTCCTTGCAGCATGCTGGCATTGAACAGGTTCTTGCTCAGGCTTTGGTTGCTTAAAAAAAAATAACTTTTGATGAACCTGAAATGTATTTGGGTGATTTTAACAGAAAGTTCAGTTAGACTTTAACAGCAAAGTGTAAGTACCTTCACTGAAGGTTTGATTTCCTGTACAACACTAGGTGAGCCCAGGTCACACTATAATGTAATTACCAAAGCTTTCTGGTTCCTGATACTGACCCCTACACATCCTGCCTTCTCTTTCTACTCAAACAGTGTGATGGGTGGCACCACAAAGTCAAATGATACAGAAATTGCTTAAACAGTGCCAGTCACTGGGAAGCCAGTTGGACCTCCAACCTCCCCTGAAGAATGTATTATGTTTATTTGCACCCCCACCCACTAAATACTGGAGGCACAGGTGCAGATTTTTTTGCACTTAGACTTCTGGATAAATACCTTTTGCATGAAATGTGTATCAGTAACAACATAACAGTAAAACTGGACAAGCATTGCACACTCTTGTAGAACCAGTTCTGCAGGGGTAAAGGAAAAAAGGATTGCATCCACCATGGGGTATACATCCTGCATTCTGTTTATGTATTTGGGTCTTTAATATTCCTAAGGCTTGCTTGTATAATAATGCATACCAATAATTTTGATTATATTTTGACCGCTTTTTTAACTCATCTTAATTATTGTAGGTTCATCAAAATAAAAGATGTAAAAGCAGTATCCTCCCTGCAGAAGTCCAACATGTTCCTGGTTGAAGACCTCTGCAGAGAAGTGTCTGCATCTGCACGGATAAGCAGATATCTTCCTTGCAGCATGCTGTCAGTGAACAGGTTCTTGCTCAGGCTTTGGTTGCTTTAAAAAGAAAATAACTTTTGATGAACCTGAAATGTATTTGGGGGATTTCAACAGAAAGTTCAGTTAGACTTTACCTGCAAAATGTAAGCACCTTCACTGAAGTTTTGATCTTCTGTTCAACACTAGGTGACCCCAGGTCACACTATAATGTAATTACCAAAGCTTTCTGGTTCCTGATACTGACCCCTACACATCCTGCCTTCTCTTTCTACTCAAACAAATAGAGGCCCGTAGCCGTAAGAATTAGGCGCAGGGCCACATGACCGGGTGCTAGGCCTAGCCCAGAGCTTTTAAGGGGTTAAGAAAAAGGTAGTGTTTACATCCTGCATTCTGTTTATGTATTTGGGTCTTTAATATTCCTAAGGCTTGCTTGTATAATAATGCATACCAATAATTTTGATTATATTTTGACCTTGTCAAGTGCATCTGTGCCTTTATCTATGAATATTAGCATTGCAGATTTTATACTAAATATACTCTGTAATACAAGGGCCAGTAGAAGAAACTGTGTCTTATTAGAAAAATATAATAAAAATTTCAGTACACGCACTGACCGGTTCCTGAATGGTCCAGTTAATGCCTATTTCAGCAAGGAAAGGACACTGAAGGACTGTGTGTCCAGACGCTGGAGAAAGGCCCCCTGTCAAGACCTATGTCTAAAGGAAATTTTAGTCTGTTTTATCCTGACCCTATTCTGGGGGTACACAAGAAAAAAAGCTGCTGAAAAGAATCAGAGTTTTTATAACTCCTGAACCTGACAAAAGTAAAACACCTCTTTTCTACCAAGAAAAAATGAACCCTTCCTGCTCTACCAGATTTGAACCGGACAACCAGAGAAAGAGTATTTCTCCTCATTCCTTTTTTTAACTTCTTAATGTACAAGGTTTATTGGAAAAAACTGTAAGCATGTTTCCCTAAAACCCTGTGGACATTGCTGGAACACTGTCACATATCTCATCATCCTCTGAAGAAGCCACAAGGGAAAACGAGTCAGCATTGAGGTTCCCATTGCAGGATGATGAACACATTAGCTATATATAACCACTTTTTTGTTTATGAGAAAGTGAACCTTGTATAGCACCTTGAATAAAAATCTTAATCTTTCCTGCCAAAAAAAATCACCTTTTTGAATGTATCCCTAAACAGGCGTTCAAGACACTTTTATTTCTGTTTCATCCTGATCCTGGCTTCAGTTAGTCACTAACTGGGAACAAGCATGTAGCCACTGAAGTCTGAACTCCACACACACCAGTAATAGCCCCTCTTATTTCTATCCTCTCAATATCATATTTTAGGACAAATTTATATTCAAGCACAAATTCTATTTATCTATTTATTGACTGTGGTCTGATATATTAAAGCTCTCCAAGTCAGGAGAAGAACCTGGGTGGTCCAGCAAACCTAGAACGAATCTGAACCAGAAGTGAAAACATTTGCCATCTAATAGCATGTGCTTTTTAATAAATCTGTTTCAGGTGTGCTCGATCACCCAGATTCTCCCATGATTTTCCAGTCTTAGGGAGCTTTGTTAAATAAGGACTAATGTGGCCAAGTTGAAGCATGCACAGGAGTTACATCATCAGAGGTCACCAAATGGCTGAAGAAGATCCTTGTGCTTCTGGAAGTTCACCATGGAGGTAATGTTGAAAATGGCAGCTTCGTCTAATGCAGCGATGACAGGTCCTGGACCTGTCATCATTGTAGGGTGGCTGTACACAGGTAAATCTATGCCTTAATCATTAAGTACAGTGGATATACAAGCGTGTACACAGTGTACACACTCCTTGTAAAATTCCAGGTTTTTGTGTTCCCTACCAAGAGCACCATTCCCACAGTGAAGCATGGTGGTGGCAGTATCATGCTTTGCCATTGCTTTTCTTCAGCTGGAACTGGGGCTTAAGGTGGAGGCAACAATGAACACTTCCAAATACCAGTCAGCTTTAGTGCAAAATTTTCAGGCATCTACTGAAAGCTGAGGAATTACAGCGACGAAAGCGACAAAAAAAAATGGCTGTACTCGAATAAAATTAAGGTTTTGGAATTGCCCAGCTAGAGCACAGACCTAAATCCAAATGAAAATCTGTGGAGTGACCTAAAGAGGGCTGAACACAAGGGATGCCCTCACAATCACATTTGGAACATTTTTGCATTGAACACTGTGCAAATATTGCCAAGTCAAGATGTGCCATGCTAATAGACTCCTACCTAAGAAGACTGATTGCTGTAATTAAATAAAAATGTTCTTCAACAAAGTATTAGATTTATGATGTACATACTTATGCAACCAGCTTATGATACACTTTTTATTTTTTATATTTTTTAACCATAACAGATTTGTTTTTATTTGAATTTTACAGGGTATAGGTCACAATAAAAGTGGGCAAAGTTTTGATTTTTTGTGGTTTCATTTTCATTCCACAAAAACCTGACATTTTAACAAATGTGAGTACAGCTTTTATAGACACTGTATGCTGTGTATAATTGCTGATTGTGGCAACAAATACGGGTACTCTTTACCTGAATATAAAATGAAAAGATAGCATGTTTGGTAAATATAAAGGACGTTTCACCACGTGTAAGGTTTCCAGATCTGTGCAGCACTGGTAAATTGTACCTTGATCCTATGTCCTAAAATATTCACAAAGAAATATATATTCGTGTTTCTCTGCAGCAAACAGTGATGTTCATCTTTAATTTGTTAGTGTGTGTAGTATATCAGCCAGGCAAAGTGCCAGTTATAGGGAAAACATAGAAAATAAATAAACATAAATAAGGTAAAACTTGTAAGATCTGAAGAGGTTTGAATCAGCATTGGCACCCCTCTCCGACACCTCAGCAGTATTATTCATTAAAGTTATCCACTTTTACCGTAACTGAACACTTCATTAATATGCATTAAGAAGTGCATCAGCCTTACCTATATTGTGGAACGCAATACTGGCATTCCAGGCATTAGGTTGAAGAACTAAATCCATTATGCTTCTTCAACTACGGGGTGTAATGCTTTCCAGAATGATTGCTGAATATTTCAAAAAACCTTTAATAGCAAAGCATAAAACAAACTGATTTTCACATTTACATAATTTTACTTTGACTATTAGGAACATGATCATAATATTTTAAACTCATGGGAGCAGAGACAGATTTGCAGTGCTAAGCTAAAATGAATTATTTTTTGTGTGATTTGTCATTATTTTTCAAAGGCAGAAATGGGACTAAAAGTAAATCTTGTATTTGCTCTATACATTGCAAGCCAACTCATGCAATTCATTACCGCCCTACCTAGCAGTTTATTTTACCTTGGTCCAGCCACCCATGTACTTTAACCTCCCTAGCGATAAACCCGAGTGTGACTTGAGGTAGAAAAAAATTGCTAAAAGCGGTAACCCTAAGTCACACTCGGGGTAGGTAAACCTATGGGAGGTAATAGTAAATACAGCCTTACCTGATCCGCCAGCGTCCCGTGTCATCCATCTCCGCGATCTCTGTCCTCTTCCTCTTTCCTCCGGCTGGCTTCTGCACCTGATGAGTCACCGGGGAGTTCCCGGTGACGTCAGTGCGTGTGTACGTTGCCGGCGGGGAGGGGCGGGAAATTCAAAATCCATTTGTATTGCAATCAATACAAAAGAACTGTATTGAATGGAACACATTGGATTTATATGTGAAAAATCAGTACATTGTTTTCGTGAACATTTATTTTACAGTATATAAAAGTATGATTGTAATATGTATTTTTTTTTAATTTATTTTTTTTTTTAATATATAGATATTTTTATTTATTCAATTTATTTTGTTTACATAATTTTTCAAAATTTGTTTACAATAATTTGTTTCAAAATGTATTATACTCATACTATTAAAATATACTTTCAAATAAGTTTTCATGAAAAACAATGCACCGCTTTTAGACATATGAAACCGGAAAGAAATGAACCGCTAGGGAGGTTAATATATGGGGGGCACTCCCCTGCTTCCCATCTGGTGGTAAGTGATTGGCTGTTCTGGCACCCAGTACTATCTAATGAAGGCGCCACAAGACATGGAGCCAACATATGACTTCTCTTCATTTGCAGTGGTCACATTAAATAGCAGAAGGGAATTACACTCTCTACAGCTTGTTATTGCTGTCTGTCATAACAATCTCAGCAGAATCGAACATTACAGTTGAACTAAAGTCCAATTTTAAACAACTGGTCATCAGGCAGGTTTTTATTGTAGAAAAGGACAGGCAATGTCCCTTCTGCAGTAACTGTTCTTATGTGCATGAACACCATCCAGCTGTTTTTTGCCAGGGATCTCCTGGGGTTACCGGGAGCAAAGGAACTCTTGCGTCTGAGTTAAGTCATGCCAGCCCAGCCAATCAAGATGGTTGAAGATTGTTTTCAGTAAGAGAGAAAGGATGAAGATGACGATGCCCTACAGGGGAATGAGGGCAGGTGGGTATGGCAGGTTTACTTCCGCTTTATGGGAAAATCCTCCAGTGAGGACTTTTGCTTTGATGACAAGAGAGGATTTCCTTTACTTTGTAGTAACTAAAGGTTTATCCAAGGGCAAATCTTTTCCTGTTCATCCCATTTTTTGAAGAGGCAATCTGCTTTAAAGATTAGCACTTTGTACCTGAATTGCCATGTTCTGCAGATCACCATTTTCAATATTAAAGATGACAATCGCACAAAAATAACAAACATAATGGTAAAAAATGACTGAAAGGTTTGGGTTATAGAAATACTATAAAGGAACTTGTTGCTTTGCTCTCCTTAAAAAAAAAACAAAATACAAAAAAACTTTGAGTTTACTTAAATTTTTAAATAAACCCATTGAAACCAAATATCAGAGAAGATAAAAGCAGAGTCATCCCCTTACCTTGGTGTGTTACTAAACCCTCCTTCTAAAGCTAGCAACTTGAATATACCTATCAATAGATCAATATTTTCTTTTTTAACCTAATGTGTCTCTTTTCAGGATGTCCTAGTTTTCATCACGCTGCCATTTGCTCTCTATACTTGTAGTCACATGTATTGTTCTATTCCTTTTTCCAATGCACATTTGCGTGTCTGCCCCATAAGCACTTATATATTCTGGCACTTTCTACGAGTGACCTGCATATTGTGAGACATAATACTAACATATGTGAAGCATACATGTGTTGTAAATGATCGCCGTACATGAGAATGTTATGTGAGTGGCCATGTTTCACATTTCTTGAAGGCCATGCATGGTGGAAAAAGCCACCCTTTAAAAGGAAATGTATGTCAGGGTTTTTACATTTATTTTTAAAACTTGATATCATTAATGGAGGCGGGTCACATCAGAATGATAAATGAGCACTGGTGAAGGTAATCAATATTATATTCATTTTTAAAGATTGGGTATAGTGACATTTAGTGACATGGGTTCTTCGGTTTCCTCCCACATGCAGTTAGGTTAATTAACTTCCCCCAAAATCTACCTTAGACTGTGTTAATGACATATGACTATCCTAGGGACATTAGATTGTGAGCCTCGTTGAGGGACAGCTAGTGACATGACTATGAACTTTGTAAAGCAAAATGTTGGCGGTATATAAGTACTGGATAATAATTATTGCCTTAGTGGGGGCAAATTCTGATATAGGTTCTAACTCCTCTTTGTTCTATACAAAAAACTTTAAATACAATTTAAGAACTTGGATGGCCAAAAGGAAAAGCTGGAGATTCCTAAATAAGACAAAAGTAAGGCTCGGGAATATAAAGCAGGAAGAATATTTGTATAATCCACCTTAGGACAAAACATTGCCCTCTTCAAATAAATAATATTCACCCACTTCAACAAATTTTCATCCTATAACAGCGCATTAGCTCTTCCTGCCTTGAGCAGTTATTTTTGACTCTTTTTATTTTTCGCAAAACAAAAGGGTAAGTTAGAACCAGTGCTGAGCACAAATGTGTAAATCAACTCTAATTTCGGCAATTTAGCACAAATTAAGGCAAATTATATACATCCAATCCGCCGAAAGACCAGTAGAACAGTTGGAAAAAAATGATTAAAAGTGTAATTCTTTCAGAACGAAGACTAAGAAAAAACAGAACATCTCATAATCAGTCCCATTGTGCACAATGTTGAGAAGGATCTTGAAATTGCAATCAAGTTAAAAATCCTTAGAGGAGAACATTACCTTGAAGATGTACAATCCTTTCTTTTTTTTCCTTAAACCTAACAGCACATGAAACGTTAAATATAAAAGGAAAAGAAAGAAGCTATGTCAATTCCACTATTTTCTGTTTGTCAGAAGGTTAAGTTAAGGTAAGGTTAGGCCAGGTCATTAAATTACAATTTGGTGTAAAATATTACTTTAATATATTTTTAAAATGAATTCATAATTATAATTAATTATTAAACCTAATTACTAAAATATAACTTTTTTGATGGCACAACGTATTTATTAGCATTTTGTAACTTTGTTTACTGCTCTATTGGGCAACCTGTACTAGCAACCAGTACCATTCCAGCTCAAGAATAGCAGTACATAGGGAGGTGAAAGGTTACTGCTGTGTTACTGCTCAAGGGCCTTGGACCCTGCTCAGCAAACAGGGGTTACAACAAGGGCTCCAATTGAGTTTAGTGGGGAAGGAGGTCAAGGTCAGTTCTGGACAAGAACCCACTGTTGGCTATGTTCATCACTGAGTGTCATGTATCTATATTTATAAACCTGCTGATTGATAGTTATTCATTATTGTAGTCAGACTCTATATGTCTAACCACCTTGGAGGTCACTGACCACAATTACCATACATTAGCTTGCATGCCAGGTTAATAGGAAAACAAAGGAAACTTAAAATCACCTGTAGTAGTTAATCAGAACGTTAGAAGCATGACAGAAGGAGGTCAGAGGCTTCTTAAAAAGAATTCAGATTCATCCTAAATGTAAGCTAAATTCACAAAAAAGCATTCTGCATTTGAACATCTACATAAGCCCTTGGGGTGGAAGCTTAGTCGAAGTTGTGTGCTCAAAAGGTTTATATCCAAACTTTTAAATATAGCACAAAATACAGTTTCTTATTCAATCATAATAAGATCATAAAATAGCAATTTCCTTACTGTATGAGAGTACAGATATGTACTGACTGAGCCAATTTCTCCTTTATTTGTGTCTTACATGCTCCACCTCCCAGGCACAGCTGTCAATTCAGGAAACAATGGCAGCACTAGGTGTGGTCAAGTCCTGAATGACAACTTACAGGCCCCCCGTAAGGTCTTCTTTCCCTATTGTAGTGCAGGCACAGTCTAAATGAGGGTGGCAACTCTTCTCTGAATTCAGGAGCAGTACAGCATTGTGGCATATGGTGCTAGGTGGACAGTGGGTAAAACATATCTCTACCACAACACTGAAGGTGAAGTCAACCACATCTGAGCAGACAACTCTTGGGTGGACGATTAGGGCAGTTATGCAGAGACTTGGGCCCTGATTTATTAAAGCTCTCCAAGGCTGGAGAGAATACACTTTGATCAGTTAAGCTAAGTGATCCAACAAACCTGAAATAGATCTGGTCCAGGATTCAAAACATTTGCTAGCAAATAGCAAATAATTTTAAGGAATCCATTCTAGGTTTTCTGGATCACCCAGCTTCACTGATCAAAATGTATCCTCTCCAGCCTTGGGAGCTTTAGTAAATCAGGGCCTATGATTTGAAAGGCCAATAAAGTACAGGCAGGATCAAATGGTAATAGATCTAATCTTTGGACGATCTGGTGATCTGGGTAGCACACTTGCCTTTGCAGCACAAGTTTTCCAAATTCAAATCTGTGTCATGGACTCTCTGCATATTTAGATTTTAGATTATGTATGTTTCCCCCATGTTTGTGTGGGTTTCCTCCAGGCATTCAGGTTATCTCCTACACAGGGGTTTAGGGGGGTGCGCACGGGTGGGAACACAGTGCCCTCATATTTTCCGTAAATGGGCACACGTGCCCACCCTTATTTTGAATTCTTTGGTGGTCCGCTGCTCTGGCCAGTCCGGGGAAGGACCCTGCTGGGGGGGGGGGCACAACGGCCAAAGCCATGGACCACGTCTCCCCAATGGATTTGCAGGCTCAGGGCAGTGGGCGGGTTGTCTTTCTGAACACAACCCACCCACTCTAGCATCGCAGGCTCAGGTTCTGGCATCATGACGTCACTTTGAGGGAAGTGACACATAGGCAGGGGTGTAGTGGGCGGTCACATTTACCGTGCTCCTCTTCTATTTTACGAATGCACTCCTGCTCCTAAATCCCAAAAACACCCTTAAATTTATTCCCAAAAAATTGTCCCTAGACTGTGTTAATGACATATAACTATAGTAGAGACGTTATTTTGTGGGCCCCTTTTAAGTGACAGTTAGGGACATTACTATGGACTTTGTAAAGCGCTGAGTAATATGTCGATGCCATACATATACAGGAAAATAATAGGCTGACTTTGCTATTCAGGTTAAGTTCCAACTTTAAATACTGCAGTACTGTTTTTTTTCTTTTGATCTCCATTTAACATTTTCATGACCCCGACAAATGACACTGATAAATGACTCGTCAATGCCTAACAGTCATTTTTCCAATGGTAAAACATGGACACCGTGTTCTCTTTTTACGATACAATGTGTTCGATCAATAAGAGACATATAACACATTTCCTCTACCTTATTAAAGTGCTAATTGATGCAAGCCACAAAAAAAATCCCACAGTTCATTATCTTGATGCCCTCAGTATGTTCCAGTATAAATAGCAATTTTATTCCTTTATTCTTTTGTCCTTCCTTGATCTAGCTTCTAAATTGGTGAGCTGATGCAGATGGGAGGAGATGGGTGAGATTTGTGTGAAGCCGTCTTTTGTGTTTGAAAAAAGCAGCCAAATAGGAGGCTTAAAGATCTTCAACTGATTATGCTGAATATAAGAAAAAATTATTACAGTTACAGGAAATTATTGTTGTGTAATTTATAGTAGAAAAAGGCAAAAATCATAGCATGTAAAGGGAAAATATTGCTGGTAGATGAATGTTTCGGAAGCAATGGTACTACTGCAAAATGACTGCCTGGACCCAATGTATATATTCTTTATCCTCAATGTAAAGTAAAATATAAAATAAAATATGGGTTTCAGAAGTGAACTTGTGAAGTTGTAAATAAAGTTTACACATTGAAAATGATACTACCAATTGACTTGGAACAAAAACCTATTGGTTGAATATCAATGCCTATTGGTGGGATGCCAATGAGTTATATTTTCATACAAATAAACCCCCGTATACACCCATTTTCCCACAGGTCCTCTTGCCCCACTTTCCCTTTACAATGATTAAGGACTTTGCAATGCAGTGGCTGACTTTAAAAACATGCTTTCTCAACTATAATTTATGGACAAAAAGTAACATGTCAAAAAGAAAAAAACTTGGGACATGTTCTAAAAGATCCTTTGGAACCCCTGGCAGTGAAGGTAAACAGCTGACCGTGTGTGTAGTGCAAAGTTCGCATTAAATATTAATACGATTTTTTAGGATGTCTTTGATCTTTGATATTCATATGATTGAAATAGTAAAAACAATGTTACATTGTATTACTGCATGACAACCCTATGTCATTTTACACATGAGTGGCTCTATTTTGACGACCACTCCTGCTATGCATTCCTAAGCAGGAATTTAAGGGTGGAAACAGCTGTGGGAAATGAGGACAGGAAAAGGAGAAGAATGTGGGAGATATTGATGTTGACGGTCCCTAAACCAGTGTTTCTCTACCTTTTTACATTGGGGAAACCCTTGAAAAAACTTTCAGGTCCTCAAGGAACCCCTTCTATAATTACTATTAATGTTGGTCGAATAGCTCACTATTCGATTCGACAGCTTTTCGGCAGAATATAGCAAAAAATTAGCAAAGGCATCATCAGGATTTCCCTTTCCTCAGCAACTCAGGGAGCAGAGCAATCAGCAGAGCTTTACTATGCTGACAGCTCTGCTCCACTGATCCTGGAGGCAATACGAGGGCAATAGAGGTTGAATGGAGATACTATTCCATTTTTTTTTTTTCCTCCGGAATTTTTGCTGTCGAATGCAGCAAAATTCGGTTCGGGTCTACCCGAATTCCAACAGCCATATTCTGGTCGAATATAGGGACAACCCGAATTCGAACATCAACACTAATTACTATATCCACAGCTCATTAGTCTGGTGGTAAGTGGGAATATCGTCATACTTTCAGATAGCCAAAAGACCATTGGAGTCAATTAAATTGACACGAGAGATAAAAAATGCTCATTGCTCATGGAACCCATTCTCCTTCTTTCTTAGTAGAAAGTCAATTTCATATTTCGGATAACATCAAAGAAAGGTAATAATTTTTCTTTTCAATATTTCCAAAGTACAATTGCAGTAAAATTTCATACCATTTGCAGCCGTTCAATACTGTTTCTTTTTGTCATCTTCATTAAAACACACAGAATCGTTGAAACTACCCAACTCCCTGGCTCAATTGCAGGTTGGTTTGAGAACTCAGACACAGCTAATAAAAGACAAATGAGTGTAAGCGAGTCCCCTGCTAGGTTCATCCCTTTTGCCAATTAAATTGTCTTTTAGGGGAAGGTGGGAAAGCCGGGAGTCTCAGACGTCTTACTTTGATATAGTAAGCATATAAAGCAGATAATGTAAATGTCGAGGAACACATTGATCTCACAGCGGGAATGAATATACTCAACTCTAATTGTACAATTAATTATTTTTTGAAATTGCAACCTGAAAATATAAAATGAGGAAACCCTATTTAACTTGCCACCTAACATGGCCTTATCTTTCAAGAAAACATGTCACCTTGCCCATTGAGGGTGCTAGGTCCTGGCACTGTTATATGAGGATAGAGGTGACGTCGCTCTCTGACCTCCATCATGGGGTAGTTTTGCGAGAGCTACATTAGATTAGTAGGGAAGGACTAAGGGTTAAAAAAGGTTGGGAAGAGGGGCGAAACACAAACAAGATCACCTAACTCTGAATTGGCAATGCAGGAGAATTTCTTTAAAGGCATCAAATAGAATAATGTGTATAATTGTTAAACAAGCAATGTTGTCATTTGTTGTAATGTAATTTGACCTTTTTTTTTCTTATATGTAGATTCACCAGAACTTTTTTTTTTCTCTTCTTTTATGATTAAGGCAACAGTTTGTATTTAGACAGTTCCAAAATTCCCATAATTCCCATCACTTTAGTTCTTTAAATGGTTCAGTGCCTCCTCCAGTGAATGCACAGGGATTCATCAATGTTCTCTGTTATATTGATGATGGGTGACTTTTGTAAAGTCACTCTACTGATTTCAGATACAGACCTAGCCCATAGCTCTTCACCGGAAGTGCATGAATTGCAGGTGAGTCATCATGGAAACTTCCCCTCAGTTGTAAAGTTTACTTCCTTACTGGAACAACTTTTTAAAGGACAAATAAATGCACCTTTGTTTTCAAAGTCAATATTGTGGTGAGCCTTACACAGGTAATAAGTCAGCAATACAAATGCTGTATGTTTTTCTGCATAAACTAACTTTTGCTTTGCTAAAATTACCCATAATAGTGGCTACTTCTATAATTATGAACTGACCCTCCGAGCACCTGCTAGAACAACATTTATGGAACCTGAGAAAACCTACGATTCTTCATCCCTCTTCCTTCCTATTGTCTGCCTATCTTTAAATGAATGATGGATATACTGAGAAAATGATGCAATATTTTAATGTCCACCCTTTTACATCAACAGCAATAAATAGAAGATCAATACACCCATCACTGGCATCACATACTCGGCTTAAGCTTCCATTACCTAGTAGGCTCACTGGAATAAAATATGAATTTCAAACAGTCAGCTCCTTTTCTGCATTGAATGTTGGGACTTGTTGAGCACACGAAACTCTGGTGGTTTGCAAATGGTGTAAAATGTATTGTGAATAGTGTAAATAGTATTTAATCCCAGTTTCAAAGAGGCCCCTAATAGGATTACGGAGAAGTCTTAAGAGAGCTTTGAAAAACTAAAAAAACTAGAAAAAGCAACCCATAAATCACAATAAACTTTTCCTTACAATGAGTAAAATGTACAAAACAGAACAAAATATGAAATGCTATATATAATGGCTACGAAAAGTCTTTGGCAAGCTACTGTTGATGACCACCAAGTTAACTAAAGTTGAGAAACACCAACCAAAAACGCTATTTTTACCAAGACTGATAAAACAGCAAGAAAATAAATTGCTATAAAACTACCCCTAAACGTATCACCCAAAGGTCTTTGAAAAGCTCAGGAAAACATGTCCTCCAGATGACCACTAAGAACTGAAGTTAAGAAACACCAACCTATCAATCAAAATAATTCTTATTTTCTTACCAGGGCTAAAAAGTACAAAACAGTAAGAAAAATAAAATGTTATCAAGGTATAGAATTTGGCCACACATTGGATACGCTGGTAGCTTGCTGGGAAATGTCTGGAAAGCACAGAAGAGGAAAAATATAATCACTGGTAGGAAACCATGAAAATGAATTTTCTGCTTAAAAGCTTCCAATCATTTGACTATTATAAAGCGTACCGATTATTCTCCCGGGGTTTAAACTCCTAACTTCTCTTGAACACAGTTTTCTGAAAGCATCATCTGACTTTCTTCCTTCCCGCCATTAAAGAAGCACCACAGGTATATTATTTTATTCAGGTCCTGCATATAATTCACACAGCATTTCACAAAGGTGAACAGGAAGAGTCGAACTACTCACCCCCAGTCGCCACGGTTATCTCACTCAGCAAATGGCCGTAAAATGGAAAATTAAAAGACAGGTTCACTCTCTGCAAGGGACAAAGTCATGGAAAAATAAGTCATTTTTTGTAAGTAAAAAGAAAGAATGAATTAAAGTTTTATTCATTCAAATACACCAAACGCTCTATCATTTTAGCTTGCAATAAGACCTAGTTGGAAGTGGTTGCCCTGGAAACAATGCAGTAAGTGTAATTGAGAATTTCTGTAAAAGGAAATGCTTAGCATACTATAAATGTATTTTTCTTCATCAAAATAGTTTAACCTTAAAGTAGAACTAAACTCTACCCTGCTTACTTGTCATTTTTTAGAAGGTAAGTATGCAAATTTTAGGCAAAAAAAACCTTTTAAAAAGCCGAAAAAGTAATCTTAGCTTAGAACAGTAGAGACATTACAATCAGCACCTTATCCTTCAGTTCTGATCCTGCAGAAGTCTGAGAGTAAAGAGTACGAGCACCCAGCTTGTCCCCATCCTCTTCATTACAACTACACAGCGGGAAGCATTTCCAATCCTTACAATGAACCTAACCCTTACAATAATATGTACCATAACCATAAGGTTTAGTGTTTGTTAATGTACAAAGTCCAAAATGTTCCAATTGATTTAATGGCTGATAGGGCTGGGGACACTTCCCGCAGAGTACCTCCCGCATTTTGGGGAAGCTTTGTACACTGCATCTGAACAAAAGAGGATGCCAGTACCTTGAGATGGTGGTACAGTAGAGATGAGGAGGATGAAGGACTTTAAGAAGGATTCAAGATGCCACTAGAGTGCAATGTGTATTGTATATACATTTCATATAATATTTCTGTGTTTGTGTGCTTTTTAGGAGTTTAGTTTAAAAATATTAATTTTGCCGTGTTGCATATTGACAGTATTGAAACATAAACATTAGCACCTACTTTTTTAAGCACAGCCTCTAGTTCTAATAGCAACGAGCTAGAAAAAGCTATCTATTTTTGTTTGGGCTGTATGAGGATTCCTAGAACATTCATTTAGGATGTTTCATTCTAATTGAATGCAAATTTGTTTTATATTAGCCACAATATTATTTGTGTATTCTATTTTTTAGTCTTAAAATTAAAGTAAACCTGCAAGGACTCTCCTATCCCCATTCCATCTTAGGACACTAACATCTTTATTCTTCTTTTATAGACGATCTATGGACACCTTGATTGGCCATACCAGGATGACATAAGTCATTCCCAGCATGTGCAAGGGAAGTCAGGATTGTGCATTCACAGCTCAGCAAAATTTGACTGCGAGGCTGCAATCAGACAGGTAAGAGCAGGTATTGCACTAGAGACATCGCCTGTTCCTTTTTGTAATAATCACCTGCCTGAGTCTCAAAAGTTCAAAGTGAGGCCTTAGTTCCACTTAATAGGGGTTGAGGCAGCTCATACCCTAAAACAAGTTACATTACATGTGTCAGAATAATAATTTTCTAGACTGGTCTCTGATCCAAAATTACTTTTAAACAATGTCAACCTGTCAACCCCACTTCCCCTGAACATTAGAACTTCCTAGTAGAGAAAGGTAACCTGCTTTTTAAAACCTCCCACAATATTTCTTTTGGCCAGTAAGACCACACATCATGCTAAAAGGCCGATAGAAAGATGTGAATTCCATTTAACAATGGGCCTGATTTATTAAAGCTTTCCAAAACTGGAGAAGGTAGACTATCATAGGTGAACTTGGGTGATGCAGCAAACCTAATTTGTATCTGGTCCAGGACTGAGATTTTTGTGCCAACTAATAGCAACTTAGCAAGGTTTCCTGGATCTCCAAGTTTCTCACATGATCATTTATCTTCTCAAGTCTTGGAGGTCTCTTAGGTCTCTATGACATCTAATAGTATTGCTAGACACACATTTTGGTCCCAGGGCTTAGCTAAAATAAAATGATAATCACAGGTGTACAATAAACACATTCAGTTAATGTTTAACATATTATAATATCATTGGGTGCTTACCAACACATCATCTAGCCAAGCATTACCATTCTTACCATCTGTGAATAAATGGAGTGGGAGAGAATGCGAAATATAAGTAGGAAAATACTGCTTGGTGGAAATATTCGGGAATACATTTCCGAATATATTGTTACCATAAACAGAGAAGAAGTCAGGTCAAGATCACCTTTTTGGCTCCTATTGTGGGCAGGGAGAATGCACATAAGGTCCATTGTATGTCCAAGCACCCTTTACTGGGGTATCTAACATTTATATATAGTTAAGTTGGAAAAAAATCCACTTAGTGCTAAAACTTTAAATTGATCCCTATTAGGAGCTTAGGACAGATATTTTACCTACCAGTTTTCAAGCCGTTTCCTGTAAAGCCTTCCTATGATTTATATGTGTTTTTATTGACTGGTTACTGTTTGGTGCACATTCATACCAAAAAATAAATAGGGTGAAAGTGTAATGGAAAAACTTCAAGCAAATGTCAGAAGCACAACTGGCTTAAAGATTTATTGGCCACTTGCCAGTGAATCCCCAATATATATATTCCATGGCTAGTAATTGCAATATGAAAGTTGGATAAGTGGAAAACGTAGGCTGTCAGTGACATCCATTTAACTATTAAGTATCATTTTCTGGCTTAAAGCATGTGTGAAGCGTAGCATCCACTCCATTTTTCTATGTCAATGTTTTATTACGTAAGCCACCAAGGAATATTAGTGTTAGAAACCAGATTCTTTATGTCCTCGATTATACTGCCATACAGTAACAAAGCCCAAAGTATGATTGGATGCTAAAGGCAACAAGGTTTTATTTCCCCTAGTTTTCATGGAGCGAGTCTGTAGTGGTGCCTAAATCTTTATAGTAGAAATAAACAGCACAAAGGGCTGTGACTGGCAACTTAAATATTTTTGGAATTCGACCAAACCTGGTCATGTGACCCTCCAGCTGTTCATAATATACCCCAGCAGATGTTCTACCTGCTGAATTATTCCAAAAGATGTATAAATTATGTACTGGTGACGGGTAATCAGAACACTTTTGTAGCTTAAATTAAAATTTAGGGCAGTCACAAAATGTAGTGTAGAATTGATGCTTTGTGTGTTTAAAGGCCAACTGCACTTAAAGGTAAATTGCAGCAAACAGCTAAACAGACAGATAAAATACTCATGTAAGGGTTGTTTTACCTGCCCAATATTTTTTATTCTGCTCATGCCAGTCCTGAGATTTACATAGCTATGTCTGGAGACCTTTTTCTGCAAATCTAGATCTTGTTGGGCCTTGTATCATTATGTACCAAGCCGGCATTTGAGCATTGCAGAATGACCCATTGGATCTTTCTGCTTGTTTTCTGCACTCTTCCATAAAAAGATACAAAAGTTTCAAAATCAAAATTAAGCAGAACTAAACTAGTATAAAATTGTGAGCAGGGCGGTTCTTTATTGCAGAAAGGACAAATACAATTTCTTTTTTCTTTTCTGCCTTTTCACTATTTTTTCTATAATGTACACTGAGCTACGCATGTGCATCCCGGAATGAATGGACTCCGAGGAGCCGTGTCATTGCTGCCTAGCCAATTAAGATGCTGAAGCTCGAAGAGGACTATATGAAGATGCCAGCAGTGGAGCAAGGGCAGGTTAGTTTTTGGTTATAACCTGTGATCAGCCAGGTAAGTTTTTTAAGTGCAGGGACATCACCTGTGCAATAAAGAACTTACCTGTTCTTTCTCTCTAAGTTTATTTACACTTTCAGATTTGCCGTTTTAAAAACAAAAACATGCCTACATAAATTTGTGTTTTTTTTAATTTGCTTGGAGTTTAGCTTTAAAACAAGCACTGTAGTTCTGAGAACCTGATGACAGTTTTAAGTAGAACTAAAGAAAGGCAGGTTCTACAGGCAATGTGCCTTCTGCAATAAAATGAATGTATCTGCCTGATCACAGTTTTTATTTATACTCATCTGTCCTCTCTCTGTCAAGGGGATCTTCACCTGGTCCTTCTGGTTAAGGTCTTTGGCCATCTTGATGGTGGTGAGGCTGGAATTATGTGATTTACATGGCCAAGATAATTTATTCCCAGCACTTGGGCTGCACATGCAAAAAAGATTGCAAGCAGGTCAGGCAGGTAATTATGTTTTATTGCAGGTCACCTGTCCCTGCAATAAAAATACCTGTCTGCTTGCACATTTTACATTTGTTTTTTCAAAACTTTAGTTTAGTTCCACTTTATGTCACATATTGGATTTCAGATCCTGTAAATGTTGTGGCCAATACAAAGCCAAATGTTGTTGTCATACTATCCTAGTGGAATCTCCATACTATACTATAAACGCATATTGGGAGCTCAGGCAAACAACAGTAATACTTTGTTTTGTTTCAAGAGAAGGAGTAAAGATCTCTGTGATATCTGCAACCTCCATGAGATATAAGAAATCAACCTGATTCCCCACCCAAAATACAAACCTTTGCATCTAACAAGGTTGTGTATACACCTAGATACTCTGAGCCACAGCGAAGAAATTATTTGCCTACCTATTTATATATATATATAAGGAATTAGGTGATCATGAATGTTATAGCAGTTGCATAAGACTTTTTGTAATTATTCTCTTTAATCTTTTTTTATTACGTATATGTTTTGGAAGTAAAATATAGTTTTATATCTGTAAAATCAGCTATCTTTGTATGGCTGGATAGTCTCTCTGGGCCCAAATCTCTCCCTGTTTTTTTTTATCTTCACTGTACCATCCCCTAGTTTACCAATCTGAGCAAAGATAAAGCGTCCCCTGTACGTCCAGTAGCCATGTTTCTTACTAATGACCTTATGGTAGCCTGGGGGACTGGTAGAATGCTATACACACCTTTCTGAACCAGAAAATGATGATAATGCCAGCATAGGTTGCTTGCTGGGCCTTCATGATTGAAAGAAATTCAATTATTAAAAAGGGAAGGCCAAGGACATTAAGGCTGGAGAAACAAGGTCTAGATGGTGTTGGTTGTCTTCCGGCCAGCTTTTAAGACAGGTTCTATCTGACTTGCTGCAGTTTCTAAAGCACACCATGGTAAACATGTAGGATTCAGTGAAATCTGAGTTAGTAATATAAGTACAGGAGAGAAGCCTGTACAATGTTGCCGAATGGATTATTATTAGACCGGATTCATCATCTTTCATTGGACAGTGTTGCCATGTGGTTCCTTGGATTTTACGTGCAGTGTCCGGGTGTAGTTTGCTGCCCCTGCCACCTCCTTGAGTTGGTGCCTTTTGCAAATGCTTGTGCAAGTGATTGTAGGAATTTGAAAGGGGTTTTTCAAAGCAGTTTCAATAAAAAAAGAAAAATGAACGGCTCTCTGCAAGGCTTTTGAAGCCACCTGAAGGCTTCCTGCTCCTAGGTGCTTAGTGTTTCACAGCTTGAGGGCGGTAAACACCACTGCACGACACCGTTAGTCTGATTATAGCATACAAATTATTAATTAATTGTTCACTTCTTCTTTATATAAAACTTGATTACTCACCTACTACCAATATTGAAGAGTGAAAGATGTTTCACTCTTGCAAGTTTGCCATCTGTGATAATGCCGGACTTGCAGCTGTGATGCCTATATTCTAAAACCACACACAGCCATGCCGTAAAAGGTGATAAAGTGACTGTGTCAAATAGGAAAACATATGAGCTTGGCACCTATGTGAGGCATAATTATCTCTCAATACAAAGAAGCTATACATGGACCTGTATCCAATTATTTTAAAGTGTTTGCATTTGAATATTTTAAAAGGCTAAAGGGGCTTGCAGCATTTTTCCAATCAGTAAGGGAAAATATGTGAAATAAAGATGGATGACAAGGGAAGGCATACAAGGGAAGCAAGTCTACATTACATAGATTATTTTTTGTACAATATCACTCATATATTAAGAGGTACCTCTAATCTCACAGTAACTGACAACGTTTCACCCTTTGGCTTCCTCAGGGGACCATTGAGATCAAAAATATATATTGGAGATAATACTATACAAATTTAAAGGGGGACAGTTGAGTCAGTGCATCCCTAAAGTGCAGATAAATTATTCTCGTGAGGTCTGGCTGTAGTATAAAGGGATCAGTGCTGGGAGGAATTGTTTGAAACAGCTACATACAATTATTGGTTAAAATATTGTGGAGTTGAGAAGTTTTGGAAAATGTATCAAGATATCAATGACAGATGGATCTTATAAAGTATTTGTTTTATTGGTGTCTGCATGGAGAACAATTGGGGCTTTGAATGTTTTTAGCTTGTAATGTGCAATGCGATCCAGATGATCACTAATGGTGTGATTATGTTGAATTGTAGAAAATAAGTAAGCAGATAGTATATTGATATCCCTGTTTTCCAGTTATCCAGGGGATGTTGATTGATATTATGGAGGCTGTGCTGCGGACGCCCTGTTTAATACCTTACCACCACACAGGACCATCAATAAACTGGGAGTTCGAAAACCATCCCCAACCTCCATAATATCAATAAACATCGCCTTCATAAAACATAAATTTAAAATAAAACAAAAATACAAAAATCTTTTGCCCTTTAAAAGTCTGTCTGTTCCTATTTCTTCTTGTCTATATTCTGGTAATATCAGGCTGGGCATATGTAAACGGGTTTATACTCACTAGACCCTTCCTAGATTCCCAAATTCAAGACGCACTATTGTTAATATATAACTGCTTTAGGCCAAAGAGTGTGACCACATCTCCAAGGGCCATTTCATACAATAAGATACAACATTCTGCCACAGGCTCAACCGTGATCTCAGGCACTCTCATTCAAAAGAATAGGATTGATTGGGGATCTTTTTTTGCACGTGGCTGAGACAAATTGTGGCACGATTCAAGTTGTGGCACGATTCAAGTTGTGGCACAATTCAAGTTGCTTTGGCACAGTTACTGTTTAGGATTTGATGCTTAAAGCGATCCTAAACTAATATTATGACCTTACATAAAAGGGTAGAATACCCTTTTATATAATTAAAAAAAACTTCTTTTTTGTGTTGGAACCCTTTTTTTTAATGATCAAAATGAATCGTTGTTGCCATCAAGACAGAATGGGAGCGCCGAGCCGCCTAGGATACCTACGTCATGGATCATGGATCCCGGCTCCTCCTTCTGTGCGTGGCCGACATCGGAAGGAGCAGAGGGAGCTTTTTCTTCAATGGTGTAAAAAAAATGCTGATTTATTGCATAGGCAGTGAGATCAGCATTCTTTTTTTCTATCAACATCACCCAATCTTGTGCCTGAGCAGTGCGGGATCAGGTGACGTATGAAGAAGAAAGAAGAAGGGCAAAAAAGATGGCACTTCCTCTGCGCTGGGACGAAGGAGGATACCAGGACGACCAACCGATCCAGGAAACCTCCATAAGGAAAAGGATCAACAAATCTGAGAAGGTAAAGGTAAGTTTTTTTCAGTCTACTTCCTCTTTATAAGCTCTATGGGGTACCAAACTGCCTACCCCAACCACTGCAAATGCAGAAATGGAAGAACATCCATCAGAGACAGAGACAGCAACATTTTTGATAAATAGCCAGTGTTCTATTTTGATAAATATTTAAAGTCCAGAGAGATGCTTAGGCACCTTCTTATCCTTCCCTAATCAATTTCTATTGTACACCCTTAATGCCCCCTCTGTGTCCTTTATTTGACCTTAATGTGCACAGGTGGGTGTCAGAGTCTCTTTAATACCCTTTAAATACTTAAGTTAGGTGGCTTCCATTTAAACTTGGTAGTCACCTAGTTATAAGGGAGGACAGAGCTGGGTTTTATTTGGCCCTCAACCCAGTACAAAAAGACATGTTAGGCTGGAGTGAAGATACCCCACTATTAATGCAAAGTGTAACCCACACTTGGAGGCACACTCTTGGCATTATACATCTACATCCTACCCTTCGGACCTTCGGACCTTGATCACAGCATCTTGCAAAGACAGATCATGTATCAAACATTTCTATGTATTTGCTTGGAATTTAGCATGGTAGTGACAGGGCCTCTTTAAATCTTATAGCTGTCTGCTCACTGCATTTTGTGGCTTATTCTTATCATTGACAATTCGACTATATATCAGGCTAACCTATTAAACATTGATTTCCTTATATGAACTGATTCTGTTCTGAATCCCATTCATTTTATTTCTGTCTGCTTAGCTTCAACCTAGGATGGATATTTAACTTGTTCTGCAAGAAATGTCATTCTTATACTCGCAGCTTTGAGAGAGTGATAATGGAATCCAAGGAGCTTTTCTTGACATACAGGAATGGAGATTTCTGTCTTATATTTTAACTATTATTAAGCATGTTCTTATCGGAGGAGAATATTCTGACATAATGGTGCTGAAGCTTTAGGGTCCCCCAAAGACTAAAAAAAAATGTAAAAGTTCAACAGCAAACTATTCATGCAAAGAACCAACATGCAGGTTAGGAATAAAATTATAGAATAAATATATAGAATAAAAACAAGGGGTACTTCTGTACTGGGCTCCATTTAAAAGAGCTAGCAATTCTGGAAATTTTAGACATAATGGGCATAAGGGACCAGTAAGTTTACCTGGTATGGGGTCAACTAATTTCTGGCTGTATTGGGTATATGGAAAACTAGGAGTGTCTATGAGAACCAGAGTATTTATTCCATCCTATTCCATTTTCAAAAACAATAAACAGATGCATTTTGGGGACTATAAGACACCCCATTATGATTTTGCAACAAGCAGCCAGAGTTAATTTAATCCACATGAGTCTTAACAGTCTTTTTAGCAGTTTATGTCCTGATGAAGCAGGAACACTTTGGTAACCAAAACATGATGGCTTGTTGTCTTTGTACTACTTATAATGAAACAGTAATACTACTGAACTTTGACATTTTCGATATGGGACTCCTTGTTTTGCCTACAGCTTCCAGTGTTCACCCATCAAACTCAGTGTATATCCAAAACGTTATTGCTGAGTTCAAAGAGATTCATCCCCCTGTTTGGCTGGGGAGATGGTAAATTAAAAAGTCTTAAACTGTTTGATGGCAAATTGGCATTTGGCCTTTGAACAAGATTTGTTCTGGAATGGAAATGATATGGAAAGGGTGGGGGAGCAGCAAACAAACCACTTCTGACTTTTACAAAATAAAAAACTCTCTTCAGTTGGTATTTGGGCAGCTTCAGACCTGCCTCGGGATAAAGAGATCCTGCGCAGCTCCCGGTGACTGGCACCAGCCATTGAAGAACTAGTTCTAAAAGAACCAATGTGTTTGCTGGTAGCAGTGAGCAGTACTGTAGAGCTCATTGGCACTCCCCATTCATTCTCAATAGGGCTGCTACGGGGAATCATCTCCCCCGAGGCAGAGGTTCACTTCATTTAGAGGTCTTCTTTAGAGAAACTTTAGTGTATTTATGGAGTTGTTATTGCAGCAATAACTTAGATCTTAACTCTAGACTAACATTTAAAATACATATACAGTGGCTGTTCTTAATTACTCCTTACCCTGCCCCTGAAAATCATCACAGCCTGGTTGGTGGCCTGAATTTTCACCATTGCAGGTAGGCACACAAGCTTTGTCCCCTCCCCACCCTCTCCATGTTTAGATGACGAAGAATCAGCACCAGACACAAGTTCAATACTCTGCCATTCTGCTCTGCACATGTACAGCTCAGCACACCTGATTGGCTCCTAATGTAGACCTTTCTTCTACTAGTCTAAATGTAGACTTAAGAAAAGAGAGTGGGATACCAGTTGGGATTCATTTGCCTTTAAAAACGCATTTGATGTTTTTTATTACACTGAGCAATATTTGTTGTTCTTCGAACTTTCCTATTTATATACACATACTCTTCCATGTCGTGATACTGAATGAAATACAGAGATTTAGAGATTTCTGACTAGCAGGGGCCTTATTTATGATTATAGTCACTGACAGGTACAGCATTGCTTTCATTGAGTCAGCTGGTTCATAGATTGCAGTTGATTTACTAAAGAATAAGCTGCTCACACTCAAAAATTAAAAATCATCTTGCCAGAAATATTTCACTTTAAAAATAAATGTAAAGCTCTGCTGATTTCAACCATCCAATCATGTGCAAGGAAAATCCTGTTTTTAGATTTCTTTGCATGTGATTGGTTAGTCTTTGAAAAATAACCATTATCACATAAACTAGGTGAATTATCTCTTGCAAGGTGTTAATTCAACTTGGCAAGTGAACAACCTAAATTCCTTTAGTAAATCAGTTCTTATACCTTTAGTTTGAAGGAGGACATTTTCAAATTCTGTAAATATATAACAACAAAATAACATTCAAAATAGCTTACAGCTGCTTGCCGATGCGTATTGGAAAGAATACCATGAATTTTCACTTTCTCTTTTTCCATTTCATCTATGTTGACCCATAAATCCCGACTGGCAGGGTCCAATGGACCAAATATTCTGGAGGTATAATACTTATGATCCATATCCTCCTGAAACAAACAAAAATAAAGATTCATGAGGAGTGAACAGAAGCTCAACAATGCTCTGCTTGAATAACAGTTAAATACATATTTGTTGTAAGGAATGAGAATCAGTGGTAAACAATAATCAATATGAGTGACATGATATCCTGTTTCTTTTATTATTATTTCTTATGATAACAACAACCACGGATTAGTTGTATTTGTGAAACACCATACACCATACCAATTAATTTTCAATCATAATCAGAAAATGATCATTCACATACATATGCCTTTAATGTATAATAATAAAAGATAACTCATTTCAAACATTGACAAAACAAAGCATGGTGGCTCAGAGGTTAGCACTCTGTCTTTTGCAGCACTAGGTCCCAGCTTCGAATCTTGGCCAGGACACTATCTGCATGGAGTTTGCAGGTTCTCCCCATGTTTGTGTGGGTTTTCTCTGGGTACTCCGGTTTCCTCCCACATTCCAAAAATATGAAGTTAAGTTAATTGACCTTAGACTATAATACATATGACCATGGTAGGGACATTAGATTGTGAGCTGCAGCAAGGACGTTGCGGCTAAGAGCCGTGAGCAAGACAGAAGGGGAGGAATTTTTTTTAAAAGGGTTTAACCCCCCCCCCAAAAAAAAGGTAGTTTTTACTTTTTATAATGGGGTTGTCCACCCTTATATGTAATGGAAAAAGTTTAGTTTAGGTCCGCTTTAAGAAACAATACTCTAGGTTTTGCTGGGGGTTCCTTGAGGTTTGATCTCCCATATGATGGTAAACTAGCTTGTAGCCAATGCCACATGGTCTATAGCATGACACAGTTTTCCCATGACCTCCTATGGTTTTAGTAGGAATTCCCCATGATCTGAAAATTGATTCAAGGGTTCTTCGGAGTAAAAATGTTGAGAAAGGCCTCTCTATAGTACTTTTCTTTGTTCCTCATTACAGGCTATGCAAAAAAGGGGGGTGCAGAAGAGTTTGACCTGCATAGTAAATAACTGGACAGACCCAGAAGAGGTGAAGGCTACAATGTACATGAAGGAAAGGAGCTGTGCTGGAAAATTGACTCTTTCAGAAGTAGTCTGTTTTTCTAGTAAGTTCAGAGGCAAATTAAGTCAAAACAATATCCAATTTTTCATGAAAACAACACTTCTAGTAAGCATTTTAAACGTTTGATTTTATTTTGCAGTTTTAATTTTTAGGTTGGTGGTAAGGTCCCCTTAAGACCTATGTTGGTATGGTGATGGTGGATTTTTTATTCCTGGGTAAAGTAGTGAGGTAATAGTAAAAATGAAAATGACGTGCACATAAAAGAAACATTAAAAATTCAACTAATTTATACACATTTGTCAAATTCAAATTTGATCTCTTATCATTTAATTATTTTCTGATAGTAAGATGATAACCCCAGCTGATGGAATTAGGCGAAGAACCACAATGAATTCCGAAGCCATCGTCTCGTTTTAGGTCAAGACAATTTATTTATTATTAATTCTTCCTGTTAAAAGACAGCCAGCAAAATTTCATTAATTGTTCCAAGGATAATCTTCTTGAGGTTAATTAGCTCATACAGATATATAGGAAAATGGATTTCAGCTCCAATTAACCTATTAAATAATATTACTAAGAGGCATAACACAAGGGTTCGCAGAGCAATTAAACAATAAATTAAGCACCTAAAATCCTAAATGCATTAAAACAAACGCAGAAGAGTTAAAACATTTTAAGGCATTAATTTACAGAAGTGAGAGGAAAGTTCGGAAAAGGTCAGGAAAAATAAACCCTTGACTCATACTGAGAATAGAGAAAAGAAGATAAGAGCAAAACACTTTAAAAGTGAATTTTGTTAAAATATTACTGCCGTTAGTGGTCAATTGTTGAATTGTAAAGTTTCTGCATAAGGGATAGATCAGTGTTTCTCAACCAGGGTTCCTCCAGAGATTGTTAGGGGTTCCTTGAGCAATGAGCAATTTGTGGCTCTCATGTCAGTTTAGGTGACACCAATGATCTTTTTGGCTATCTATAAAGGTGAAATTCTTCCTAATGGCCAACAATGTAAGACAATTACATTTGATTACAATGTAAGACAATTACATTTGTAAGACAATTCTTTTTGATTTTTTTGATCACCAGGTTTATTAATATATTGTTAGTGTTGGATAAAGTCAGTTCCTTAAGACCTGAATGTTAGTTCAAGGGTCCCCATAGGTTATTAAAGTCAAGAAAGGCTGGGATAGATACAAGGCAGGGGTGTTGAAGTGAAGAATTGGGAGTGGGGTTAAGGGTAGGCACCATAAAGGAAAGGGTGACTATTAGGTACCAAGAAGGGGAGTTCAGAGTAGGCACCAGGTGTATGTGTGTCTGTATGAGATTGAAAGTTAAACTTTAGGTATGTGGAAGCAAATAGGTTAAGTTTAGGCACTAAGAAGGTAGGTAAAGCTTGGGTGCCAGTCAAACAGCCATTAATATTAGGTAGAATGATGTGATTTTACTAAGGTAGGTAGGTAGGACACCTCATTAAAATATGGTAGGACACCTCAATAACACCTCAATAATACCATCTGGTAGGAACACCAGTAGGCCAATGTCAAAAGTTAGCAACATCCCCTCAACTATCTTCACGATGGGTCAACTATGGTATGAACAGTAAAGATTTGATACAGAAATTGAAGAAGAATGCAATCCAGCTAGCGCTCGTGGATGGAATGCATAGTGGTTTTCTACATATTTTTTTTATTATGGGCAGAATTAAAATATACAATTTAAAAAATAGATATCCTTTCTTTATTTTATTCAAGTAAATGTAAAATAGTAGATTTTATATAAAGTCAGAAGTTGGACTAAGTCGTCACCCTTCATGTCCAAGTCGAGTCCCAAGTCATTGACATCAAGTCCCAAGTCAAGGCTGAAATTGCTTCATTTATCAAATTGTTTGCAAGTTGAACTTAGTCTGGATTAATGCCTTCCTCCCCACATTCCTTGCATTCTAAGTCCACTAAGTTCCTCTTTCTCCACTGACAGCTGAGGGGAACCGGGAGGAAGGCAGTGAGGCTTCTGTAACACTGCCTTCCTCCCGGCCCCCTTCAGCTGTCGGAGGAAAAAGCGGTAGACTTAGAATGCAAAGAATGTGGGGAGGAAGGTGGTGTTACAGAAGACTCACTGCAAGTTGAGTTGCAAGTCGCTGGACAAAACCCCGAAGTCGAGTCTCAAGTCGTTTATTAGGTTACTTAAGTCAGTCTCAAGTCACGTGACTCGCGTTCCAACCTCTGTATATAGTCTCACATTCACATGTCCCACAGAAACTGTTGGTTACAGATCTGTATAGTTAAAATGCAATTTGCACACAGAAATGAAATGCTAAACTGTAAACTACATGCTAAAAATGCCTCAGTTCAAGTTAAAACAAATAAAAAAACAACAAAACCATGTGGAATGCACCCTTCTGCCGATGTTCTGTTTCCTTAATTTTTCCGCAATGCTATTTAAAATCTTTAGCAAAAATCTTGATTTTCAGAACAAAGACTGCATACATAAAGAACAACATATACAGAGCAGATTTAAAAACATATCAAACAAAAATCAATTACCATGAGGACCAATGCAGTATCCTATTAAATGTGTGCAAATCCTTTAAAGCTGGATTTGAATATAAAAGAAACACATTAATGCAGCTCTGCATTCATTATAAATAATTACATTTATAAGCCAATGAGTGTATGTATTTAAATGTGACCTGATATAACCTTATGGAAATCTTCTATATAACAGCACTAAGACTTGGAGAGGAAAGGGCAACACTTGGAGCTCATTGAATGTGCTACATGCATATGTGTTGAAAACTAACATATATAAGGAGTAGAAAGCAGGGCAAACAGAAATTGACCCTATCAGTCTCCAGATGCTACATCCCTGCCCAATCAGTAGAGTCTGGGTGGACTGAAAACCATTCCTTCTATATACATAGTCTTTCATTATAGTATAGAAACTGGTGTTATCTGCATGCCAAAGATGTGTAAATCTAAGAGCAGTATGGACAGAAATGCAAATCCCTTATCAGGAAAAATATCTTCCTTGCTTTTATTTTATCCTTATATTTAACTCTTTTTCTGGATTTCAGCTTTACGCTAATTACATGCATGTAGGTGTAAAATAAGTAAAAAAGTTTCCTTTAACACCACTGCAGATAAATAATACCTGGAGGATATTGGCTTCTATCTCTTTCGACCCAGACCATGTTTACAGTTCTCTTAATAAGCTAAACAAATGATGGTGAGATTCAATGAATCATTCAACTAGTCATTGCCAATATTAGTTCAGTGCAATGCTATCTGGTTTCTTTGCAGAAGATGTTTCTGTTTATAGAAAGAACCCCATTGAAACAGAATTACAGGACTTCATCCAAGCCAAGAGGTGTTTTCACAGAAGACAAAATGAGTTTTGAAAGTGGGACTTCTGAGAGCTGGACGTTTGCCCAGAAGCAATTTAATATCCCTCCCGACACTTCGCAGTCTACATAATGCTGCTGTAAGCTCAATTTCTAGTGAGGGCACTCAGAAGTGCAGTGACGGAGAACAAAAATTTATATATCATTGTTCTAGGTATTTCAAATTTCATCATCTTTTTTCTCTTTATGAAAATTATTCAGAGGGGAATGCCAGATGATATTTTCTTGTTTTCAAATAACACAAAGTGCCCAAACTACCACTATGTAACATGTGCTATTAATCAACAGTAATTAAAATAATAAGGCAAGAATAAAAGACTATGAAAGAATTTGCTACTCTTATCTGCATCCTTCCACTCGTTAGAGTGACATCTGTGAAAATTGTTTACCTTAATGTGACCTAAAACATTATCTAATTTTCAAAAAAGTTCTAAAGGTAGATAAAGAAAACCTAGGTAAACAAAGCAAACAAAAAATGTTACAAAAATTGTTTGGATTATCATATAATTTTAAGGTGAAAACAGAATCTGGTGTTTTCAATCAATGGGATGACAAATGGTGATAGACCGGGGTAAACAGATCCCCCGCAGCCATCTTGATTGCCAACATCATCTGAAGTTAGCTGTCTTTTCCTGTTTTTTTGCACACAGCCCCATGATCATGCATTGACAGACTTCATGCATGTACAGAATGAAATATGCAGCATCTGAAAGTCTAATGTGTATTGAAACCACTGCCTGCCAACAGCTAGGACAAAGTGCAACACAATTGGAGGCAATTTTTCTGCTCCACCTGGTCCATCTGGTTGAACAAGTACTAAGACTCACTTCAGATTCTTGATTGCCGACATTATCTGAAGTTGGCTGCCTTTTTCTTGTTGTTCTGCACACAGCACTGTGATCATGCATTGTCAGACTTCATGCATGTGCAAAATGAAATATAGGCCTTGACTTTTTGTCATATTTGTAAGGGTGAGATATTGAAACGGGGGAACATTCTACTAAGGGTTTCTCCTCATAACATTTTTATAATTTCTTATATCAGATCCATAACATTATTGTTATTATAAAATAATGTTAGCGTTTAGAAAAGCCTATATATAACAAATATACAACAAATTATTTTTTTATCCATTTCTTTTATTTAAAACCTAATTTTTACATTATACTGTATATCTTGACCTGTGGAATTGGTTAAAGAATGGGTTCCCTAAGACCCAGAAGCTTCATATTCCCAAAAATGGGAGGGAAGGTCTAGTGTACACAATTATGTTGGGATAATTAGGCAAACATAAGATGGTGTAACATTTACTACACTCTAATAAAGTAGGCTTTATTTAAAAGGATACAAAATATATTTTTTTACATACATATTCATTATCCTATAATGATAAAAAATGTTGGCTTGCAACAGAATGGGGTATCACAGAGCAATGGAATTGGCTGAATCAAGATGGAATTAATGACAAGCGTATTGCAGACAATTAGTTGGAGATGGAAAAGAACGAACTGTGCCCACACTGCTTAAGAAAAACATGTTTTGGACATTGGTTTCCTATCATCTAACTGTGTTCACAAAAACAAAACAATGTTTTGACAAGAAGCTTTTCAATTAAAGCATGTTAAACATTTTTTTCCTTTTTTTAATTTAAAGTGAAACATCAAGTATTAAGTCCACAAAGAAAGAAGAGAAATTAGACAGAGTAAGGGCTTGGTGCAATAGTAGGGTCCAATGTTTGAGTCTTGGCCAGGACCCAGACTGAATGGAGTTTTTCTTAGGCGTTGCCCATGATTCCTTGTATTTCCTACTCATATACTCTGGTTTTCTTTCAAATCCCAAAAACAGGTAGGGTAATTGGTTATCACCCCCCCAAAAAAAAATTTTCTATTATGGACACATGACTATATTAGAGCCATTAGATTGTGAACTCCAACAAAGGAGAGCCAGTGACTTGACTAGGGCAGTGTTTCTAAACTAGAGTTCCAAGGGACCTTAGCGTTCACCCAGAGGTTGCCGGGGTTCCTTGAGTAAAGAGCAATAGGTGCCCCTCAGGCCAGTTTAACTGACACCTATCTGTAAGAATGACATTGTTCCGAATGGCAGCAATGTATGAGTGACCACCACATTAATGTACTGTGAGCTGAGGACATAGAAAATATAGCAGGGGTTCCCTGGGGACTTGCAAGGTATTTTAAGGTCTGGTCCCATGTTAAAAAGGTGGAGAAATGCTATTTTAAGGTGATCTAATTTATGTTGGTGCTATATAAAAACATGATAATATTAATATGAACAAATGAAAAAGATAAGTAGTAGCAGGCATTTGTATAGGTGCCATGATCTTAGACACAAGGGGCAACACGATTGGAGGCAATATTTTGTGCCTTTTAACCATCCAGATGAACAAGTACTAAGGCTGATTTTAGACTAGTAATCAAAACCAGCACTGTACCACATTCTCAACCACACTCCCCACCGCCCCCATTCAACTGTATGGGGCAACAGGGGCAACAAGATTGGAGGCAATATTTTGTGCCTTTTAACCATCCAGATGAACAAGTACTAAGGCTGATTTTAGACTAGTAATCAAAACCAGCACTGTACCACATTCTCAACCACACTCCCCACCGCCCCCATTCAACTGTATGGGTTGTTTAACCTTTCAAAAAAAGGTAGATGATTTTTCGTTTAATGCAAGTTCTAAGTCAAAGCAGACATTGCTCCTGTTTTAACGTGCTTTTGATTAAAATTTCCTGAAAACATAGTTAAACCCCAGTGAATCCCACATTACCCTTGCTACTTCTGGACCACAGATCCCCCCTAGCCATCTGGATTGCCAACATCATCTGAAGTTGGGTGCCTTTTCCTGTTTTTATCACACAGCCCCATGATCGTGCATTGACAAACTTCATGTATATGTAGAATGAAATATGCAGCATCTGAAAGTCTAATGTGTATTGAACAACCAACATCTAGGACAAAGTGCAACACAAATGGAGGCAATTTTTGTGCTCTACCTGGTCCATCTGGTTGAACAAGTACTTAATCTACGTACACACTTCCACTAGTTCTCGCCCAATAATCGGAGTTGTTCATCGTCCAAACGACCGTCCTGGTAGATCCACGGGCGTTAAGCGACGAACGTTCACAATGCAAGTGAACGGGGAGAGCACTCATCAGGGTGCCGCTCCGTCGCTCTCCCTCTCCCCTCTCAGAAAGGTGCTGTATGTACAGCATCGTTCATGCATCGTGGAGCGCTTAGTCGGTGGAAAGGATCGTGAAAGATCCCTTCCAACGACTATAATTGCAAGTGTGTATGCGGCTTAATTCTCATTTCAGACTTGATTGCCGACATTATCTGAAGTTGGCTGCTTTTTCCTGTTGTTCTGCACACAGCACTGTGATCATGCATTGTCAGACTTCATGCATGTGCAAAATGAAATATGGGCCTTGACTTTTTGTCATATTTGTAAGGGTGAGATATTGCAGAACCTGTGACTTATGTAGAACGGTGGAAAGGTAATATGAGTATCCCAGAAGGCTGCATCTGGTAATCCCCTTTTACCAGGCAATAATTGGGGAAGAAAAAAAAATAACACAAGTAATATTACAAAAAAAGTTTTTTTTTCCTATTACATGAAAGAGGGACCAAGGTTAATATAAACAAGTTAGACATTTATGTAAAAAGGCCCTCTTTAAAGTTTTGTTTTTTTTTAAATTAAAAAAAACTATTATTTATTGAGTAATTGTTTCCTTTACTATAATGTAGCATGCTGTAAATTGTATGATTCGTATTTATATATTTTTATTTTATTTTTTATATTGTACATTGCTACAGTATTGTTTACCTTGTTTTTGTTCAATTTTATGATGCCTTATACCTCTGTCAGATTAAGTGCTGTAAATGTCTGTTTTGTTGGTTGCTAATAAAAGTAAATAAAAAAACCCAAGAAATAAAAACTTTACATTCCTAAATTTGGGAATTGTATTTTGAAAGGGTATACTATAAATC
This sequence comes from Pyxicephalus adspersus, assembly GCF_032062135.1. Lineage (NCBI taxonomy): Eukaryota > Metazoa > Chordata > Amphibia > Anura > Pyxicephalidae > Pyxicephalus > Pyxicephalus adspersus. The sequence continues at coordinate 132,287,047 of NC_092862.1, forward strand.
ATAGAATGTTATCATTATATACAGTTCATTGAGTTGTACTTATTGAACAATACATTTTACAAAATAGCTGCAGAAGCAATAATGAAACACAAATTATTCAGTAAATATTTTAAAGTAAGGTTGAGTCTCAAAAGACTTAATAAATATCAAAGTTTTGATCCGGCTTTACTTGACTTTTTAAATAAAATCTGAGACCTATGTCATGATATTTAACGTCTGAAACTGAGAAGTGACCTTTGATGGAGGAAAAGGACAGGGGAAGAATGATGAATCAGAAATGACATCTCATGAATGAAAATAGCTGATTTAAACTTAAAGCCAACCCCAGGCAAAAAGCTGAAAACACAGTTGAAATAAATATATGTATTCTGCCAAAGAATTGTTTTCAGCCAGTCTTGTGATCCGGACACATGTGCCAGACAGTACAAGGAGGTAATGTACTTAATCTGTCTGCTCAGCAGACTGAACTTGAGGAGTATTGAATAAAATCCTAAACCTGCCCTAGCCTGTGATTATAGAGCGATAATGCAACACCATACTAATAAGTGGCCCTTCTCCTTTTTTCTCCTTTTAGGGTTAGATGGATTTGCTGATATACTGGTTCTTCTTTTCCTAGTTTAGGTGCTGTAGTAAAAGGAACAGCATAGAGATGATAGAATATCTAAGAAGCCTCTTTAAGGACTCTTTGAGCTTGGACCTATAGAACTGACCCTCTTTATTTATAGCAATTAGGAACCGATTTGATCACAAGTAGGAGCGTTCTTTATTATGTGTCCATCTAAGTATCAGCAATATACTCCTTTTCAATTCTTTGGGCACATGTGTTCCATAGGTCCTTACCTCCTGTTAGGACTACACCGCCTGTCAGGTGGCACAGGATTACTTGAAATGCAGAGTTTAAATGCCTTCCGGTCTTCACCAGAGCACCCAGCAAGGAGTGATGGGCCAGTAAGTCTAGTGGCCAAGGGACGACTTTGCTGCTGGGAGATCACCAAGTCATAACCCTTGGGCTCACCCTACTAGGGGTAAACACCGAAAAAATGGCTTGGATGCATAGACACCCATCAAACGGGTACTAGGGTTGGACAGGAGGCAGGTAATACTCATGGTTAGGATGGTCAGGGAGCCTCAATAAGCGTCATCATATTAGGTCCAAGTAAGAACAATAGAGAAAAAAGAAGCGAGGTCAGGGTGGGAATTCTTGTTGGAATTGTGGGGATTCACACGGTTGTTTCCTCGTTTTTTTAAAAGAAATATATCAGGTAAATCTATTACTGGTAAAAACTTTTAAATTTGTTTGTAACGTGTTTGTAATAAATATTAGCAAGTGCTTTTTGGTACATACATTTTTTACATTGTTCTTTTAAAGTCTTCTTTTTACATATATAATTTTGCCAGCTGTTTGTAGAAAACATTTTTGACTGGTAATGAATCAATACTTCAATATTAGTATTTCTCTAAGATCTGCCTGAAGTTCCCAATCCAAGTTCAGTTCCAGTCCCTCTATATATTTATACATATCAGTACTGCAGAGTGTGGCACTGATGTTAGTTGCATATAGCCGTAATGTAAGCTCAGGAACTTTGGGAAGTTTACAGCATGTGAGTTGAATGACATTGGATGTCATTCAACGCTAAAGATGTCTGGCGGACTGACACTTCTTCACTTCTTCTGCAACAAAAACTGCTAAAACTGTTGCACATGCCTCAATCTTTATACAATTTGCTGAACATAAAACAGCTTTTTCTTTCTGATCATATGAAAATCTCAAAAGACATATCCTGATTTCCATATGTAAATAGGGTTTAGCTACTATAATTAACATTCGGTTTACCTGGGAAAACCAAGACTTTCAGGAGGAGCAGGAGAATTAGCCTTTCTATAGATGAGCAGATGTCCCACCAAGAAAAAAAACAAAGAGATATTGCTTGTCCTTGAACTCAAAGCATCATCTGCATCTGCTGCATTAGGTCCTAAATGTGTATCTCTGCACATACGTGTTTGATAGCATGCAACATTCATTTTTGGTGTCAGGAATCTAGTAGAGAACATTTTGGCATCATAAAGAAATATAATTGTAAGTATAAGCACCCTTACCTCTCTTTCTTTAACAATTCGGAAAAAAATTGGTTTTGCAGCAAGGCTGCATACCAAATAAAGAATGCAGTATTTAAATACATAAATAAAGAATAAAGAAATACATGCATTTAAATAAAAGGATCTGAATTTGGCATAAATATAAAAATCAATGGATCTACTCTATCTTGCCTAAGTCTGCTCAGTGTACAATGGTGTGGAGAATGCCTTCTAGATGCACATTTCGTACCTTTGATCATCTAAGATTCATTAGAATGGTACAAATCTATAAGCATTGTTTTTGACCATGTCCATTTCTAGATGGATAGTGCAGAGGTGTAACTAATAAATTGGTGAGTGTGTATAAATCAAAACCATTTTATACAGTATTTATTACTCTTTTTTGTCAGGCTTTGCTGGCATCTTCATATTTTCCACTGTCACTCTACCTTGATGAGTATTAGTGTTGGTAGAATACCTCACTATTCGATTTGACAGCTATTCGATCAAATAGTGAGATATTGTACGGGGACTCCGGGGATCGCACACTTTTCTCAGTAATTGCAGACACGGCTACAATCATTGATTAGCTCAGTGTGCAATCCCCGGGGCACTACAGAATAATTAACCTGTAGTGCCCCGGGGATTGCACACTCTTTTCAATGATTGCAGAAACAGCTGCAATCATTGAGAAGATGCCCTGCAAGTATCTCTTACTCTGTAACACACTTTCCAGCACAGTAATATGATACATTTGTTAAATTTTTCAGGCAAAAAATAGATGCATGACGATGAGCACAGTATACAAAACCTAGTATGTAGTTTTTCTTTGAACATCATTTGTCCATTTTGAAAGGCTGAGTATTTTTTTATCTGTTTTCCAAAGAAAAAAGAAAAAAGCATAGCAGTAGCACAATGGTCATCAGTTTATGAGTGCCATGGTGCTGGTCACTCTTGTTTAGGGTATGCCTAAGTGTCATCATCAGTCAAAAAGTAATGCAGGCTGCTCTTAGTGTCATTAGCTGCACCGTTATTCATCACACATTCATTGTTAGTGTATTCTTGGAAGTTATTGTCATTTGTGCTATTTTTTCTGAAAGTTATGTAGAAATGCTGTCTGTACTATACATATGGACAAGCAGCAGGGTCAGTTTATGACTATGTTGGTGGCTGTAAGTTAGGTTTAATTCTACCACTAAAGGCAGGGTTGCCTTTTCATTACTGGCCTGACCACATACGAGGAGGTGCTGAGAAGTTTCTGGCTTTCCCCCCTTCCAGATGAAATAGAAAAATGAGTGTGGGGGCATATCACAGCCTAATATCTTATTATGTATCTGTGCAAATATCAGGTCTTTGCAATTCCTAAAACTGTATTTTCTTTTAGTGAGAAGCTGTGATGGCAGAGGCATAAGCAAGTTTCACATCGTTGGAGTTACGGGCCGTCATGAAGTTTTTGTTTCTCCAGGGACAGTTAGCAAGGGATATTCACACTGAGATGACACAAACACTGGGGGAGAAGTGTCCTTCCTACAGCACTAAAACCTGGATATCTCGTTTCAAGACTGGGCATTTCACCGTTGAAGATGAGCCCCGCAGTGGGCGCCCCCCAACCTCAGCTGACCCAGCAACCTGACATGCTGCCCATAAGCTGATTTTTGAGGACCAGCGAATATCCACAAAAAAGATAACCCAGATACTTGACATCTCACGGGAGCGTGTTGGGTTTGTTATTACCACTATCCTAGACATGCGCAAGCTTTCAGTGAAGTGGGTGCTGAAATGTTTGAACAGTGATCAGAAGAAGGAACAAGTTGAAGCATCCAAAGCCGTTTTGGCCCATTTTGAAGCTGCACAGGACTTTTTGGCTAGGTTAGTGACTGAGGATGAAACCTGGCTCCACATCTATGATCCTGAAACCAAGGAACAGTCAAAGGAATGGTACCACAGCGGTCGAAGAAGTTCCAAACCCAGAAATCGGCCAAAAAAGTCATGGCGTCCGTTTTCTGGGACAAAGAATCCCTGGGCAGTATTATGCTAACCTCCTGGACCAGCCAGAGGAGGCAATTAAGACAAAACGTCGTGGAAAGTTGACCAAAGGGATCCTTTTTTTGCGGGACAATGTACCTACACACATGTCCAACGTTGTGGCTGCCAAATTAAACACCCTGGGTTTTTAATTGGTCCACCATCCCCCCTACTCACCTGACCTGGACACTTCGGACTAATATCTGTTCCCGAATTTGAGGAAACACCTGAAGTTGCAACAATTTGAGGACATTTCTGACGATGCTGCTGAGAGCTGGTTTGCTGTCCAACCAAAGGACTTTTATTTGAACGTTCTAGAAAAGCTGCAACTACGCTGTAACAAGTGCATCAGTCTCAGGGGAGAATATGTTGAATAAATGTGTTATTTTATAACTCTGGCTCTCTTCTTTCAGGGCAAAGCCAGGAACTTCTCAGCACCCCCTCGTATGGCATGTAAATGTTATTAATAAATATTAAAAATATACATTGCTCTCTACATTCTAATAACAAAGTTACCCTCTAAAAACATACAAAGATCAAATCCTCAAACCCATGTCACAAACAAGACCATAGTCGTGAATGTGTAAACTGCAGGTGGTGTAGATTTTGAGATATCCATTAATCTCTAGTTAATGCTATATTCATTTTTTCCACATTTTTTATTCAATGTAAAACCGAATGTCAAGGCAATATCAATATAACATTATTCCCTGTGCAGCAAAAACCTGATAACCCAGCTACATATCATACTAATAACATAACACGATGCAGATTCATATTTAAAATGTGTACATAATGACCCCCATGAGACAGATGAGATATAATCCTGAACTCAAAACAACATATTCCAAGATATTTTATTTTACTTATTTTGCAAAGGGTCATATTCCTGAACGTCCAGCAATCAATACATATGTCAGCTTGAAGAATGATCCAATTATTACTGCTACTCCTATCCGACAAGTGATCACAATAAAACAGCAGCTCAATAACAGCTTTGGTCATTCTCCACTGAAACCCACCAGAACATATCCATGGTTGTAATGAAACCTTACCATGGTTTAGTTATATCTAAACCCAATGTAGTATGTTGCAGTTTTCCATCTTTTTGATGTGGTGGCTTAGAACTTTTTCTCTAAATACAGAAATTTTTTCATTTCCATCACGTCATTGTGAAAGCAGTACATTTAAATTGAATTAATGTTCAATAATAGCCAAAGAGCAAAAATATGGGCAACTCATGTCTCTCTATATCAGTCTGATTTCATATCAGGAGTAATCCATATCTCTCTTGGTGCAGGTTTCCTAATATTCTTATGTTCAGGCGTTGAGCGCTCCCTATGCAAAAACCAAAACATTTTGACTACTGACTATTTTGCAATGGCAGCAAGAATCTAACATTTGTGATCAAGCTTCACCCACGCAAATTTTTTTATTATATACACAGTTGCTCCTGACCACTTCAATGGAAAATGGATACTGGGTAATAATAAGTAGAAATTTAAGGCTGGCCGGTAATTATTTTTTTTTTTTATCCACATATAGGTTTATACTATTCCAATAAAAGCCAACTCTATCTGTAATATTTCTACAATTCTCCCAGGTCCATCTGTTGTTTCCTGTCTTTCCTTTCCCGTTACGAGTTACTTGTTGGTTTAGTCAATGTCAGGCTGCTTATTGGTTTTGTCTGTAAATACTAGTTAATGAGGCTCTAAGAGACTTGCATTCCCCAATCATTTGGAAGCAACATAATGACTTATAGATAACAGAGGGTATATTAATATGCCTCTGAGGGGCTCAGGCTAAGCATAATATTATGATCAGGTATTAAGAACAAAAAAGATCTGCTTGCATAACAAACAAACTAAATGCTTCTTTTAGGTGAGCCATAGCAAGGTTGGAAAGGTGGAGGCCTATTCTAGGTTCAGTTGTCCTGGGCATTGTACATATTGGGTTGTCACCCAGACAGTGTAAATGGCACCACATAAATACATTTTTAGAACAGATATAATTGTTTATTTTCTGCAAACAATTATTTTTGAGGGAACCAAGGAGAGAATTCAGACCATCAGAAGAAATTGGCTCACTAATGATTATACACATGTGTATAATCATTAGTGAGCCAATATGATATAATGTTGCTTTAAATTGTTTTTGAGTTGTAGTTTTATTGTTTTTTTGGTGGGGTCTTTCTCCTATTGGCTTTTTGGGAAAAAAAAGGCTAACTCAAGTATGAAATACAAGTATGAAATATGCTGATTATATTCTGCTCCTGATTATACTTTAGTGGAACCAGACTTTCTTTAGCATTTCTGACAAATACCATGGTATCCATTCTCTGTTGAACTTAAGCTGCTCTGTTTCTCTTCTTTTCCTCTCGTATATGTATACTGCAATCTCCATAGTTTGTGTGAGCTTGGTACTGGATTTGTCTCTTCAGATGTGTTTGTGTGATTCTGAGATAATGTTTGTGGCTGTCAGTACAGCGCCACATGTGTCTTGACCAGCATGATTCTGGTTGTATTAGTACAGTAGAGAGTGTGTCGCTGCGGACATGCTTGTGGCTGTTTCTGTACTGTACAGATTGTGTCTCTGTGGATATGATTGAGATTGTGGCATTCATTCTGTCTCTGTGGACATGCTAGTGGCTGTCAGTAAAATACAAATTCAGAGAGGCCTGTGGCCGTAAGAAGTTAGGCGTAGGGCCTACATGACAGGGTGCTAGGCCTAGCCCAGGAGTGTTAAGGGATTAATAAAATGTAGTGATGCTGGAGGGGGCTGTGCTAGTATGAAGCGTGGGGTAGGAGGGGATTAAGAATAGGACAAGTTAAAAGTGGCTGGAGGGAAGTGAGAGGCCCTCTTTTGGAAGAAAAGGTTTCTGTTAGGACGCAGGTAGGGAGCAGGAATTTTTAGGGCTTCTTAGCCCAGCTTAGTAGCAGCAGCTTCACATGGTAAAGCCTTGCTGCTGGCTAGAGTAGCTGGGGTGTTTGGGGGGGGATTTTTTTTTGTGAATCCCCCTACCTCGGTTAGGTTCGCAGGGCCGTGGCCTTGTAGGCTCATGTCTTCGGTGACCTGGGGGGGGGGACTGATTCCCTCTACTTTTTTCAGAGGGCTCAAGGATCATTTGGGAGCCCCTTAAGGGCCCCTTTCTAGCTAGCAGAGGGATTGTGGGGGTCTCATGCAGGGAACAGTCCAGGGAGGAATCCCCTGTCTATGGCAGAGCTCTGGGGCAGGGGCTGTAGCTGTCAGGGTGAGCAGCCCCTGATCCATTGGGAAAGAGGCCTGCAGGCTTGAGGCCTCTCTTAAGCAGGGGTCCCTCATACAGTGGGGCCCCTCTGGCTGGCTGTGGCCGACAGGGGGCTCACCCCCCCATCTACTTAGATGGGGGCCTAGGGTTTTGTAGACCTCACCTGAAGCCGGGGACACGCGTGATGTGAGTGCACGGTGGATGATTCCACAGAGACGATGGTCCGGAGCTCAGTGGTGGTGACGGCCTCTTCTGCCCCCAAGGCTCAGTCCCAACCCAGGAGACGCTCCTCTCCACTAGCCAGGCCATGGTTAAGGACTTCCTGTACGTGTACATTCCCGGACTGGAAGTGACGTCGGGGAAAGACTGGCTGCGCTTTTGGGATTTCCAGGAAGTAACGCAGCCGGGTCCCCAGTACGCAGGGCTTCCCGTTAGGCAGAGAAGCTCTCTTCCTAATGCTTATGCTGAGAGACAGGCACCAGAAGTGGTGCGGTGCCCTAGAGACCATCTGGCAAGCCCCAGAAGAACCGGGCTGCCAGGTAGGTGTTTGAGGATCTGGGGGGGAGGGTGTATGGGGATCATGTTAGGGGGCGGAGTGGTTTGCTAATTATGGGAGAAGAGGGGGTGTTCTGTGGGTGTCGGGCAGGCCAGTCTGGTGGGTGGGGGGGTCGTTTTGAGTGGGGGGGTTTGTACAGGGGGGAAGGTGAGGTTTGGTAGGGAGCGAAGCGGGGCTCGTTTTTTAGGAGGTGGTGGGAAAATATGACAGGAATGGGGCGGGGGTCATGGAAAAGTGGGGGGGGGGGGGGGGGGGGGAAGGTGTGAAATGGGGGTCTTGGAGTCCAAAAAGAAAAAAAGAAAAAAAAATGGGGGAGAGCGAAATAGATTGGGAGAGGTGTGTGTGGGGACATTTAGCTATTACCGCTGGAGCCTTTTAATTTTGATAGGGGTTCAGGGACAGCTTTGCTGGAGGTGGGAAGGGGGGTGGTGGTCGGCGGTCTGCAGGCAGGCAGGTAGATAGCCGACTGTGTGAAGGATAGAGGTTGGTAACTTGGAGGAGGGTTTAGGTTCAGGTAAAAGGGCCCGGGTGCAGTGGGGCACGAGGGCTTATAGTTTTTTAAGTAAGGTGGTGGTGGAGAAGGTGAAGCTTGTGGAAAAGGGGAATGACGCTGGGAAGACATATTGAGGATAGAGGGATTTTTGGTCAAGACGAGGCCTTGGTGTCAGTACTGGGGGATGATATGCTTTAGTTCTCCCTGGTGTCACTACGGAAAACGGTATATACAACTACTCCCTGGTGTCAGTGCTGTGGGATGGTATATATTGGTTCTCCCATGTGTCAGTGCGGTGGGATGGAATTTGCTTTTACTCCCTGGTTTCAGTACTGTGGGATGGTATACACTATTTATAACAGGTGTCAGTGCTGTGGAATTGTATACACTAGTTTTTCCTCATGTTAGTGATGGTATGCAGTTTCTCCCAGGTGTCAGTACAATGGGATTGTATTTGCTATTACTCCCTGATGTCAGTACTGTGGGATGGTTTTTGCTATTACTCCCTGGTCTCAGTATTGTGGAATGGTAGTTACTATTGCTCCCTGGTGTCTGTACTGTGGGATGGTATTTGCTGTGACTCATTGGTGTCAGTATGGTGGGATGGCAGTTGCTATTACTCCCTGGTGTCACTACTGTGGGATGGTATACAATATTTCTTCCAGGTCAGTAGAGTAGGATGCTTTTTGCTTTTATTCCATGGTGTCCATACTGTGGGATGGTATGTACTATGTCTCCCGGGTGTCAGTATTTGGAGATGGGGTACTCTATTACTCCCTGGTGTCAGTACTGTGGGTTGGTATTTACTATTACTCCATGGTGTGAGTACTGTGTGATGATATACACTATGTCTTCCGGGTGTCAGTACTGGAGGATGGGGTATTCTATTACTCCCTGGTGTCAGTACCGTGAGATGGTATACACTATTTCTTCTAGGTCAGTACAGTGGGATGGTATTTGCTTTTATTCCATGGTGTCAGTACTGTGGGATGGTATTTACTATTACTCCCTGGTGTCAGTACTGTGGGAGGTTATTTACTATTACTCAATGGTGTCAGTATTGTTGGATGGTATATACTATGTCTCCCGGGTGTCGGTACTGGGATGGGGTACTCTATTACTCCCTGGTGTCAGTACTGTGGGATGGTATTTACTATTACTCCCTGGTGTCAGTACTGGGGGATGGTATATACTATGTCTCCTGGGTGTCGGTACTGGGGGATGGGGTACTCTATTACTCCCTGGTGTCAGTACTGTGGGATGGTAAACACTATTTCTTCCAGGTCAGTACAGTGGGATGGTATTTGCTTTTACTCCATTGGAATCCGTACTGTGGGATGGTATGCGTTGTTTCCCCCAGGTGTCAGTAATGGGGGAAGGTATGCTCTAATACTCCCTGGTGTCAGTGCTGTTGATGGTGTTTGCTATTGCTCCCTCATGTCAGTGCTGTGGGAGGGTATATATTCCCCACCATTCCTCTATCAAAAAACTGCTGCAATAATGCATAAACTCAGCTCTCAGCCATCAGAAATTTTTGGCTTTCAACTTCCTTGGCCCCTTCCACCATGTCTAAAAGTTCCAGCATTGCAGGGCCTAGTACAAAAGTACCCCTTGCAACCCCCCCCCCCCCCCCCCCCCC
>NC_092862.1:132297120-132451746 GCF_032062135.1 Pyxicephalus adspersus
AAAAAAAAAAAAAAAAAAAAAAAAAAAAAACAGCTAATGCACACAACCAGAGTTTATACATGTTTACTGGATTTAGATCTCCTTGAAACCTCAAATCGACAACTACCGCGCAACTTATTTCTTCTTATTTGCTGGGTTGTCCGTATGCCGATAAAATCATTCTATTGTAGTTGATGTTTATATTGATTCCAACTCCTCTTCACGAACATGTCCGCAGCAATGCCTCCCTGGAGGTTTTAATAAAATGAACACATTTTTATATAATTGTTTTTGTTTTCTGCTGGGAAGTGGCTGAATTGTGCTGCTTTATATGATGTTACAAATTTTACAGCTGGGAGACATTATATCCATATTACAGGAATACATTTGTTTGTGTACAATTCTTAGTTCTGTTTATAATGGCCTTTTAAAAAGCAACTCAATTTAAGAACTCTCGTCATTTACATGCCTCCCTTCTCTGTATATTTGCTCAAGTTTTGTTTCTACCTTGTTAAATACAATGATATATAAAGTTTCTTGTAATACTTCTTAGTTTGTTATCATCTCCTGAACACCAGCTGAAAGTACATTAACCTACCAGGAAGTGTTTAAGTGACTTTTTCTCATTTGCTCAGTTAATGACACACTCCAACAATTGAAAGCTAAACCCTGGAATGCATACAGGGAGAACAGCCTCATTAATTTACAGTTTTATCCATTTACTGCACCAATTGACTCACTTCCTTTTTATCTAATATCCAGTGATCTTGGAACACATTACATACGTATCAAAGCAATAGGTGTGCAAAGTCATTTATTTATGCTGTATAGAAGAACCCTTTTTCCCTGTATGGATTCAGTGGTCTCTCTGCAGAGGTCTAAAATGTTTTTTGCCGAGTCAGACCTAAAGTTCCTCAATCAACAGGGAGCAGAAGCTTGAGGATTGCACAGCTATAGGTCAGACAGCCTCATCATATTGTGGGAGCTTTGTTGGGGGCCAGAGCCATGACACCACCAAACTCACAGTATGTCCTCTGTCAAACTAAGTCTTCTGGCTTGACTTATGCTGGGCTACATTTAACCCTGAAGCCTAAAAAATTACAGAACTTATGGACAGCAATAGGGAGGAGGTATATACAACAGGAAAAAGTGCTTTTTTAATTTTTAACCCTTGCTTGGGGGCAACTTCCCCAATTTAGGCTTTAAAAGAGAACTATACCCGCAATAACTGTCCATCCCTATTTCTTTGAAGAGTTCTACCACCCCCCTTTTCTTCCCGTAGACAATCTTTGGCCATCTTGATTGGTTATGCTGAGTGAGGTGCTAGGGAGCGGTGATCCCTAAAGTTCCAAGTGGAACTTTATTTCCACTTGAATTCATTTTGAGGGATCTTATTATATAAAAATTAGAACAGAAGAACAGTAAAGAAATGTAATATTATTTATCATAAAGTTTGCCTCAAGGTGTTTTAATTGTTGATGGCAATAGAAGCATTTTCTGCTAATCTGTTTTGCATTCCTTTTCACTAATAGGTAAAACCTAAGAGAAATATATCTAAGAAATGCTTTATGATATATGCATCCTGCTTAGGTTAGAATATGAATCACTGGCATACAAATGTGGTAAAACGTGGAAATGTGGAAAATGCAGATATGAAAACAAGAATATGACCGAAAAAAGAAGACCGTCATGAGATAGACATAAAGAGGTCAGTTATGGGTGCAGAGAAGTGAAATGTTCACATAAATAGTAATGAATATTGGAAAACCATGCGGTAATGGGCACTTGAGTGACACTGAGTGACAGAGAGGAACAAATGATATCTGCACAAAAATGTGATATGTAAAGCACCAAATAAAAGGCTGAAGTGATGAAAAGAAAAAAAAGACAAGCTGGTGAAGATGGATGACTAGGAGACAAAGAAGGAGGCCAGTGCAATATATTGGAGTGATGATGTCAAAGGGTTGTGGCACTTTAGAAACTAAAAAAGCATAACAAAGAACCAAGGACCAAGCGCTGATTGAAATGAGATAGTAAGACAATGTTCTCATTTAGCCTGGCGCACCACCTGACACATTTCAGTAACCACTCGGCTGTTTTTGAGTAGTTACTGAAGAGTTGGGTCACATTACAGGGGCTGCCAGCCACCTACAATTTATTCCCACCCAGCTTAAAAAATTGTCTAGGTTGAGCACTGGTAAGATATCAAATGTAACCTATTAACACTTTATTTTACACTCTGTTAATTTGTGTTCTTTCTGATTTATATTTGGCATTTTCCTGAAATGTTTCATGCTTTGTAGAATGTTTCCTGCTTTCTATAGCATATGTCTAGGAGTGAATATCTGATTATTCTGCATACATGATCTTGAACATGCACGACTTTCCTTGAACCCATGGCAGCAGCAAACCTGAACCTCATTCCTATTTGACTATGCACATATAAAGGAATCAAATTTATGAAGAAAAAAGGGTTAATAGCGCATACTAGGGCTGTTTGACAAGTAGTGAGCCTAACATATAAATAATAAGTAATATTTTTAAAACTCTGTAAATTAATAAAATTTAAAGCCTTAGATAAAATGTGACCAAAAAGTAAAAGTATATCTAATATACATATTTTTTTAAAACAAATTTAAATTATTTGGCATTTTGTTTCATCAGGACAATGCGCCCGCATACAAGTCAGCTGTTACAATGGCCACAAATCATGAATACGGCTCTGAATTGTTGGAACACTCACCTTATTTGCCAGATATAGCCCCATCAGACTATTATCTATTTCGGAATTTTAAAGAAATGCCTAAAAGGGAAGAAATTTGACTCTGATGATGTCGTCAAAGCTGTTGAGGACTTCCTTGAGGGCCAAGAGGTTGAGTTCTATAAAAAGGGTATAAAGGCCTTAAAAGAACGACCTGAAAGGTGCTTTCTGCTCCAGGAAGATTATACTGAAAATGTATAGAAAATAAAGTTCCTAGCTTTTGTCTTTATGGTTGAGGCTCATTACTTGTCAAACAGTCCTTGTATGGTATATTTGTTAAACATGGTGCCGTCTATTGGCTATTGCAGCACCTCCCAAGATCTATTACTAATAATGTGCAACAACGATTTCTCAATTCTCTATATAGCATGCCTCTGTACCACAGATAATAATGCAAGCATTAAAAATTGCTGCTGACACTTTGGTAGCATTATTAAGTTGTACATTTATATAGGGCTGAGAAGTTGACTTTAAAAACTACATTTCAGAAAAGTATGTGCGTGAACAACCACCCTAATGCATGGTAATGATGTCATAAATAATTAAAAGTGCATAATAGGCATTACTACAGATACCATTATTCAAGGCTGCAAAGAGTCCATTATTTTATAACTTGTTGTAGAATTACCTAATTTACTTTATTTGTTATGAGCATGGCTGGAGTTTACTAAACAATTTCCTCAATTGAATTAAAAGGGCCTCGGGTAATGTTTGGAGAAGGCAATCAAAGCTGTAATCTCAAGAAAAGCAAAGAGAGGTTTATTGGCATTTCTCAATATCTTTTCTTGCTGTGTAATAGTTCTGCTGAACTGACACTGAGCCTTATCAGGAATAAAGGGAAATATTTAGACTTATTTGCACAGTGTGCACCATTGCATACAGCCTCATCTGAATTCATCTTCTGCTAATGTGGAGTACACTGACATTGGATATGTGTCTGGGGGCACCATCCATGGTCTCTGCACTGCCAAATGTCAAATGTAGTGGTCCAAAATGCGTTATTCTTTAGGTGTAATTTACAAATGCCATAAAGGAGAGCAGAAGGAAAGGTGGATACAGTCCTTATGACTCCCATATCATCCAAATGGTACATTGTACTTAGGAAATCCAACTTATTCTTCCACTGGCTCCCCTCCTGTACTGAAATGACAGCACCTTGGGCACCTTACTCATTTCCCAGGAGCATCAAATGGCATCATAAGGTAACATGTTTTCATACATTGCACAATGATGGTCTCATTAAATCCAAACTTTTCTAGCCTAAGATACCTATATACAAAATAAAATCCCATTAAAAAATACATCACAAAACCAGTGTTTGCTGCTATATTCACCTTGAATCCAGACATTTCCCCTGCAGTTCTTTTTTTCTGCCACTATATGTCCTCACTCTAATGACCATCCTCATTTAATCCACAATTTCTGAGCCCAGGTCCTAGACCTGCTTCAGCTTGTTACCAGACAGTTACAGAAGAAGCAGCTCAGTCATAAAAAAAAAAAAAAAAACAATTTAAGGGTTTTTTAAGCATTAATTAAAAGATACTTATGTTAAAAACAGCTTTTATAATGACAGCATCACTATGTTTAACAAGTGGGGACATGAATACCGAATGGGCCTGATTTATTAAAGCTCTCCAAGCCCGACAAAGATACACTTTCATCAGTGTACGTGGGTGATCCAGCAAATCTGGAATGGATCCTGGTCCGGGATTGAAAACATTTGCCAACAAAGAGCAAATGATTTTTAAGAAATCGATTCCAGATTTGCTGGATCACCCAGGTTCCCTGTTAAAAGCAAATCTTCTGAGGCCATGGAGAACTTTAATAAATGAGGTCAAATATGTTTAGTGATATCACAGAATAATGTACAGTAGAATTTATCACTTATCTCCACCTCCAAGTTAGCTTGACGCTTTCGCTGTAAAAAAGCTTCTTCAGGAGCATGTACTCAGTGGAGGGATCATATGCATCAGTGATAAAATGTTACTGACCATATGTAAAATCAGTCCTATCCTCAAAATCTCATCCACAGAAGGCGAGAAATACAAAAATCGGAGAAGTCCAGGCAAGCTGCAAAGTTAAAAAATGTCTTCAAATAGTACAGTCGCATCCACTTCAACGGTTGGGACACTTTTGCAACATCCTGCTTTTCCCACCTTCCACTACGGTTTTTGTCAGCACATGAATTGATTAGATTATTGTATTGCTTCTTTCTATCATACAGGTAGTCCCCGGGTTCCATACGCGATAGGGACTGTAGGTTTGTTCTTAAGTTGAATTTGTATGTAAGTTGGAACAGGTACATTATTTTAATAAATGCAATTGGGACAGATGTTTGTCTCAACATAATATTAGGCAGCGTGGTGTCAGCTAAAATCCTCACTGTCAGTTAATCACAAAGCAACAAAAAAATTTTTTATGGAGCCTAGACATTCATTACCTTCTGGAGCAAGCTGTGCTTTAATATGCAAACAGAAACAACTGCAGAGTTTGTCTTGGTCATTAAAAAGTTACAAAAGACTGCAGAAAGAGCTCAGTCCTTGGGATCACCCACAACCTCAACTGTGTTTAGCAAAAGATTTCTTCTACAAGTTATGCAAACAACCTCCCTCCCCCTTCAAGCCTCTGTTCTACACACGGAGCAAGCAATGAAGCCCTGTTCCAGAGAGCGTGGAAGCCCCGTTTGAGCGAGCAGGGAAGCCCCGTTCATATCTAGGAGGTGTCCATATGTCAGATGTCCTTAACCCGGGGACTACCTGTATACAGTGATGGGAAAGTAGGTTGATTCAAGTACCCCCAATGCTTGATATTTTAATGGTATATGGATGATTACAGAACTGCAAGTTTTAAATTCCTTGAGTTTAGATTTAAATTTAGTCTGGGAATGTAAAATCTATAGTTTTCCCCTTAAATGTCTAATTTGTAGCTGAATTGTTAACTTTATAGCATGCTGCAATCTCCATGTGGTCCACTTACGAGTAGAAGGAATCTTAAACATGCCTCAGTGGCTCCATAGAGATAAAAAGTCACAGTAACCCTTATTAATGGTGCTAAATTTCCTCTTCTGTTTGTCTCCATTATTTTCTTATAAATAATAGACTTTACTTTCCGAAATATTCTCAGGGACACAAACTTATTGTTGAGGGGCACTTGTGTGATAATTAAGTGTTACCATTAATAGATCGGGCACAGCAGAGAACCATAACAGTTTAATAAAGTCTTTATATGTTTAGGGCGCTTTGTTCATAGATTGAATAGTGTATATTTAAAGCATCATTTCAATAAAGAAAAATAAAAAAGAGAATATGTGACAGGAAAAAAATAGCCACCAAGGAGGTGAAATACATCACCGGCCAACGTGGAGAATTAGAAATGACCTGAAGTCCCATAAAAACAGAATATTTGTGGAGCTGTAAAAAACACCAAATATAACCAGCTGGGGAAGACCTAAACCAGCCTTTCTCTATGTTTTTAACATTGGTGAACTATTGAAATAACTTTCAGGTGTTCTTCTATAATATATTATTCTATAATATTGGCTTAGTGGTCAGTGTGAAGAATGTTACAGACAGACAAAAAGATCATTGTTGTCAGTTAAACTGAGAGGCACCAATTGCTCATTGCTCAAGGAACCCCTGGCAAACTCGGGAGGAACCCATGGGATTCACAATATCCTGGTTGAGAAACACTAAACTGTAACTGGGTGAAAAGTAGTTTGTTACAGTTTTTTTTTTCTTAAAAACTAGTTTCACCATTTCCTATCCCGTTTCGTATCACTATCCTTCAGCCTCCACTTCCTGTCTATATGCATTTACTCCACCGTCAGCTAAACTATTCCTGTGTAATAGGGTTGATTTACTAAAGGAATATAGGCTGTTCAGTGATTCATTCTCTTAGAGGGGTTATATCACTTAGCTAAGAGATGAAGCTCAGCTGACTTCAACCATCAAATCCTGAGCAAAGAAAAACCTTTTTCTGAATTATCTTTCACATGATTGAGTATTCTTCAAAGTGAATTATCACTGTATTCACCAAGTTTATTGAATTATCCTTTCCAAGGTAAATATTTCCTTTGGCAAGTGAACAGCCTACATTTTGGTGGTACACATCAGCCTCAATGTGTTAGCACAGCTGCTTGTTTTCTCCATCAGATGATAGAAGGAAAACAAAGGAACAAAACTGGGAGACAGTTGTCACGCAATGCACCTGGGCTGGGATCTTCATGACAAGATCATCGGGAATTGCTTTATTTGTTTTTTTATTAATAAAATAAAAAACTTTTTTTGATTGATTTTTTTTTTGTAATTCATTTGTTTCACTTTTAGTGAAACACTACCAGGGAGAATTTGTCACTAGAGGACACAGGAGTGATGGTGTCAGAGGATGGAACTATAGTAGGGATCCTGAATGCTGAAGTTACTTAAGGCATTGGAACCTAGGAGAATAGGACACCAGGGTCACCAGAGATGAGGAAGGGAAATACAATATACAGTAAGCAGGCATGCCCCAAGGTTTTGAGATGACAAAGAGGGACACCTTTTAGCCAGAAGTATATAGGCCAGTGTTTCTTAACCAGGGTTCCTCCCGAGGTTACTAGGAGTTGTTTGAGCCATGATCAATTTGTGCCTCCCAGGTAATTTTAATAGACACCAATGGTCTTTTTGGCTACCTGCAAGGGAGACATTCTTCCCTC
Organism: Pyxicephalus adspersus; assembly: GCF_032062135.1. NCBI lineage: Eukaryota > Metazoa > Chordata > Amphibia > Anura > Pyxicephalidae > Pyxicephalus > Pyxicephalus adspersus. Next base: position 132,304,554 of record NC_092862.1, read on the forward strand.
TGTCCAGCAATGTAAGAGACATTCTTCCTACTGATGTCTGTGGATATAGCAAATATAACAGGGGTTCCCCAAGACCTGAAAGTTATTTCAATAGTTCCCTCCTATGGAAAAGGTCAACAAACACTGATAAAAGTCAAGAACAAACCCCTGAAACACCCACTGTGGATGTATTTTATGTCTATATAGAAATGTTTTCACTCATGATTCACCCAACTTTTACTTGTGATTTATACATATTCCTAATAGAATCATATGTAAAAATTGAATAAATTTTGGGTAAAAGTTGGGTGAAAATAACAAAAAATAACTCCTTTGTATTTAAATAGTACATTTTTATACAGGTCCGTAAGTCAGACCAAAATGAAGACAACTGTGAAGAAACAGAGGAATTTGGTTTGAAAGGTTTCTCCATGTGAGAGACAGTTAGGAATTATGTAAGTCGGGGTATCGCAGTTATTTTTGCCCTTTAGAGGCAAACCGGGGTCACCTAAATCTTTACAGTGTTGCAGATAAGCTACAGTACCCACTGCCATATACAACCTTTGTTTCTTTTCCCCTTCCGTGAAACTCTTGATTAGACTCTTTCTGAAACATAAATGGCATCTGTCAGTCACACATTCTTCTGATGGCAGGGTTGTGATTTCATATAATTAACGGTAATCATTTTACTTTTTTGTTAAAAACTTCCACAAGGCACTCAGATGAAACACTGGTAAAATATGCACACTGGAAACTATGCATATTTAATAACAACAGTATAATAGAGTGAAGGGTTTCAGGAGAAAAAGTAATATGCAGGAAAAAAAGAATATGAATTATTTTACAAACTTGCAGAACAGCAAGTCAAGGATGTCAGGCAAAGCCAGAAAGCAATGAAATGTGATGAAATCTGTACCGTCAGCTAAAATGTAAAGGGTATGTCAAATCCAAAAATAAACTTTGTTTATTTGCTCCCTTTTGGTTGGATACATTAACTATTGGATACATTTTGTTATATCTAATAAAGAAGTGTATATACATACCTGTTTATCTTCTAGAACTGCAGGGCTGTGTGCATTTCACAGTGCTATCTGAAACAATGAAATTAGGAAGTGTTTGGGAATACAAACTTCCACTCACCCCTCTATATTGTGAGGACGGTGTTCTGCAGTCCTCACTTTACCTAGAGACAGTTGACCTGATTTATTAAAGCTCACCAAGACTGGAGAAGATAGGCTATCATGGGAGAACTTGGGAGATCAGCAAACCTGGAAAAGTATTGGTAAAATAATTTGCTATTATTGGCAAATATTTTACATCCCAGACCAGATCCATTCCAGGTTTGCTGGATCACCCAGGTTCTCTCATGACCACAGCACCACAGTTCAGCAGGATTAGGACTAGGTTAAGCCTACATTGTTGCATGGTGCTAACTTTGTTTCAATAGCTGAGTGTTAAGATATACACAAGTTTTTATATTAGACATTCTTTTATCAAGTTTCAACTCAAGTGTAAACCAAGAGTTTTTCTTTTAAAATGCCATTTGAAAAAAGAATCTTGTTTATACTTAGGTTACACCAGTAGATGACAGTGTATCCTCATGTGAAGAGTGTACAACTCTTACCATCTGAGACAATATTAGAGTTTGGTACACACTTTATATGAGGACACAGCAACATCTACTGGTTGCCAACAAAAATAAACAAATGATCACTTAAGAACAAGTTATCCATCATAACACACTCAAAGTTACAAAAACTTTAACCTGTTAAAAGGTGGAATGAATCTACAGACTGAGCCCATGTGAATCCCCGCCTTTAAATTAATCTTTTAAAAGTAAAAAACGATGTATGATGTAATTCATGTTAATCTTATTTCCAATTTCTATTGAATACTGTTTTGAAAACTAGCAGTGATGGCCACATTTTGGTCTTCTAGGTTTATACTTGAGATCACACATTTTCATATACAATAACACCCTGAAAAATCGGGCTTCTGAATCTGCGGCTTCACGAATTTGCTTATTTTTTCCTTGGAACCTAAAACTTAAAATTCAAGACTAAACTGTATCCAAATCAGCTGATCCATAAAAGCATAAAAAAAAAGGCCGAAGGAAAACAATTTTTAAAGTTGTTAAAAGAGAACAGATTGTTACTAAAAGTATGGTAATTTTATTTTTAACATGGGTTCAGCGTCTCAGAGAAGATGGGGGCGGCCACAAGGTGGTGTCCAAACTTTGCGCGTTTTAAAAATTCCAGTTAAAAAATTCTAGTGTCTAGGAACGTAACGTTATTACTGTATTTGTAGGTAAAATTGGTTAATATTCGAATTGGTTTTTATTTGAGTATAGAATTAATAGCAATTTTAGTAGCACCATTCTCTTTAAGAGCTTACATTCTCTTTGTCTCTGCCTCCTCTCTTCACAATTCTCTGTGTCTTTACTTTGTATACAAAGGCATTTGAGAAAATGTTGAGATCAGTCTTCGCTTTCTATAAGAACCAATTAAAAAGGTGAACACTGCTTTCCACTTTCATCACAAATTCTTTACAAACTGCTGGAAGCAAACGTCAAATTCCCATGTACACCATTCTATTCATCACTCTCTCTTTTTACCTTTCCTAGCATGTTGTGTTTATCTGTAGGAACAATCTGCTGTTTGTTTCCTAACTTATATCTTCATAGCAAAAGGTTCTTTTCTTGAAAGATGCTTTCACTGTACTCTTTTATCTAGCAGCTGTCTATGGCTACATCACATCACCTTTACCTGAATTTTTTTTTACAATACATTGATTTTTTTTTTCATCTTTTATATTTACTTCCCACACACATTGAAATGTTTCTGAAATGCTGCAGTCACTTCAAACTCTGTACAGTTCTCTGTATAAAGCAAAAACTTCAGACAGGTAGGTTGTGCTGCCGGTATGGATCGCATTTATTTGTATCCGGCACAGATTGCTGCAGACTATTGATCCCAATCTCTGCTTCTTTCCCTTGTGATTCTTCTTTTCATAAGTTGGAGGCAACAAGCTAAATGTTACTTTGCAGTAGGTGGATGCAGGTTGGATCTGCCAAGGTATTTCATTTCATAGCAATGTACCCAGAACTCCATTGGTCCTTCCAGACATTCAGAGAAAGACTAGAAATTTTTACAATGTAACTGATTTCTTTATATGAGTTAGTGTTTGTTGTAAGCCTGGAAACACTTATTATGACCCTGTTGTACTATTAGGATTTTCACTGTTAAGTCCTGTACAGTCAACAGATAAATGTCAGATTTATCTGTACGTACATTGCTGTTTGGAGAGAGGAAGAACATGGAAGAACCCTTAAAATAATTGTCTGGTTTTCAGGGAGCCCCTGCTATAATTACCGTATCCACAGCTCACAGTATATTAGAATAGTGTTTAATGGGATCAATACGTCTTACATTATTTACTAATCGGAAGAATGTCACCTTTACAGATAGCCAAAAAGATCATTGGTAACACATAAACTGACCTGAGAGGTACAAATTCCTCAACTTGTAATAACCTCTGGAGCAACCCTACGAATAGCAGTGTAAGTATATGTATTCAAGCTGCAAGTTGTCTGTGTGCTCTAAACCAGCGGTCGCCAAACTTTCCGACCTTATGGACCACTCCCCATTCCGCAAAGCATTAATATGAATTTTTTTTAAAAAGATAAATAGATCAAAAAAGATAATCTTTCTAAAGAGAAATGTTGGAGACCCAGCAGAGAGATGAGGAATTTTTACACAATTACACAATTTCTTCAAAAATGGTATCCAGTATTGTTTTCTATGGGTAGTTTAACTGTTTTATGTGTTCAAAGGTTAGGAAAGGACTCATGGAATGTCTAGTGGAAGGAAAACACACTGTACAAAACAGTTTTATTGTCAAAAATCTGTAAATGTATGCTATTATTAATGTATGGAAATTAATAATGTCAAATGTACATTTTCACTGCTCCTCACCTTTATGTCATGGATATGTGCAAATTACTATTTGTTTATTGTTATTTTTGTTTAAATTTAAAAAAAAATTAATAAAAATCATTGAACACAAAAATGATATCCATTTATTGATAAAGTATTTATAGATAGGAAGAAGATGGCTTTTTTAGATTGTTTTAAATATTCATCATGGTATATGGCTGATAGAGAAAATGACAATTTGATAGTGAACAACAATATATAGGTTGAACAAAAATACAAATTACCTTATGAAGGATATGTCGATAAAAGGAAAAGGAGAATTGAGAAATATGTATATGTGTCTAGCATATTTTAGATATGTTTTAATTGATTTTGTTATGTTATATGTTTAGTGTTTGAAGAATACATATGATTTTGTTCATTTTTGGATGTTTTTTGTATACATGTAAAAATTTTGTGTAAAAAAATTTTAATAAAGATATATTTAATATAATTTCATTCATTCATTTAATGATCTTCCTACTGGTGCCTGACGAGGATTGTGAAGGTTCTGATTCTCATTCATCAGTGAAGTATTACTATTGTTACTATTATCATTAGTTGTATTATCTTTGGTATTATTAAAGAAATGCGAAATTTGTTTGCTTTTTCTCACTCATTATGGGTTTATTTCATTCCAATCTAAGACCAAACAAGAAATGATAGTTATCAAAGTCAAACTATTAGATGCCATTAAATATAACAGGTAAAGAAAATATGAAGTTAAGGTCATACTTACCTAAAGGACAATCTGAGAAATAAACAAATAAAATAAAACAATCGGGAGAGGCGGAGCGGGGTGACTGTTGTAATGGTGGAAACAATACTGAAGCGTACGGCTCGGCAACGGTTGCCCCATACAACTTAACACTACACTGACGTCACGCTGCGCCTCCCTTGTTTTTCTGTCTCTAGTACAGTTTGTGAAGTTAGTGCAATATAAAGGTGAAAATTGTCATTCAGAATATATGAATTTATTAGAATGTTATTTTTGTTTTATTATTAATAAAAATTGCAAATAATGTTCAAATTTTTCTTGCAGACCACTGGTTGGCAACCCCTGCTCTAAACCATAGAAGTAATCTTAACGTAAGTAATCAACTCATCCAGCAGTATTCCATTAAATCTCTCTGTTTTTCTGTTCACAGCATCTAAAACCAGCATGCAACATATACTTTTCTGCCAATCTGGGGCTTGCTCCCAGCAGGTGCTGCTTGGTTCACTTTGGATTATTGATAAAGAAATCCCATGCTGAGCTCTTGCAAGGTAAAGCAACAGCAAGGCCTCCAACCCCAATCAGTGTACAGTCACCATCCCTTTACCAGTGGATTGTTTGCAACAGGGGGTGATAGCAAATACCCAATATTTCAAGAAACAATAGATCACCCAACTACCCTTTCTACCTCGTGATAGCACAGTTGCTTAGCAAATGGGCACTTAGGCACCGGTACTGTCACATGGGGGCAAGGAACAAGCCCTGACCATGGGGTTAAAAGAAGTATCAGAATAATAAAAAGAATGTCAAGTTTGAAGTGTTTTATACTAGCCTTCCAAAAAAAAATAAATTCAATAATTTAGAGGATGGTTGAGAAGGTTTAATGCAGTACAACATATGACAGTCAAATAATACATCAGACCAATAAGAGTGACAAATAAGGAGGAAAGAGAGACCAAGGGATATAAAAACAAATAAATAAATCTAGCAAGTTTCATTATTTCTTTAAGCAAACATTTGCAAAATACATCAATTTGGGAATCACAGCACTCCGCAATTCTGTGCTCTGTCTACAAAAACGAGGACAAAATCAGACATTCTGCACCCATGTGTTTCTGAGTGACAAATGACCCTCGTACCCATTTTATTGCGGCTATTATTAAGAGCCGCAGAGCCTGAAACTTTTAATTGGACTCTGACCATTGAAGTTATACTGAAGGAAATGTAGTTTTTATAGTCGGAATTGAAATTAAATGTCTAATTGTGTAATATCGGAGGCAATTTGCCACAATGTTCTAGTGGAGCCTTTAGAAAATAGGTCACAACAACAGACTGACAATTAGATGGCCAGTGATATGGGATTGCCTCAGCAGGTTACTAATAAAGAGAGTGAATGTGTTCACGTGGGTTTGGAACTCATAGCAAGAGGTTACATTAAGCTGCTGTGCTGATAGTTAGTGAGCTGTAGATTTATATCTTCAGAGATGAATTCTGTTACTTCAGGCATAAAATGAAGACAAGTAGGAGCTGCTTTGGCAGAGATACCTATTAGTGACCAAGTTTGCACATTTAAAGGTAGATGCTAGTAAAAAGAGATACTGGAGTTGATTTACTAAAGGAATACAGGCTGTTCACATAGTAAAAAGACTTATCCCCTTACAAGGGACATTTCACTTAGCTTAGTAAATGGAATGAACTGACTTCAACCATCATGTGCAAAGTATTTTTTTTAGATTTATTTGCATGTTAATGGCTATTCTTAGCAAAGTAAATTTTTATTAATATTACACAGTATTTATACAGCACCAACATATTTAGCAGTGCTTTACAAAGTCTATAGTCATGTCACTAGCTGTCCCTCAATGGGGCTCATGATCTAATGTCTACCTAATACAGTCCAAGGTCAATTTGGGGGGAAGTCAATTAACCTAACTGCATGTTTTTGGAATGAGAGAGGAAACCGGAGTACTCAAGTGAGGTAACCCATAGAGACACGGGGAGAACCTGCAAACTCCATGCAGATAGTGTCCTGGCAGAGTTTTGAACATGGGACCTAGCACTGCAAAGGCCAAAGCACTTACCTCTGAGCCACTGTGCTGCCCCAGTTATCACCCAATTCACTAAGCTAAGTGAATTATCCCTTGAATGGTAATAATTCACCTTGATAATTTGTTTTCTTATTTGCTGTTCTGCTAAAATCCTAGAAATTGCTATGAGCTAGACTCATCTATGAAGCACAGTTGTTATGCTTTGAAGAAGTCAGAAGGAAGCCATTGTCTCCCATTTTTCATCTGCCCAAACAATCGGTCTTCTAACAATGAGAACCCAGCTGTAGGATGCAAAGTAACTCTTTTGTGGAAACTAAAATCCAAACCTACCCTATTGACCCTTGCTAGTCTCACTCCTGTGTGTACACTTCAATGCCACCCTTATCATTACTTAGCCAAAAAAAAATTCGGACACCTATGTACGTGTGCAAAACTTTCCTACTTCCCCACAATGCAGAACACATAGGCCAATGTTTCCCAACCTTGGGGTTCCTCCAGAGGTTGCTAGAAGTTACTTGAGCAATAAGCAGCTGGTGACTGTCAGGTCAGTTTTACAGATTCCAATGACCAGCCATATAAGAGTCAATAATCTTCTTTAATAATTCTTACTGGCCACCACACTAATGTACTGTGAGCTGTGGATATAGTTTGTATAGGAGAGGTTCCCAGAAGACCTGAAAGTTATTTCAAGGGTTCCACAATGCTAAAAAGAAGGAAGTAGGTCTCTATTTTTAAAACAGGGAATAGGACATTCTCTCAAACATTCCCTGATGGGAATTAATTACTGCCATTGAAACACATTGACCTAGAAGATTCCCAGGAGGTACTGTATCCGTCTGCTACCGGTATTTGCAACCCCTATTTAATGTACATCTCTGAATAATATGTTGGTGCTATTTAAATACTGTATAATAATTATAACATTACACTTGCAGAAGCCCTAAGTAATGGTATGGGGTTTCCACATAATGTTGCAATTATAGGCAAGGATCACTGCCTTTATTTGTATTGCAAAAACAAGGCACCTTATGCTAGTTGAAATTTTGCTTCTTGCTCTTGCAATAGTCAATACAAATAAAATAATTTCTGGGGAATAGCAATAAGATGCCACACTCCAAATGCAAATGTTTCAAACTACAAAGAAAAAAAATGGTATATAGAGCTTTAAAAGGTATAAGTCATAAAAAATCATATGTAATTCCAAAACTGTTAAAAACTTTATTTTTCTTTTACAAGAAACAATAAAAACCTTGTACACTGAATACATCAAGACCATTTCTAGATTTTTCTAAATCTTTTTTCAGATTTTTTTCAGACACGAAAAGCGTTAACTTTATTGGATAACAATTGTTATCTATATCTTGTATATTTTTGATGAATAAGGTTTTCAATGTTTTTTTTTTTAAAAAAAATGTTTTTAATAGTTTGGGGATTATATATAATTCTTCGTAACTTGATGCTTTAAACGTTACAAATAAGAAAATGTGTTTTTTTTTTCTTTGTTGTTTAAAACATTTGGTATTTCAATGTTTTATACCCCCTACATGCATCATTTTTCTATTTCAAAACTGATGAGCTGTAAGCCATCATTCTTCCTCCCATAATGCCTGCATTCAATGGGGGATCCATACAGCACCCACAGATCTGGCTGTACCTAATTAGATTCAGGTCTCTTAACACACAAAGACTAAAAGATAGGTAAAAAATGTCCTAATGAGTCATAGAAGAAAATTATCATCCTGGTTCATGTAATAAAAATATAGATTTTTTTATATATATATTTGACCCCTGCTGTATATCAAAGGAGCAGCAAATAATGTGACCAGAAGAGCCAGCCCAGTGAAAAAAACACTAACTGGCATTCCCTTCCCAGCAGTTGAGCCAAATAATTATAACTGTCTCACAGGTTCATAGCACGCTTAGGTTAAACATGAAGGGATGATTGCTTATTACAAATTTGCTGAAACTCTCAGCAACAAATCACCAGAAGTAACATTGCAGATTCATCAGTTTCTCCTAAAACCAATTGTCTGTAACGCTAGCAAAAAAAAAAAAAAAGAAAATATTCACAAAAAGTCATTATAGGAAGCTGTCTACTTCAAGGAAATCTTGCCCTTTGTAGGAAAACACACATATCACACATATGTTTTATTTTGTAATGTAATCATATTAAAATTACTTTTTTTCATATCAAACTGCAATCAAAAACTAAGCCATTGTTTTCTATTACTGCCAAAAACTAAAAACAAAATCTAATTTCTCATCCTTGCAACCAGGACAACAAATTTCTACTTACAAATAGGATTTTTACCCCCACCACCACCAAAACCACAATCGGAACCATTCTGATGTGCATGGTTGACGTCAGCTAGAACTCAGAGCGCACTGCACTGACTTTGAGGTCAAAATGGAGGCGCCCCTGTTCCATGGACTATGATATTGCTTTTAAGGTTTACTGCACTGGGAATTTTGATTTTGGCTAAGATTTTCAAATATTTTGAATGATCCTATTGTGCACAATTCTGTACATGCTGAAACGATATGATCGTTTAAATATAATTCACCAATAATGTACACACACTAGATACGATCGTTAGAATGAAGCAGGAAGTGACGTGTACCGGAGAAAGTGTATCAGAGAAAAATCTATGATAACTAAATGACCGTACATACAATAGATAGAGAACATTTGTCGCCCAATCAGATCCACTGGGATGGTCGGTTTCCAGCGACATTCCTTGTTCGTCATCATCATTGACCAGTCATTGTGCCCTATTTTTTACCAATTATCGGCCAATCAGATTGCACAGCAGGATCTGATCACAAAGTAAAAGATAGGGTACAGGGAAAATTCTCCAGTTACTCAGTTACGAAAACAAAGCTATCAAAGCTATTGGGGGTAGCCTTGTAAACCTGTGGACAGTCTTTGCAATGCCGGAGAGAATTTGTGCCGGGGTGGCTAGTGCAAAGGTATACATTTCAGAGGCAGTGAATGCAGAGGTGGGCATTATTATAGTGGAGATTGTAGTGGTGGCATGTGTGGGATGTGGTGAGAGCAGAGAGAAAGAATGGGATTGGATGCAATGGTGAGAGCGGGAGTTGATGTACAGATGTGTTGTAGGTGGATGAAGGCAAGCTCCTGTAGTGGGGGTGCACAGGTGTTTAGGGTGTCAAGAAGGTGTGATGGTCGGCAGGTTTCAGGCATGGTGATAAGCAGAATTCCTTTAGAGTGGTAACTAAGATTGTGGGGTGCTGGAAGATGGGGGTTTGTGGTGCAAACTGGCTTCTGGGCTTGTGTAATACACAGCAGTAGATGTATTTAGGACTATAATAAACACATTACTCTTGCAAACCTGCACCCTGACATCGCCCTGTTACCCCACATCCCTATCAGTGTACCCACCTGCACACCTGACAACCCTGATCTTTTCTTCCTCCCAGCAACAATGACATTGTACCTCAACAGTCCAATTAAATCAAATTAATCAAAATTAAGATAAAAATACTTTTTATACCATAAATGACATGTTTTATAAGTGTTTAGTGCTATCAAGCCAAATGCAAAAAATAGCCTATTAATTTTATGTTGCATCTTTACTTTATATCTACCAGGATCTGTCTCTGTTTTCAGTGAGCTTCGGCAGGTGTGATGTTCCCTAATTTCTCCTGCTTGACCCCCTCCCTCTTTTACTAAAGGCAGAACACACATTGACCTTAAACTGAGAACTAAACCTGCAAGAACTTGTCCCATGCAAGATAAGCAGTTGTCTAATTCTAAACTATGCTTTAAATGGTTGCTGACCACTGAATGCCAAATTTGTTCTGAAAATAAAAGAGTAGGAATAATGAAAAAGAAAGACCATAGAAAAGTGCCAGGGCCCTTTGAAAAGATTCCTTGCCTGTTTGACAGTTTGTGTTTGACATTTCTGAGTATTACTAATTGGCAGACACTCACCATGAATTCCCCAAATGTCATTACTATGCTTTAATATCTCTGCTCCACATTGCAACTAAGCCTTGTTTTCCTAGAGGCTTAAAATTTCGGTACATGGCTATCATATCTCTGTGTGCTGCTGCAATATATTTATAGGGGTGAAAAAAAATGAATGTTCGGTCCATTAGGTAATCAAAAACTAATGTTTTAGTGTGTGGTAGATGTTGGAGAATTAACCCTTCTGACAGCTTCTTGTGTTATGTTCACCCTGGCAGCTTCCTCATGCCTGAGAACGGCAGCCTCTGGTAGAAGATACATGTATTTTTGTTATGATTAATGTGTTAAGGTATTGCAATAAATCTGCATTCTTTGTTTCCCACAACTAAAAAAAGTATAAAATGTACCTCGATATCTGTTCCATTATCATGCCCATCGTCCAAAAACAAATCTGAAAGACCCGCAGCTTCAGAGAAGTCATGACCAGTGCTGGGACGGTTTGTGTCCACAGAATGTCTCCTCCATCTGTGCCTGGAAAGGTGTAAATCCACGGAAACACTTTCATTCACTCTGGATATGGGTGGGCTAATGAAATAAGATGCATCTGTAAATATAAAGCACAAAAAAGAGAAGATTATATTTTAATCCCTAAACTCATGTAAAAGTTATTTCAGTCACCTAATGTTTCAAATGTAACATAAGGCAAGACATTAGAGCAAAGGCAAAAACTTAAGTGGAAAGCAAACGTTAATAACAACATAGTAAAATGGGTGCAGTCAACATTCAATGACCGTTTATACCTTTGATCCTTGGAACACATGAGAGCATTACAGGTGGTGCCAATCGTTCTATGCCAATACTGTCTATGCCAATGTCAGAGTACTGGTCACACCAACATCCAACCACACCATGATGCTGGAGCTGCATTGACCTTTTGGAGTCCTTGGCATTGCAACATACAATGAAGGATGAATTCAGCTACTACTATATATGTTAAGCCATTAATATCCTAGGGCAAATTAACTGAGATATATATTGGTACCTTATGGTTTCTGAACTTTTTCTAATGGGAATTTACATAAAAGAGAATTATATGAGAGCCTAAAAAGTGTTTGTTCTTATTCGAGGTAGTAACTTTGTTGCCAAGTCTTATGTAACTAGAACATATAAATTGGAAGAAAAAAATGGCTCCATGAGGCAACACTAGTAATTTAAAAAATACTTGCATTTCAAACAAAAAGTGCACGTCTATACAGAGCTCAACTCAACTGATTGTTTTCTAGCAACATAGATTTTGATCTATAGCTCTGTGCTCAACTATGTTGCGAAAAGAGTACATTCTTGAAGCATAAAATAATAACACTAAAAATGATATAAAGCTTGGATTTGTCTCTGTCCCCAAAGCGTTTTACCTTTAGGCTTCTTTAGGGGACTTTGAGTGACTTTGGACTAAGGAATTTACATAAAATCTTTCTTTGACTGCTAAAAAGCTGGTTGGATATCAGACACCTTCAAGTCATATTTTACTTTTTTCCAAAGAATCCCAGAACTGTGAGCTGGCCTATAATATAAATTGCAACCAGAGCCTGCATGGCCCCTTTGTAGACAACACATTCCTGCACCTTCCTACTGGCCATCCACCCACTAAGTTTTCTGGTAAATAGTTTAGTACAAGGGCAGGTTGCACATTGACCACACAGGCTCAGTTATACTGCTGTGGACATTTGTAGGCATTAGGAGGTTCCTGGTATCTAAATCTCTAGATAATTACCATCTAAACAAAGTATGTACCAGGCCCTTTTTTCAATTTAGAACTTATGTTTTTCCAACATGATGTCGTAAAGACAGCTTGATGCAGCTTAGAATGAGGTCAAAAGCACCTGTGAAGAATATCAGAAGGGTTCTGCAGCCTTTCAAACTAATCTCAAATAAAAGAAGTGTATAGAAAGTGTTCATCATCTGTCCACTCATACAAGCCCTTAAAGTGATCCGAGATCTAAAGGCAATTTTGGCAGATCAATAGGCACTATTCTATACTTGCAAGGTCTTTAAAAAGATAAAATAAAAGGGAACGGGCATCTAACGCAGGGAATTTTACTCTAAGCTTTGAAAGGTCTGACTATGGATCAGAATGTTGCTTCTAGATAGTGTTTTTTTTCTGGAGATATATATATATATTTTTTTTGCTACAATTACAAGCCCTACATATTGACTTCAGCCAACACTGTAAGCATACATTATGCAGTCATGACCATTGCTGAACAGATTTTTATTGGATGGTTTAAAATCAGCAGAGCACTGGAACTGAACAAGGGATTTTAGCACAGTGTATGATGAAAAGGGGTTGATTTAGATAAAGTCATAAACCCATCCAAATCTTTTTAAATCTTTTTAATATGCTGGCAAAGACTTAACAAAGCAGCTCTACTCTTTCCCATCATCAAGACTTGATCATGGTGAAAAATGAATGCAACCCTAGGATGGAAAATCTTCTTCAATTTCTCCAAAAATCATAGATTTTGATCATCTCCATCCCAGAATGGAGGTTAAGGAGTTGAAACCCTTTCATAAGGAAACCCAATAATTTTAAATACTACTGACCTTCTTGCGCTTAAGATATTTATGATGGGATCAAAAAAGATCTGGCCATTGGGAGTCTCCTGAAGTCTCCCCACATGGTAAGCTAAAGCGGACCTATCAACACATTTATTACTTTATATAAAAGAATGGATGACCCTTTTACATAAGGAAAAAAATGTGTGATTGGGAGACTTCTCCCCCTCTGTCTTTACCGCCACGGCAGTATAGACTGATTGGAAAACCTAAAACTTTCAGACATCATGGTCCCAGGAGGCTGTTGGCTGCTCCTTCTATGTGTACCTGGTCACGGGCATGTGCAGAAGCGGCTTTCCATTTTCTGAAAGGTGTATAAACCTGATCTCCTGCCTGCATAATGCAAGATCAGGTAACATAGAAAGAAGAACCCAGGGATGAAGAGACGAAGATGGCGGTGCCTGGGTATCTAGCCCATGCTGGAACGAAAAAGGAAGACAGGACGAGGGATGAGCGGGAATGGCTCTGGCATTCTTACGAAAATTTCCTCGAACTTCCAATGGTTCTGTGAATTTTCGGCGAACTGATTTTGCAAAACCATTGGAAGAGAAAATTAAAATAGGAGGATTCTCAGAGCTGCATTCAGCCCTGGAAAGCCTCCTGTTTGCGCGATCCCCGGGCACTAGAGATTAATTAACCTCTAGTGCCCCAGGGATCACACACTCTTCTCAATGAATGCAGCCACAGCTGCAATCATTGAGAAGATGCCCAGCACAGGAGAACCTCCTGACACTGTGATATAAGTATCTCTTACAAATGATACATTTGTAATTGTAACAAATGTATCATTTGTATGAGATATTTATATTACAATGTCAGGAGGTTCTCCTTTGCTAGGCATGTTCTCAATGATTTCAGCTGTAGCTGCATTTATTGAGAAGATGTTAATTAACCTCTAGTGCCCGGGGATCGCAGAGGATTTCCAGGGCTGCATGATGCAGCCCTGGAAATCCTCCTGTTCAGTGAGAGCTCGACCTCTCGGCGAATCAGTAGGCCATTCTCGCTTACATTTTCGGTAAGTGAGAAAGGCCCGATTTGCAGCGAGATCATATTCTCGCTCGCTCATCCCTAGATATTCTCGCCCGATATTCTCGCCCGATATTCTCGCTCGCTCATCCCTAGACAGAACGGCACTGGTCCAACTAGAATAGGATGGCAAAGGGATTGACAGCTTTTCACCTGTAAAGGTGCTATTTTCTTCTTACTGATAGCCCTGCTTTAAATAGGAACCAAATCCTACCAATAGTCCATAGTGTGACCAGGCAGGTATAGCTACGCTTTAAAGGAAAACACCATTTTACAGAAAACATGCCAAAACAAATATCATATGATCAAAACAAAAAGCCTTGTTTTTACTTTACATTATTAATAAAACGTACCTTTATAATTTCATCCATAACAAAAATGATTTGGTTAAACACAGTGAAAGAATTAAAATTATGTTTCTTTCCAACCATCTCTGTAAATCCTAATAAGCATACTATAATTTTGTTTACTACGAATTTGGAAAAAGGTGAAAAACAATTCCTAAGAAAAAAAAAAAGGACAGCCTGAACGTGGAATATTTTGTTGATAAGATATATGAAATTTAAATGACTCCGTATCTAGCTTAAGCAGTACATGCAGTTTATAATTGAAAGTGTCAGCTTAGACATTCAAAGCATATTATGAGCTTGTCAAAGCCTCACTTGTACAAGAGAACATTAAATTAGGCTGAGGTTCCATTCTGAATAACAGAGGAAAATAAATACATTTTGGGAAGTACCTTCCCCGTCTTGGCTGGTTATCATAAAATTAACCACTGTTGTAAGATTAACATCAATATAATACATTTACTGAGCAATGTTTGAAATGTGGCTGATTTATTTAAACCATTTAAAGAAACCTCTTGCAATAGAAATATGGGAATAGCCAATGCTAAGACCAATCTGTTGGTCATGTTCCTAATCTCACATACAGTTGCTGATTTACTAAAAAAATAGGCTGTTCACAGAATATCACTTTACAATGGATAAATTGTCTTAGTGAATGTGGTGAAAATTCACTTTCCAAAAAAACCGATGCAAGGAAATCTAAAAAAAATTAGATTTTCTGTTGCAAATGATTAGATAGCCATTTACTAGATCGTAAGCTCTTTGGGCAGGGTCCTCTTCTCCTCCTGTCTGTATCTGCCTGTCATTTGCAACCTCTATTTAATGTACAGTGCTCCGTAATATGTTGTATCTGCCTGTCATTTGCAACCTCTATTTAATGTACAGTGCTCCGTAATATGTTGGTACCATATAAATCCTGTTTAATAATAATAAATAATAATAATAACTTACTAAGCTAAGAGAATTGTCGCTTGCTAAAGGATAATTCACTCTGATAAGTAAACAGCCTATATTCTTTTATTAAATCAACCTCAATGTCTCCCATCTTCTGAGTGCACATTTCTGATGTCAAGTACATGACTGATAGCAATTGTCAGACTTCATATAACTGTAAAACTAGTAATGAAAGCTGAATGCTCGGGCTCTAATAAAGATGATAAATCTAAATAAAAGGAAAATAGTAATCTTTTATAAGCAATCACATCTGGAGGCCATGGAGAAAAATCATCCTTTCATGTTATTTGTTGGTATGCAGGGGACTTTATGGTGGGCTCTTTTGAGCCTTTATTGAATTATACAATGGATAAATTACTCTACAGCCGCTGTGTACCCTTCAGTCAATTTCCTAGCATTCTTTTCAATGTTCTTCTAGAATCCTGATCTGTTTAAGGCCCTTTATCATCCAAGACCTCCTTTACCATAAGCGCCTTTACCATTTTATCATCATGGCGGTACTTTGTACAGAATAGCAACCAATATTTCTTGGTCACCAGAAATTAAGGAACCCTATATTCATCCCTGAGGAAGCAGCCTAGTTCTGCGAAACGTGTCAAATGAAAATGACTCCCTTCTAGTGAAATGTTTCCTATAGAGATTTTTTCCTTAGATGTTAACAATCTGAAATAAGCATAAGGGGTCTAAAAAAACATACCTGTAGCTTGATTATATTTTGAGTTATGAGTTGAATTATGTGTCAATTATAATAATATGTATAAACAATACATTGTTGTTTTTTAACATTTTTATGATATTGTCTCTAAAAAGGCTGCTTTCTTTAAAGGCTTCATTCTATTGTATATTACCTAGGGAGGTGCCAAATACACTTAAAACCTATTCCAGGGGGGCCTATTTGTTATATCAAGCACGCACTTATATTAAACCATTCTAGAGTGCAGACTTTGCTATTAGCTCAGTAGTAACTGGTTCTCCTAAAAGCTGAACTTTGGTTAGACAAGAAAGACATAATAATGCAATCATTAACACATAATTACATTATTTTTATTTTTAATGCAAGTGTAGGTATCTAAATATGACCTATTAGCCCAATACAGTTCCCATGAAACTGGGCTAGGATGAATCTGTTTATGTGCTGATAAAAACCATGCTGGGAGGAAGAGACAGCAGACAGTGAGAGATGAGGTCATCACTGCATTTCTTTCTTTTATGAGTCTCAGATTTAGATTGGGTCAGGTCCAGCACATCTTGGACTCCAATATAGAGGGTTGAATGGTCCTGACCATTGACATGTAACAGCCAAAAAAAAAAAGAATCCAGAGGAAAACTCTGGATTTAAGGAGTATATTACTGCAAAAGCTAGTATTTTTTTCATTTAAAAGGCTTTTCATTTTTTGTCTTACTTTTGATTTAAAGATGGACTTATAGCAGAATTGTATAAAGAATATATATTGCCTTAAAGAAATATATCACATATATACAGTGGAAATATATGATATATATGATTATTTTTCTTTCATTATTACAAAACAGCAAATCAATTAATGCAAATCAGAATTTGCAAACAAACCTATCGGATTCACTCAGAATGCATTATTGCTGAATTTTATTACATTTTCCAATGTTTGATCACCTTAGGTGTATATTTTAAAATCAAATTTTGGCTGGAGTTTAATATTAACTTCATGTAACTATTTAGAAAAAAGATGCCAAAAAGTTACCATAAAGGCAAAATTAAAAAATGAAAAGTCCAAAGTAATGAATTATGCATAATGTAAATGTTAATCTAAAATAATAATCACATTGCTTCTGGTATGTAATAACTGGAGAAGGAATACATTCTTCAAACCACTTTTAACAAAATCGAGTAATTAGACAAGTGAAAAATGGTACAAAAAGCAGGGAAATGTAGTTGCAGCCTTTTTTAATTTAATTTTTTTTCTTTAAAAGATGAAAACGGTTAATGAGTTTCTGAAGCTCAGATGAAACTATCATGAAGGAAAATAACGAACTATATTATTCATGCCTACTGGAGCTTGACATTTTGCACCAATTATATGAAGGTTAAATGGATTAATACTTTCTTACCTTGAAAGGTGTGTCTTTCAAAAGCATATAGATTTACGCTGTACTTAAGGTTTATGTTTGAGTTTATGAATTCTGAAGATGAACTAATTCTTGACTCTGAAGCCAATGGGCAGATCACTAGAGAACATTTCTTCAATAGTGTTGCTAGAATTTTTAGGAGTTGTGGAGTCAGTGTAAGTCAGAATGTGATTTGGAGTCGTGGAGTGATAAACTTTTTACTAGACATGCAGCAAGGTCTACCTACAGCAAAATGTTTTAACTTTCCCTTATCTCCATTGCAGGTTATGTGAAAAATTGTAGTCCACTTCCAATCCTAAATACATACTCCTTTTTTTATTTTCATCCAGGTGCTTTCGAGCCACCTTCAATTTCCGGCCTAGAATCATTTATTGGAAGGAATGGGTGGACCAAACTATTGTTTGGCTTATAAGACAATCCAGGCCTGAATTCTAAATAAAAAGTTTAAAATCTGCAACACAATTACTTTCAGCCTTGTCCAAGCATTTACCCGCATTCCTAAATCTAATTGAAGAAACTATCCTTTAGAGTTAGCTTCATGTCTCACTACACTACTATATATAGCAATCATTTATCTTATCTTCCAAACTATTAGCATTGCATTATTAACATTATTAGCATTGCAAAAGTTGTTGGACCCCTAGCCATGACACCTATATGGGTTTGTTGAACATCCTATTCTAAAACTATATTCATTAATATGATATTGCTTTCCACAAGATATTTATCGAAATTTGGCCATTAATCCAATAGTATTTTTGGCAAAACTAATGTTGGAGAAGAAGATCCGGATAGTAACTGGTGCTATAATTTATCTCAAAGATGTAAAGTATGTATGAGTTCTGAGCTTTAAACCATGTGTTTTAACTTCTGTAGCCACATGGCCTCTCTTAGAACTTCTTTATTCTGTGCTTTTCCAGCAAAAAACCTTAAATCTCGAGTGTTCAATGGACATGTGCCATTAGCAGGCTGTCTGAGCAAAAAGTTGTGACTTGGTGCCAGTAGCCATGATTAAACAGAAAAAGGCCAACCCAAAACTTTCGGATGGAAGTGCACAGTTGTGCAAATTGTCTGTGTATGATGTATTAATATTAATATTATTAATATTATTAATAATAATAATAATAATAATAAACAGGATTTTTATAGCGCCAGCATATTACACAGTGCTGTACATTAAATAGGGGTTGCAAATGACAGATGTATCATCAACAATAATGTTATCTTTAGGACAAATATCTATATTCTATTAGTCCGATGGTAGTTATGATGGCCAGATCTCTACAAATTTTGGCTATATGGTGTAACTTGGAAGCCCAAATACAATGAAGTCACATTTTATTATACTTTTATGATCTTTACTCAGGAGTTCTGTAAATCTGTTCCTTCTCATAGAGATAATGAGCCTGATTTAATAAAGCTTCCCAAGACTGGAGAAGATATTCTATTATGGGAGAACTTGAAATTTTTTTTTCCTAAAAATTTTGCTATTAGTTGGTAAATGTTTTCAATCCTAAACCAGATTAATTCCAGGTTTGATAAACCCCCAAGGTTCTCCCATGAGAGTTTATCAGTCTTGAGGAGCTTTAGTCAGGCTCAATGTGAGCAAATGCAAAAGTTTTAGGTAACCAGCACAGGAAATAGCCTATGAAAATATTTCCCCCCGAAAAATATTTTATACTTTCATTATTCTTTCTTTACCCATCCCAAAAAAAAAAAAAAAATCACATACATGTAAAGTTCACTTTAAATAAACTTGATAATACATGATTTTTAAGACGCAAGTAGAAAAGGAATGAAATGTCTAGATGCTACCATTCGATTACCTAAGGCCATTCCAAAGCACATTCCAAAGAATTTTTTTTTTATATTAAGTCATAGCCGTAAACCCTTAATAAATCCAGGGTCAGTTTGCTCCTTCTAAGAACGTCATATGAGGTAACTGTCTAGACAGTAGAACATGTTTCATTATAACCTTCATTATCACATGCTTTCTGAACGTCATCATTTAATTTTTATTTTTACATTTCAAGTTACCCTCTTTGCTAAACTTTGAAAGTCAGACAGTAAGGATGATAAGCTCAAAGCGCACTGAATAAATGAAAAATAGGAAAGAAATATTAAGTGGCAAAGAAAGGGAAAACCAAAAAACAACATTTTGAATTCTTGAATGGAGCTTAACTTTTCATTAGTTGTTTAACTGGGAGATTAATACAAATGTATTGTATGATATTTTTCTGTTTTATAAGATTTGTTTTGTATTGCACTTTAGGTGCCCTAATCTTCAAGTTCCACTTTAAAAACTTGTGATCAAGCAGAGCTTTTTTGCAGAAAGGGACGTATGATGCCCCTTCTGCAAAATAAAATTATACTTACTTGCCTGATCGCTCTCTTCATTTGTCAAAATTGCTAAGTTGTGCATGCATACCTGGAGAAGAGATGTTTAAGGGGGGATATGATCACCCTGTATAAATAAATAAATGGTCCATATAGGGAACTCTCTTCCCAATTATCCACTTTCAGATCATTACAAAGAACAAGAGGGCACACTTTGCGTCTGGAGGAAAAGAAGTTTAAACTTCGGATAAGGAAGGGATTCTTCACTGTAAGGTCGGTGAAAATGTGGAATCTCCCTCAGGAAGTAGTTTCAGGAACTACTATAGATTGCTTTAAGAAAAAGCTGGATGTTTTTCTAGAAGCACAGAATATAACTGGGGATTAAGGCTCCAAAGTAAAGATAACAGTGACTGTTGATCCAGGGAACATCCGATTGCCTCATGGAATCAGGAAGGAATTTTTTTTCCCTGTTGATGCAAATTGTATCGGGGATTTGTTTGCCTTCCTCTGGACCAACTATGTCTTTATGGTTTTATATCTGGGATATGTTTATTTCCTCAGTGGTTGAACTTGATGAACTTATGTCTTTTTTCAACCTAACCTACTATGTAACTATCCTGGCTTCCCCTGCAGCTGCTGGGACTAAATAAACTTCCATGCAGGAGTCATGTTATCCCAGTCCGGCAAATCAAGATGTCCGAAGATCGAAACAAGGGAAAGAAGAAGGAGGAAAATGGCGGCACCCACAACGTGGGACAGGTAGGTGTAAACAGGGTTTAGTTAAACTTTAAAATAAAATTGTAATATATTACAGCTTAGCTTATAGATATAGGGGCTGAATTAGATTTCCTTTTTAGGTCTTCTTTCTTATCACCTGGTGATTCTGCCAGTAACATATTTTTAACACACTGCCTTTCTACAGAGTCTCCTTTTTCTAATTCTGTGTGGTCTAAACTTCTTGCCCTGGTTGGCGCACCTCGTCACATTTCTGTGGTGTAGACCTTTTTTCTGCACTGACATCGCCCAAGGTGATTATCTGAGCAGCTCATCACGTTCATTATCAGACTGATTACACCAACGTATAATTTAAAGCTGCGGCAACACACAACTTAATGACTTAGTAAATAAGCTTTCAGAACCAATTTGCACACAGCCATTATTTGTTAATAACATGTTTGTAAATTAAAAGAGGTATTTCACTGCAAAATAAAGAAGAAAGCCAGCTGGTACTTGCAATTCCAGCAAGGTGGTTGAATCTCAGTTGGCACAGGTGTCAAAAAGGGAAGTTTGGAATGTCAGCCTGATGCCTATTGAATACTTTTCCAAGTCTAGAAAATAAAAAGTGTATTAAACCATTTGTGTCTGTACACATGAGTGCTTTGCAGATAATTTATTTTACTGAAGGCTGGAATATTGGTGCTCAACTAATTTACTAAGGTATTGATGCTATGGTCACCGGTCCTATTTGTGGCTTTTCTGAAATTTCTGTAGCATTTAAAAAAAAAAAAAAACTTAACAGCTCAGTAGGCACAAAAGATATAAAAAATATGTTAAGAATGCTCAATGGAATTCAAAGTGAATGTGTGCAGGGCAAAACAACAGCATTTCATTATTGTAGACCTTCACAGATGCATCTACTTACTTCTTTTACTCCCCTGTTACCAGGAGCAAGTAAAATCAATGCCCTTGAATAGTTTCAGGTCATAATTGTAGCTCACATTGGGCTATAGATTTCCTGTGTGAAAACAAAGATTGGTCCAGTGTAATGTAAAGTGGGTTGCATGCTCCTCCATATGCAAAAGTACAGGATGCTACTTTCAGCTCCCAATATTAAATAGATTGACAAGAGAGTCAAGAATAGGTTTGTGAGGATGGAGATAGGTAAGATTTAAACTAGGAATGACCAATACTATGGTTAAGTTCCAACATGTTTGGGTTTCTCAGATGCAGGTGCATGCTACGCTTTGTGGTTCCACCTTCAAGGTTCCTGTAGAAAAGAACCCAGTAGCCATGAATATTCTGGCAGGTAAACTAAATAAAGTATTTGTCGCATCCAATGCACCCAGAAAGTGTTTAAACCTCTGATGTTCCTCCGCAAAACAGGAACTGCAAACTGGTACCATAGACATCTCCTAGATTGTAAGCTGTTGGGGGCAGGGCCCTTTCCTCTTTCTGTGTCACTGTCTTTATCTGTCTGTCATTTGCAACAGCTATTTAATGTACAGTGCTGTGTAAAATGTCACGGCTTTAAAAAATCCTGTTTATTAATAATAATAATAATAATAATAATAATAATATTAATAAATAATAATAATATTAAAAATAATAGACATATAGCCATGAATTACTAATCGTCTCCTTTTTTTTTTTTTGTAGTGACAGGGTCTGTTTCACAAGTCATTATACTGTAAGTCTGCATGGAGATGTTTTTTTTCTAGTGGAAGAAGAAACCAACTTTGTGCTTGCATTTAGGCTGCTTGTAAGATTGAACCAAAGGAAAAAAAAGTGTTACAATGTAGTCATCAAATCATTTAAATAAACTTTTCTGAAGGCACTGATCATTTTAAAACAAAAAGTGCTGAATCGGAAAGTAAATGAAAGAATTAATGATATATTAAGATGAAGTAATGCATTGGCAAAACTTTCATCAAAACAGCTAAGCTGGCAAGTTATGTTTCGATCAATGCAAGAGCCAAAAGTTAAAAGCATGAGAGAAAAAGAATTAGAAAGGAATGTTGACCAATGAAACACGAATCACTGATCCAATCAATTCAGCTGTTTCTGCTAAAACCTTTTGAAACTGAAATTTAATCTGCTAATATTTTGCTATGCTCTGCTTCCTCCATCCCCTTTCATCAACATGATACTGAGATCTTTAAATAAAATAAAGGCAAATCATGGCTTCTGGGAAAACATTACAACACTCATGCGGAGTGCCTGGGCAACACCCACGTGCAGTAACGCGCCCATGTTATCCATGTTTAAAAAACCGGGGACAGTAGCCTGGGGAGGAAATGAATAGATCTTGGTTGTCTAATTCCAGTCCTCAAGGGGAAACAAATGGGCTGGAATTTTCATACAAGTTATTTCAGTTAATTTATGACTCTTGTAAACCCCATCTTACTAAATTTATTGTGTTAGGGAAATAGTACAAATGTCTGCAGATCCTGTCCCTTTGATGATTGGTGTTGGACAGACCTGAGCTAAATAATGCTGGACATCGACCAGCCAGACAATGATGTTGGTTTTTTCCGTCTTGCTGCAGTTTTTTATGTACAATATAAAAAACTTAGAGCATGCAGTAAAATCAGAGTAAGTTTAGTACAGGTGAGCAGCTGCTGCAGCTGTTTAAGACTGGGGTTGGAGGTGGATTGGAGTTGAGCTTTGATGGATAAGTGCGCATTTAGGAATAGTCTCAAAACCCACCCATGCTAAAGAGACAAAGGGTTACATCACTATATATAGCTTTCTGTGATGCTTTTACACTTCCTTCCTTCTAATTAAGTTTGGAATAGACATTGCTAATGTGGTAAGATCTCTTTGGGCTCTACTCTTCATATATTCTGTCCATGTACCTCCCACTAGATATAACTAGGTGCCTTTTGGACTTTCAAATTTACCTTATATACATGTACATATACTACCATAACAGTTAGCTTTAAACTTTACACTGAAAACTTTGAAAAGCAGAACAAACAAAAAACACTCAAAAACATTTACACTGGACATTTATTGCGGGGTATTATGTTTTGCCAAGAGCACTACAGCACCTGCAGTCACACGTCCATTTCAGCTATTACAAGTTTGAATTTCATCAGATTCATGTGAATAAAACAATCCCATAAACAAGAGAATTAAAAAGTAAAGTAAAATAGAGGCAACACAATGACTGAGATTCAGAACAAGCATACTCTAGCTGCAATTTCACAAGCTGGGTTTAATTCAAAAGTTAATTTGATAATATGACCTTATGTTTGGTATTTGCCTCAGACCTTATTTCTATTTTTGATCATCACACATAGCTCATGGTCATAGGCGAAGACGTAGACTAGCCTTTGCTTAACGTTTTTAGCCTAGAGTATGCCCTGCAATAATTTCCAAGAATTCCTGCTGAAACCAATTCTTTGGTTTCACCAATCAGTGGAAAAATCTTGTCCTGGATTTGGATTGGCTCTTTCAAAGAATGAAGACAGATTTCCATATGTCATCCTCATATTACTACAGGTTAATTTAGAATGAAGGGATGGGGGAAGAGAAGAAAAGAAAAGAGAAGAAATAGAAGAAAGAAGAGAGGAAAAGAAAAAAAGAGAAAAGAAAAGAAGAGGAGAGAGAAGGGAAGAGAGAAAAGAAGAGAAGATAAGAGTGAAGAAAAGAAAAAAAAAGAGGGAGGAGAAGGAAAGGGAAGAAACGGGAATAAAAGGGAAAAGGAGAGAAGGACAGGGAAGAAACAGGAAGAGGAGAGAAGGACAGGGAAGAAACGGGAAAAAAAGGGAAGAGGAGAGAAGGACAGGGTAGAAACAGGAAGACAAGGGAAGAGGAGAGAAGGACAGGGAAGAAACGGGAAGAGAAGTGAAGAGGAAAGAAGGACAGGGAAGAAACGGGAAGAGAAGGGAAGAGGAGAGAAGGACAGAGAAGAAAAACGGGAAGTAAAGGGAAGAGGAGAGAAGGAAAGGGAAGAAAAGAAGAAGAGGGGAGATAAGTGAAGAAAATGGAAGAGACAATAGAAGAGAAGAGAAAAATGAAAGGGGAAAGGAGAGAAGAAAAGGGAAGAGAAGAGAGGAGAAGTTCAATAAGCCTCTTAAGTAACACCTGCTCACTATGTTTTCAGTAAGCAGGCTTGGGTTGGAGTGAGGACACCATTGTATTTCTACATCAGTCTCTAACCATAATCAAGAAAACAGAACAGTGTTATCTGCCTGTGTTGTGTAAGAAAATTTGTGTAAAGGAAATAAACAGAAATAAATAACTCACAGCAACCAAAAGCACAGCTTACGCTACTTATTTAATAAACCAGAATGTCTTCTGGCTCCTTATTTCCTATGCATTTTTCCCTTTTAACTTCTGCCTAAACACTGTACAAAGTATAATGATGTCAATTTAGCCTGTAAAGCAGAGTTCAGCACAGAGTAACGCCAATGTGCCACAGGTGATCAGCTCGTCTGATGTTGTGTACCAGGACTATAATTAAGCTCAGCTGCAGCCTCCTTATAATATTAAAAATGTCACCGGCAATGAAGCTAATTTGTGCCTGACCAAGGCAGCTACAGTAACTGATTACTCACAGATGCCAAGTCTCTGAGTGAAATTTCTGCCACCTGTTTTCAATTTCAACACTGCCATTTTCACACTTATAAAGCTGGCTGGCACAAAGTTTACTGGACCATCTGTTACTGAGAGGAGTGTGTCCAATCATTTCCTCCTACCTGTTGTCTGCACCAGTCTATGGCTGCGTTCCTTTGGAGTGTTCAGGGAATCAGCACTGTAGGGGTTACCATGCACATAAGTTATACTGGTGATAGTGTTTACATGAGTGTTAATGCAATATGTCATCTCCATCTACCAGTGTGGTCATGGTATATGGAAACAAGGCACATTGGGATTTCAACAATTTACTAGACATAGACTGAATGTTTACATGTATATGTGAAAGAATATCACCCAAAATGTTTGAGTTAAAAGAAAAAAAATGCCTGTTATGGAAACATAATGTTGTACAATACATAGCACTCTATGTTACACTGCTCTAGTGAATTCCTCTGACTCCCCTAAACTTGGCCATAGAGTCTAGGCATCGCCAGCTGGGAGATATAATCCCACCAGCCTGAAACAAGGCTTTCTTCCAGCTGAACATACGTGGTACAGTTCATGATAAAATACATTTGTTTTCAGCCCGGGGATGGGAGTTTTTAGCAGAAGGCTTCCGGCACTGAAAACCAGTGTGAATAGTGTAGCTGGCCAACGTTTATCTCTACACAAATGTGCCCCCTAATATTAACCCTACCCTACCTAAACATCTAAAGTGTTTAGTTATGGATAGAGTAAACAGATTTAAACTTCTGTCAAATTAGTTTTTGTTATAATACTTTAGGAAGATTTTCCACCACTTGGTTTCCAATAAGTGTGATGTGAGAGAGTGTGTAAGAGAAATAATCTCTACTTGTAGGTGGGAAATTCTCATTGGAACAGAGGTCCCCATTTAAAGAATTACACCTCCTATTTAGCTAACAACTTCAAAATGTTAGTATTTTTCATCACTTTAAGCCTTAGTGACATTGGTCATCAGGACAAATAAAGATGGTGCATCCACCGAGCTGGGGCATGGATGGCAATAAAAGCAAAGGTTCTAAATCAGGGTGTCAAACTCAAATACAACTTGGTCCATGTCGAGGGCCAAACTTGAAATTTATTGAAAAAAAAATCTCAATAAAAAGAAACAAGAACACATGAGAAGAACATGCAGTAAAATGATCTAAATTATTTAGATCAATCCACTGCATATTACTGCGTGCTCTTCCCTCGTGTTCTTGTTCCTTCTTATTGAGATTAATTGTTTTACTTTGCCAGAGAATGCAATGTAAAAACCAAACTCTTGCACAGTAAAACAAATAATATAGCAATAGCTCTATGATATTTCCTGATAACAATAATCCTGATAATTCCTGATTATTTAGTTAACCTGTAAGTATAAACTCTGCAGGGTCCATGCATGGGCTGCTGTTTAATAGACACAAGTGGTGCCGTTACTACAATTCCCGGCATCATTTGCGTCTATAAAATACGGGGCCACGCATAGGCAGAGAGGCCACTGGTCTAGAGACGGGCTTGATGCCGGGAATTGTAGTAGCGGCATTGTACTCGTGTCTATAGAACAGCAGCTTGATATGAATTGCAATTATGATATGAATTGCCGTTACTACGGATTGCAGTAGCAGCAGGCCAGCTGCAATTCATATTAGGAGTTCTTTTGGGGGCCAAAAAAAGGACGTGCCGGGCCAGAGTTTGACACCCCTGTTCTAAATTCTTCCCTACTTCTATTGAAAAGTTTTTTTTTTTTTAAAGAAAAGGTTTGGCTGTAAAAAAACTTTAACCATCACAAAAATCAGACACCTTAATGCTTAACTTTTCAATCTTAATGTCTTTGAGATAGATTAACTACAGTTTTGCTAGGAACATTAACATTTTAATTAAATCTAAGGGTGACCTGAACTAAACCCTAATGCTACCGTATTCTGACACATAAAAACCCCATTCTTTACCAGGAAGCTTTGGGTTGATAGCCAACAGTCATATGTTAAAGTTAGGAAACATTGAGATTCCATTGTCAGAAGAAATTGTCCCATTCCAGTGTGCTATCCCAATTCTGCAAGCTAATCAAGATCCTCAAATCCAATTTATCTGGCATCTTTCAACCTAGGTGACCAATGTATTCAGGATGAGAAAGTTTTCCTCTCTTTATCATGGAAAGTAGTTCTGCAATTTAGCTAGGAAACCGTTGTATCCTCTACTTATCCCTCAACTTTTCATGATTGTGAGGACAGAGATATACACGTAATGGTAAACCACAAACCTCACATGAAAATTTAGCTTGTGCTTGCCAAAAGCCAGCTGATACAGTGTCAGCAAAATCTGTCAGCCACAGTCTCATATTCTCTGTTTTCATCACTCATGAACATGAGCCACCTAAATTATTCCACAGAAGGTAGTGTTCCCCTATGCAGCTGGAAGGCTTGTTCTGTAAAAATACAATTTTCAGCAAAAAAAACATTAACACATGGATTTTGTTACTGGCTGATGAAAGCATTGTTTAAAAACCAAATCAGCAGTTTAATTTGGTAAACCAGCAACATGTTTAAATATGTATGGTTATCTTCAGGGAACCCCCAAGGTACTGAACCCAAAAAACTAAAAATAATGACTGCATACGAGAAAGGCAAATTGGGTCCTAGTCTTTTCTGCTAACTTAATGACTGTAACTATGATTAACAGCCTTTCTGGTCAGTAGTGGGATGATAAAAGGCAAAAGGAGGCAGAAGGAGGGGAATTTATATAATGACAATATTGTGTTCTCCAGGTTTTTAATCTCTGCAGATGACTAAATGTACATGCAGGCAATGAGAGTAATATGGGCTATATTTTGCAAAAGAACAGATTGGGGATGGTTTAAAGCAGCAGTCACCAACCACTAAATTTTGGTGGTCCAGGGTGCACCGGCTAGAGCCATGGAACACATCTCCCGTACGAATTGTAGGCTCAGGACGGTGGGCAGGTTGTGTCTCTGCTCAGACCTGTGATGGGAGAGTGGGTGGTCATGATGTCATTCTGGGGGAAGTTTGTTCCCCTTTGAGTGACATACGGCTTCCCGTGCATGCACGGTCCGGAGTCCGTGAATTTAGTGGTCCACAAGTTCCAAAAGGCTGGCGACCACTAGTTTAAAGCACCCTTAAGATCCCTTGTACAGAATGTGCACCCTGTAAATGAAGAGGCAATATTCTTACCATACCAGCAGCCTATGCATTAAAACCTTGCCACTTTGGTTATCCCTAACTGTTGCAAGTGTTTAACACCTTGGGTAATTCATATACCTGCTACTCCCACCACATGATGCAGTTCTTCCTACCAGCTCATACATCATGTATTGAGATATGAACCAGCAGGAACAGTCATATTATGCAGTGTCAGGTATTCGACACACCTCAAAGTATCAAATACCTGCATTGTCCTAGGAAAAGCAAAGTGACAACTCATAGGCACCCAGAAAATGGTAAATGTTTCTCAACCTTTTAACCACGATGGTGCCCTTGAAATAAATTCCAGATTTAAGGAACCCCTGCTATATTTACTATTGCCACAGCTCACAGTACATTAGCATGATGGTCAGTGGGACCAATGCCTTTTACATTGCTGGGCATCAGGAAGAATGTCACCCTTACAGATAGCCAAAAAGATCATTGGTGTCAGTTAAACGCACCCAAAAGGCACAAACTGCTCACTACTCAAGGAACCCCTAGCAACCTCTAGAGCAGGGGTGCCCACACTTTTTTTGATCCACCAACAATATAAATGCTAAACATATATTTATTTATATATATACCAAGTATACTTTATATTTAAAATGTATATTGTTTACATTGCATAAAAGCATGAAAATGTATGGCACAATACAATTCTGTTCATTTTTGGCCATTACCTTACTCCAATGACATCCTAAACTGATTAGAATTAGCCGAAGTTGCATAGTCCGGACGGTAGTTGATGATAGCCAGCTTCAAACAGACTTCCATATGATCGTCATGGTTAACGGTATTTGGACTTAATAACTCCTGTGCAGAGTAGAGTTTATTTTGGAAGGAAAAGCTCCGCAATCTATTTGTGTTGCCTTTGCGATCTACCGGGGATGGCGATCCACCTTTTGGGCACCCCTGCTCTAGAGAAACCCTGGTTGAGAAACACTGCTCCAAACTAATTATTCCCAGCAAGGTGATAGATAACCTTGGCATGACAACAGCCTAAAATCCCTTAGAAAATCTTCCCTATTGCATCTTTTTTTACAGATTTTACATCCTGTACAATTGACTCAGTGGAGAAAAGACCACTTTAAAAACCAATAAATAACAATTTTATTTTGCTGAAAACTCCTGATGTTTACTGAAATAGTTTATGTCAAGATAACTCAATTCCCCTTCTCCATACAATCACTTTAAAATACTGCTTTGACTTGTAATATTATATAGACCGAAACATACACAAAATGAAGAATACAATGCAAAGGCCAATGGGCATCATTTATTGATGTTTATGAAGCTCGGTGAACAACAGCCATTTTCTTGTACTTGGAATATACTCATGTACAGTATATATAATTTTTCACTGAACATTATAATCTGCAATTTATCTGATACATTTTGTAAAGTAAATGGAAAAAAAATTTGAAAAAGCTTCGTCTATTTATCATGAGCGTTAAAAATGTACAATAGTATCTACAGAAGAGAAGTCAAAGTGCCCTGCTCTCTGTATCCTGAACATTTCCAGGCAGGAATTATTGTACTCTATATGACACAAGCCGCTTCCTCCACCTCCGTCTCTGTGGTGCTGTCACTGTGACATTGTGGGCTGAGGAACTCCTGATGCAGTGGATTTGGACTATTCAATCCGATCAGCACAGACAAGCACTGATCAAACTGTTCCATTAACAACAAGATGCTCCCACGCATCACCTCCCACTCCTGCTCTCCTAACGCCATGGCTAGAGACATTTCTTTAATATACTTTAACACAAGTAAAGTCATCAGATGTAAACCAAGAGCACAATGGTGTGACACAATACAGAAAATACATTTTAAAGAGCAGACTATGGCAAAAATAAAAGAATAAATAGTACTTTGTTGCAAAACATCCCATATGTTTTATTTGCATTAAAAAAGTAAATGTTGGTGCCGGGTTTTTCTTTTCAGAGTTTCTAAACATGGTGTCAGCCCTGGCTATTGCAATTCAGATGGTTATCATTATCAACTGGATTATTTTTAAAAATAGTTTTTGCACTATTGGTATATTTAGCAGATTAAATTGTAACAGATTAAATTGGGTTTACATTCACTGTATGTTTGTGCTGCAATTGTTAAGTAATCTAGAATTGATTTGACACTTTCTATTTAAACCATCAATATTGTAGCAAATGTTTTCATGGGGTTCTTTATAATTGTGCATTGTGTCTGGAAACTGGAGGCATTCATTTAACAGGAGAACATTCACCATTCACCATTTGAAATTGATATTCTATGATATAATAACACATATGTAGATCACTTTAAAATGTTGCTTTCTCATATTCTCTTTACTGGCATACAGGTGAAATTTCTAAATAAATGCTTTAATGTCTCATCACATACTTTATCTTACATATAAAAAAAGTTAAAAAAAAAGAGAGGGGCTTCAGGCACTTGTTTAAAATTATGTATTGTTTTTTAAAGGCAATATTACATTCTTGTGTCACATAACAGTACAATAATATATTACATCACAGAATCATTCCCCATTGTATACTCATGGGGGCCTTTGACAGCCAGACATAGCAAATGCTTCTCTCTATACCTGTCACCCTTTTCATCTACAGACTTGATATTCTATGTATTAAGGATCTAGAAACATCCGCACTTTTACCATATTAAAACTTGAGGCCTTAATTACAACAAGACTCACACCAGTAGCATCATTTATTCTCTTCACATGTATCATGTTTATCAGTTACATCAACTCAACTTAGCTAAGACAATAAATACGCTTGTTGCATACCCCTGAGGAAGCCCTCGTAGCGAAACGTGTCGGGTAACAAGACGTTTTCTATGCACATTCTCTATTTAGTCCAACTTTGTCCTTTCAAGAAAAAGAAGAAGCCAGGGGCTGACACAGCCCAGCGGCCACCACTTGTATCCAAAATGTAACCATCATATGGCCAATCTCTTTAAATAAGCCAGAACATTTTTTGTAACCAGCAGTGCTAGGTATCCTTTAACAGCTACATGCTAAAAAGGACATGCAAGAATTTATTCCATGTGTCAGGCATTTTCATCTTGTATCATTCTCACACCAATAGGTTGTCTGTGCATAGAAATGTAATGCTGCAAATGAGATATGGCAAAAACCTGAAGTCATCACTATATATATATATATATATATAAATTTGAAATAGGGAAATATCATTTTCACTGATTTATTTTACAGTATAATATTTTTTCTTTTTCAATAAGAATACACCCACACATACTTCAAGAATCGTGCTTTGGTTTACCAGTACTGCCATTATGCTATTAATGTCAAATATGACAAATTTGCATTTGAAGTGATCCCATAGGTATTTTTACAATTGCAGTTGTGGTATAGCTAACAAGGGATGAGTGTTAGGTTTATATATAGTTTAAATCTATACAATTGTGCTCTGCTAAGGTGGTATTAAAATACATTTTTAAGGTCTGAAATGTCCATGTTTTCCATGACTAAGGTAGTTCAGAGAACTGCCAGATCCTTAATACCACCCATCACTTAGCGGGTTAGGCCCATCCACTGGCACCTTCCCCCCAACCTCTTACTTCTTGTAAATAAAGACACCACTTCTTCAGATAGCCTAAACGGACGTTTATTAACATTAGCAAATCTTTTAATAACTTAACATAACACCATTTTAACTTAGCCCCTTCTTAAATTATTACATCCTTGGGAATAGAAACACTCCCCAGGAACCCCACCCACACACCCCAGTCTTATTTCACCACCTCATCATTTCTCTAGGAAGAAGCAATACCTAAGGTAGATCTCCACACTTTATAACCACCTGGCCCCCATTACTACCCCCGAAGACCTCAAACTACCCCAACACAGAAAGACAAAAACCACAATAACCACCAATAGATAGGGGAGGGCAGGCAGGAGTTTTGTTCCCCTCACCACCACACTAAAACTGATCCCCACTTCCTGTTCCTTCTCCCATTTCACTCCTTGTTTGCTCCATCTTTTCTTATCCTACCACCAATCATCCTCACCACTTAACGTGACCCTCAACAATGCCAACAACATCCCAGTAGTGCCGACCTTCCACCTATCCTCCTTTTACTCAGTCGGCTCCAGGCCTGTCTTTCCCATATTTTCATTGCCTCATTTCATTATTCACTTAGGCCTTGGCTGATGCTCCTACTCCTACTCATTGCCCATTTTCAATCCCTACAAGAGCAGAAATGAACCCGTACATTGCCTACTGAGGGCAGAGAAACCAATTCAGTGTGATAGCTCAAACATTACATACACCGTTTGAGCACTAGCTTCTAATACATTTGGTTTCCCTGGAGGTTCCTCATCCAAGAGAACAATAATTCTGCAGGAAGAACACCTTTTACAAGTTATTCTGAACCTATCACAGTGTGAATGAGATCAACACTTGTCATACCACCAATTTACCTTTAGCACCTTGACCAATGAGGCATCTTTTCTAAAGGATATTACTCTGCCAAGTAACTACTCCAGATGATATCCAATTAGACACATTTATGTCAGGATCTATCATTTTTTTTTGAGTTAGCTGTGCCATTATTTTTTCATTGCAGTCTATTTGGTCAGCTATATTTTTCAGTTCTCTGCTATACAGTCTAGTGATTCCCATAATATGCTGAAGGTTTTCAAGGTTACTATTGTGTTGAATAATTGCTATTACTGCAACAATACTGGAAAATGTTCCATCTCTCAGTATGTGTTAACAACATACCATACCGGGTCAAATTGAGATATTTCGAATTTAGTATTAAACTATTGACACTGACATAGAACGTGCTATTAGATGACAACTTGGAAACTGGATAAGGCTCTCCAAGAAACAGACTAACACCAAGGCCATCTTTAGACTGGTGGTGAGGTTGCGGTGCTGGTACCACTTCTTCACACCACTGAACCACTGCCTTGGGGGAAACGCTGCATGTAGCGTCTATGCATGGCAGCCCAATAGAAAATGAATAGGGGTGGCAACCCATTGTTCAATCTGCAAACACTGATTCTTTAAGAACGAACACTGCAGAGTGAGCTGCTGAGCAGTTGGCAAGATGCTGGGAGCTGTACAGGATCACCTACTCCCAACGCAGATCTGAACCTACTTGAAACTACACAAAGGGATTTGATTTCAAGAGAACTGATTCAAGTATAAGGAGGACAGGCAAATTCAATGTAGGTAGTTGAGCTGATTTACCAAACAAGTTGAGAATCTTCACTTCAATTATCCAATCCTAATAAAAGCATCTATCCATGATTGGCTCTTTAAAATGAACAGGAATTTGCCTATTCGTTCAAAGTTTAAGAAAATTAGTTTCCATGTCTCATGTGGGATTTGAGCTCAAACTGCAAAACAAAAAAACAATTACTTACAAATCACTGGTTGATGATGTACCAGAAAAGACCAAATATAAATGGCATTTAAATGCACTAACAAACATACCATGCTGTAATGCATGATCTGAATAGGTCCTCAATTAAAACCAAAAGCTAGGAATATAGTATGGAATATGAGGATTTCAATGGTAATGTTTCCAGATCTGTCCTCTTTACCTTCAGTACTTGATAAGTCCGGATAAGCATCTGAACAGCATGCATTTGGGATATTCAGTACTGCTCATACTTGTTTTAGGCCAGCAACCTAATAAAAAGGATAAAAAATGTGCGGACAATTACCGTCCAAAAGGTCAGATTTTGTGATCAATAGCTTACACATTGCTGATAAAAGGTGCTGTTCCTTGTAGACTCACCACTTAGTAATCCAATGCCAGTCCTATTCTAGGAATCATTCAACCCTCTTACTGTGGGCGCAGGGAGTGCTGAGGGGGTCCATCATGCCCTCCATGGATAAAAGAATTGTGCAGAAAGCAGTGCCAGATCATAACAACTCCTTCTTGCTCATGGCGATCTCTATGTTGATGCGCTTCACAATTCTTTTTGCTTGTCCCTACTGCCTGGGGAGATGTTTGCTCACAACAGAAATCAGCCCCCTAAATCTTTGCTTCAGTAGCTATGGCTAGTTCCTGCTGTTTCTTCTGTAAGGGATATCTCTGTTCTCATTACAATAAGATTGCCCAGGTGGTTATAATGAGAGCTGACTTTGCCACTCACAATGTGAGAATGAAATGGAGAAATACATGGTAATTCCATACCAATTAACAGAAAAGGTATGAAAAAAAGCGTATGCTAAAATTATTTCAATGTATTGGGATCACCTAGAGCTGATTGTGTTGTAATTCAGCTGGATAATCACCTGGTAACATTCCGTTGCAGGATCTTCTTCCTTCTTCTGTTCCATATTCCAATCTTTGGCCATCTCCATTGGGCTGGCTGTGATGGCGTAACTCCCATAGCAGCTCAGAGATTTTTCACAAATGGGAGTGGGATCAGGCCGGTAAGAATACTTATTGCAGAAGGAACATCGCCCTTCTGTCCCTTTCTGCAATAGAGCCTTGCGTGATGCCGAAGTGGAAAGCTTAATTCCAGCCTTCATCTTGAACTGCTGTACCGGTTCCTCTTCCGTACTAAAACAGCTTATTCTAATTTCACTGCACACTGAGATTCTTACGTTAGAATCTGCAAAAAGTCAGATTTATCTTCTTGTTTTAGGAAACCTATATAAATCGCCTTGTGATCTCTCCCACTTATTTAAAATATTATCATCCAGTATTTATATAGCCCGACATATTACGCAGAACTTTACAAAAGTCCATAGTTATGTCACTAACTGTCCCTCAAAGGAGCTCATATTCTTTTGCCCCTACCATAGTCATATGTCATTAACACAGTGTAGGGTCAATTTGGGGGGAAGCCAATTAACCTAACACAACCTGTATGTTTTTGGATTGTGGAAGGAAACCCATGGAAACGCGGGGGGAACCTGCAAACTCCATGCAGATAATGTCCTGGACGAAATTCAAACCTGAAACCCAGCGCAGCAAAGGCCAGTGTCCGCAATATAATATTGGCAGATTAACTACAGTTTAAAATACAAGTACCAGCAGAAAAGAATTACATGCAAGCCTTTTTTTTGGTAAAATAATTCCCTGTTTAAAAAGGTTTTAATAGGCACAATAGCCAACTAGACCCCTAAGACTCAACCTACTTCTAAAGCCACCATCAGCATTATCGATTCAATCATCAGACTGGGTTTTATTGCCAGCTGGAAAACATTTTCTTTCCACCAGGCAGACATCCGACCTGAGTTCTATTAATCTTTACATAAACCTTACTCCTGAGTGCTCCGCCAAATCAATGCTGTTACTCCTTATTGAAATATTATAGCATTCACTTGACTTTTCCGTCAATCAATCCATTGATGCCATTACACCTTATTTCTGTGCCAGCAATGTTATATCAGCAATTTTATCTCCTCTTTCCATTGGAGGGCAATTCTTTTAGTTGCTATTAGCTTTCATTAAAAATACCATGATATAAGCTGAGTTTAATTTTTCATTTTAATCTTTTTTTGAAACCTCTGAAGTAAAGCTTTGTCTAATAAATAATCAATCTATTGTTCTAAATAAAGTCCTGGTAAAATCATAAAATATTCTGTGTTTTTATGTTTGCCGTTTTTTCTTTGCAATGAATGTGCACCTGATATCCAAATCTGATACATACCACTCTCATGCCTGTGCACACCTTCATCCAACCAGCATATAATACATTAGATTTAGCATTTCTTGTGTTGTATCTTCCTGCAAACTAATTTAGTAGTGATAAATTATTAGTGCTGTCATATTGATTTTCATCATAAAAATTTAAAAAACTGGAACGTGAGAGGATTTGGTTTCCCTCTGTCCTTTTGCCTGTTCTACCAATTTTGCTTTAGCAGAGTTATGGCTACCAGAAGAATATTTGCACTGGACACTTTCATATGTATCTGCTGATTTGTCCCCTGGTGCATGCTATCATGCAAACCTATCAGCAAAATTTTTACTTTATAAAATTTGCTTGCCTCCCCCAAATGTTTTTTCCAAAGGGAAGTCTTTCCTCTGTCTCTCTTCTGTCTTAACCGCTGTGCTGTAATGACTGAATGGGAGCGCTGAGCCCCCTGCATCATATACCCCAGTAGGCTTCAAGTTTCTCTTCAAGACGGATTTTGCGTATGCTCGAGATCAAGCAAATGCAAAAGGGGCTTTCTCAAGGCATTAAAAAAAAATACCAATCTTAAGGATGCGCAGTGCCACAGCTCTCTTTTTCTTAAAGTTAGCTAGCTATATCACCCGATCTGGTGACACAGCCAGAAGAAAGAAAATGGGAGAAGATGGCATCACCTGGCACTTCCTCTGCGCCGGTACAAAGGAGGATTCAAGGACCAAATTTAGACCAGGTGTGGAGGGATCGGGCGCTCTACAGAAGTAAAGGTAAGTGTTTTTTTTTATTTTTATGTAATGTGAAATGCAAAAATTTGGAATAGGCTCCCTCAGGAAGTACGGTAGTATCAGCAATTACTATAGATTGCTTAAGGACAAAGCTAGATGCTTTTCTAGAAGCACAGAAAAGAACTGGGTATTAGGGCTTTAAAGTAAAGATAACAGAGACTGTTGATCCAGGGAACATTCCATTACCTCTGGGAATCAGGCAGAATCTTTTTTCCTACGTTAAAGCAAACTGTACCAGGGTTTTTTTTGCCATCTTCTGGGTCAAATATGTTTATAGAGTTTTATTTCTGGGATATGTTTATTTCTCTAGTGGTAAAACCTGATGTACCTATTTCTTTTTTTAACCTGACTAACTAACTATGTCCAGGTCAGCAGAATACCACGGCATGTAGCAGAGGACCATGCAATCAATACACCTGGAACTTTGTTGGATAAGGGGAGAACATGGTTTTCCTAAATTCGGATGGCAGACAGGTAAGTATAAACACTGTTCTTTTGCAAGGTTATACTTTGTCTCAAAAAAGCAGGATTAAAAACCTAAATAAAAAAAAAATAAGATGACCAAATATTTAGGAAGAAATAAGCTGCTCTCTGAAGACACTTAGTTTTAATGTAAACCCGGGTTCCCCAACAATGACTCTGGGGGGAAGGCAACCTGAAGTATGCCATGGGTTACAAAGCTACATTTAAGGGAAACTGATAATTGCCATCAAACAATCACAATTAAAAGCGATCATTAGTTGCAAAAGTACATGGAAAAGCTGGTTCAAGTCTCTTTTGTCTCAATCTGAACCACCCATAAATATAAAAATAAAAAAGGAATGTAAGGTAAAAAAAATTCTCAAAATATATATGATAAGTCAGAAGCCCTGAATAACATTTGTTTTGCTGCCTGAGTTTGTATAAGGGAGCACAATTTTGTTCCAGATCTTAATGATCACCATCATACTAATTTTATTTCTATTCAAACTCTACTTGATCTTATCCTAATGCTATATTAACAATTTACATAAATAGATTATTTTTTTCCTGTCTGGTTTTGTTATAATTAGCATAGAATAATCAGATCCATTTTTCATCACCATATGATATACGATGCTTTCTCCAGTCCAAGAACTTCACAGTTTCTTTAAAAGTTCAACATTTTTTGTGCTCCATTTATAACACAAAAATTAAATTTTGTCTGCATAGCCAATTTGTTCATATGTAAAGTACAAATAGCTAATATATGTATATATATTTATTTAGGTACACATCTCTGTATTGAGTCATTTATTTCAGCTTAAGTGGTCTCTGAAAACAAGCTTTGTCATCATGGAAGCACATTGAGAGCCTAGAAAACATCGAAAGAATTCAATAGCTCCACCTTCTGACTCAATGCAAACATTATCAACTACAAACATTAAAATACAATTTTATATTTATTCCTATATGACAAAAAAAACAAGTAAATATTATTTTACATCCAGCATGTGCAGATTGCCGTTGAACAGGCTTTCTCAACCTTTGATGGCGTTATCTACTAAGAGAATTACTGCTGTGATCCATTCACTTCAAAATGTGAAAAAGTTTATGCTCGTATTGATGGTTATCTGGAAAATCATCTTTAAGATTTTAGAATCCAGTCTTCCTTAACATCTTCACATCTAGCTTTGTGTGGGTGTTTGATGACAGATATAAATCGGGCAGTAATTACCATTAAGTTAATTTAGGTAATTTATGTAAGAGGGATATAGCCAAATATTATAAATAAAACAAAATTAAGGCCAGAATAATGTTGAGTATCCTCCAAATAACACAAAATGACACCCAATCGGTGCTGTTTTTTTTTTCCAGTAGGTGGGCCATTAACCAGTCTGCATTCTCTCTTCTATATGTTAACAGGCTCATACATACTAAATGCAAAGGAAAAACATACAAGGCAGTCTAAAGAAACCAATGGGATTTTCCATTTTACCGAAGCCAGTCCAGAATGGATTCTGATTGTATGCTTGGTTACTTCATTTCACTCTTTGGTCCGGCTATTTTTCTATTGTTCGGACCCGCCACTACAATTTTGATATCTGTATGCATTTTGGATCCAACGGATATCAGCTTCTGTTCCTTTGTGGTTTAATGGCCTCTACTTTTACATTAAAAGTCAAATTTATTTTTTTGAGGCTTGAGGTCATACTGAAATGCATTTTCCACTCTCGGAAACTGATCTATTCTTTCTATCATAACAAGTGGGAATGGTTTAACGAGAAGACCGTCATTACATTGGAGATAATAGCACCAAGCTATAGTGAATTACCTTTTACCTTCTAGCATGGAGGTCATAGATCAGGCAACCTGAGAATAGCTCAGGGCCATATTCAAGTATTCTGTATGTATCAATTCCGGCTCTATTTACTGGTTCCAACGCTAATGAGATTTCAGGTAGATATTATCTGCAGATAGAGGGCGAGATGATTCTCTTACTGAGAACGTGAACATCAATGATGGCTGTCAAGCTTTGCCTAAGGTTAGAAAACCTTGATTACTGACACTTTTCATTACCACCTTAATATTGGGCCATGACTGCAGCATTGCACTAGCATGAAACATTTTATATTTTAATGTAAACTAGACTGCCAGTGAAGTCATTTATTACAATGGTATCCCAAATGTAAATTGTATTTTAATTGTCTTGCTTACTGTGACATACTTACATTTTTATTTCATATACAGCTCTGTGTCACACTTTTATATCTAGGACAGTTGAAGGGTTAGACCAGCAAGGGTAATGATCTTTTATATCAAAATATTTTTTTTGAATAAAGTTTTTTCAATAAAATAGAAAGGTAAATAAATCAACAAATGTTTACTTAATACACAGACAGCCCTGCCACATAATACACACATAATGCTTCAAGGGTAAATGAAATGCAAATGGTAAAACAGACTACCAATATAAAGGCGTAGTCTTCTTTTCATTGTATACTAATTGGAATATAAAATTAAATATTACATATTAGGACATTATTCCTCCACTAACTACTATTGTAAAGGGTCATTCTTTTTCTCACTGATTACAAATGTAAAGAGACATCCTTCCCACCAACGTCAAGAGGACATACTTCCTGCAACTGGTATTGGATCACCAATGTAAAGACATTGGGGCAGTCTTCTTAGCACTGGACACTAATGTAAGGGGTCAGTCTTCTTTCCACTAGCCATAAATGCAAGAAATTTCTTGCACGTACTGTCCACCAATGTAAGAGGATATTTTTCATCCCTTTGGCCACTGACGTAGGTTGTTCTTCCTTCTACTGACTACAACATAAAAAGTATTATTTTTTTTCACTGACCACTAGTGCAATCCACATTCCTCTTACTGGCTGCCAATATAAGTGGACATTCTTCTAGTGACATCAATTAAGAGGGATCCTTTTTCTTCCTAATGAGATTTCCTCCCAATGACTTCCGATGTAAGTAAATATTAGTCCTGAAAACATAAAAAGGACCTTAAAGCTCCAACTGCTGGCCATTTTATAAGTGATGGGGCACATAGTCTTTAACTTAGAATTGATAAAGCTTTGATGAATTAAAGATCAATTCAGTGCAAAAAGAACCAAAGAAACAATAGTTTTGGTCACTCTTGCCTTTCACTAGTTCACACGTATATACTACACTCATGGACCAATTTGTTAGGTACATCTGTTTTTAACACAAATATCTAATCAGTCAATCACATGGCAGTAACACAATGCATTTGGGAATGTAGACATTGTCAAGAAGACCTGCTGAGGCTCAAACTGAGCGCCAGAATGGAGTTTTAAGAAAAGTGATTTAGCTGATTTTGATGTGGTATAGTTGATGGTCCCAGGTGGGTTGGTCTGCATATTTTATAAACAGCTAATCTGCTTTTAATTTCAGCCAAAACCATCTCTAGGGTTTATAGATGAAGGTCCAAAAAGGTAAAATAAGTGAGTAGCAGGTATTTGGCTGATGATGGCTTGTTGATGCTAGATGTCAAAGGAGAATGGCTAGAATTGTTTGAGGTGATAGCAGGGCAATAGTAAATTATTATGAGCTAAGTATTGTTTAAATGTTACACCCTACATTAGTATTGTGGTGGAACATGTCTATCTTTTCATGTGTCAGCTCAGTGTACACCTTTTTTGATGGCTACTTTCAGCATAACATGAAATGTCACAAACCTTAGGTCATCTCAGCTGGTTTCCTAAATATGACAATGAGTTTGCTGTACTCAAATGGCCTCCACTAGAGCTATTGTCACTATTTTAACTTTTGTTGTTTGCAGGTTAGTCATCTGCAATGCTGTATATGTTAGTGCTAAATAAGTAAAATATAATAATCATAATGATAAGTTTAAACCACATTAGGGGGAAAATAAATAATGTACTCCTGGATTATAAGCTCTTCTCGGCAGGGTCCTCTAGAGCAGCGGTCGTTAAACCTGTAGTCCGCGAGAAATTTTTGGTGGTCCGCAGCTCTGACCGGTGCACCCCCGAGCGAGGTCAGGAGAAGGACCCCACTGGAGGGACGCACCAGCCAGAGCCACGAATCATGTCCCCTGTGCAGTTCCGTGGCTCAGAGAAATGGGCGGGCTGTATCCCTGAACATAACCTGCCCACTCTCCCATCGCAGGATTCGATCAGCGATGGGAGAGTGAGTGGGGTTATGTCATATTGACATCACTCTGGGGAGGTTTCTCCTCCTTTCAGTGACACCCGGCTCCCTGCCCATGAGCACTCAGGAGCTGGTTATTTTAGTGATCCGCGGAACCAAAAAGGTTGATGACCACTGCTCTAGAGCCTCCTATGTCACTGTCTGTATTCGTCTGTCATTTGCTACCCCTATTCAATGAACAGCGCTGCGTAATATGTTGGCGCTATATAAATCCTGTTTAATAATATTAATAATAATAATAATAATAATAATAATAATAATGGTGTAGTTGCTCAATGTTTGTGTATAGAGGGGTGGTTGGACCAGTAATACATGCAGTTCACCATTTTAGAAATGGTGAGCTGCATGTATTACAGTAAATAAATGTTACAATTGATGGGACCCAATGCCTAAGGGATAGTTTAGAGCCTGTAGTTGTACTTTAACTTTCATCATATCAAACCATTAGTGCCATTAGTATCCTTAGTTCTGTTTGAATGTATGTATTCCCTGACCTGTGAAATCTTTGGTTCTCTATCCCACCAACAGCTGGAACCACCTGGAGGCCAACCAAAGTCCATGACAGTTATTTCCAGGCTTCCATAGAAGCACTGTTACACATTAACAAAGAACTAAATCTAAAATACTGCATCATAAACATCCAGCACCAAACAAACATGCTTTAATGTTAATGAGATGAAGAACTGCAAGAATAAGCCTTTGACAAGCGCAGAAGGCCCTCAGGGTTTCATTAATTAGTGGCTGTGTTCACACATTTTTTCCTCGACATGTAATTCATTCCAATGTAAGATTTCCTGAACATGGGAGATTACTGAGAATTACATACCCTATTCAGCTGGTTCGTGGTAGAACAGAATAGGCGATAAATCAACAATAATAACACACTGTATTGTATTAAACATTTTGCTGAACTGCCAGACACGTTAAATCTGTTACAGAAATAGCTGCATACAACAACTCTCTTCATTGTGTCATTTCCATAATTCTCCTATATCTTCAGGATGGGATTTGTAAACTGGAAAGACATACAGTACATTATGGCAATGTAACAATTTTATATATCTCTTCTGTTTATTCCTCCCACAGCCACACTTTATAACAGTAATATGATGTAATTATTGGGTTCTCTTAAAGTGTCCCTTTCATTGTAACTTTAAATCATCTCCATTTATCAATTTTAAAAAGCAATATCTGGTTTTCATTTATTTTACTTCTCACTCCTTTTCCTCTTTCTTGAGACAAAGTTGATCCTGGAATCCTGCAGCCTTGTGGAAAACCCATGTCACATATTCCAGGAGGCTGTGGGATTCCACTACATTTTGGAATATATTGCAAAATTCCCCAACACCAAATTTTGATCAGTAATTGGAAAGACAGTAACAAAAAAACCAGATGAGCTCCTGGTGATATTAGAGAAGATGGCAGTATGGAACCTGATGCAAGGCAGTGGAACAGCAAAACGAAGGTGACATGGTTAGATTCACCGGAGTGTAAGCAGTAAATGATGATAGCTGCACACTGCAAAAAATGCAAATGGTGTGCAAGGTCCGCTTAAAGTATACATAAAAAAACTTGCAGTACATCTGTATATACACATTTCCTTCTGTTTTATCCATCCTTGTAAGTACAGAAAAATACCTGTTACCTGCTCTGCAACAGGATTTTGGTAATCTGGGAGTGGGTGTTAGCCCCCCCCCGCCTTGCTTTTAGCTAAATTACCACTCTTCTACCTCTACAACATAGACACTAATCATTATATTGTCCTATGATAAAACCTAGGAGAGACAATTAGTCTCCTTGAGTTAGGAAAGTAGTATGCAAAAACACCGGATGGCTTTGGATTCTTAATATGATCATCAGCTATTTTTGTTAATTGCAGGCACAGTGATATTTCATCTTGTTTTATTATGTTTTATATGTTTTATTATGTTTGCCCCTAAAAACCTGGTTTTGGGATGCCTAAAGTATGGCATTTTTTCAAACCATGCCATATTATGGATATGAAAGAAAGGTGATTAAAATGACTTTGAATGTGCCATAATTGCTGGTGCCAGACAGGCTGGTTTGAGTATTTCAGAAACAGCTGATTTGCTGGGACTTTCATGCACAATTATCTCTAGACGAATAGTCAGAAAATAGTAAAATATCTAATTGAGAGGCTGTTCTCTGGGCAAAATTGTCTTGTTTATGCCAGAGGAGCATGGCCAAACTGGTTGGAGCTGATAGAAAGAGAATGAGGTCAATAATCACAAAT
This sequence comes from Pyxicephalus adspersus, assembly GCF_032062135.1. Lineage (NCBI taxonomy): Eukaryota > Metazoa > Chordata > Amphibia > Anura > Pyxicephalidae > Pyxicephalus > Pyxicephalus adspersus. Next base: position 132,348,422 of record NC_092862.1, read on the forward strand.
GAGGTCAATGATCACAAATGAAGTATGCAGAAGAACATCTCTGAATGCACAACACATCCAACTTTGAAGCAGATGAGCTACAGCAACAGGAGACCGCACTGGGTGCCACTCATGTCAGCTAAGAACAGGCATTTGAGGCTACAATTCACAGGCTCACCAAAACTGGATCAATACAGTCCACACTTTTTCTTAAAGATTGGGACAATGTCTGGTCTGTTGAGTCTCCATTTTTGCTGTAACATTTGGAGCATAGGTTAGAATTTTCCATCAACAACATGAAAGCTGGAGCTTTCATTGATGGGTCTATCCTTCCTTATATCAATGCTTAACAGTGCTAGGTGTAGACTCTTCCCTACAAATTAATCCCTCTGTTTCTTTAAAGCTACCTGGCATTTTGTGCCTAGGCTGCACAGGGGGGGAAAAACTTCTGAGGAAACCCTTGAAATAACTTTCAGGTCTTTAGAGAACCCTTGCTATAATACACACAGCTCATAGTACATTAGCTTGGTGGCCAGTATGAAGAATGCTACCCTATCAGATAGAAAATGGTCACTAGTGTTAGTTAAACTGACCCGAAAGCCACAACATGCTTATTGCTCAAGGAATCCCTATCAAAGTCCAACTCCAGGGAACTCTAGGATTCCTGGAACCCTGGTTGAGAAAATAAGGTCTCCATGCTACGGCAACCAATCACCCTCCCCTCTCTCCAAAGCCTCACTCATTTTCCCCCTCATACAGGGTTTCATTGTATATTACAAAACAAGCCGAAATCTTTGGAGAATTTAGGAGGTTACGCAGCCATTTACCACTGGATTACATTAAACTTTTTGGTTTTGCTTTTATACTGTGAGCTCCTTTTGTATAATGCACTATGCATTGTTGTGCAAAAATCAAAGACTAGCTTAAGGGGACTCAGTAATCAACTGACAGGTAAACCAGTTCCAAGTTTTTAAGTGTTTGGTTGTATTCTAGGTTTGTGGCTTAAACACCAATACTGTCCCTCCAGTCGAAAACTAGTAATCTCACCATTACTTCTTACACCTTGTTCCTCCCTTAAAAGCTATTTGTTCAAAGCAACATTTTCCAAGCAGTACAAAGTCTTTAGTTTCTAAAAGTGCTGAGAACTTCTGTTGCCTTAACAAATCACTTTTGTTATCGCCTTCTCTTTAACCCAAACAATTTTCTAAAATCATTGTTTTTTTCCCTCTTCCATCTTTAAGGGAGATCGAGACAGTTTTTACGCTTTATTAAACCGGAAGGTCATACCATATTTTACGACTGCTGACAAATATTCCTATTAAACGGAGCTGCTTGCCAAACAAAGATAAAGTAAACATAGACGGCAAAATCACCTTCGCCAGCACCAAAAGAGACAATCCTCAGAGCTTATTTTGTCATAAATCTACAAAGCGCATTGATTTTGGAACCACAATGCCTCATGAATTTTCGGTATTACATCTGATATCATAATTTTATTGGCAACGTCTAGACTGGGCTCCCAGTAGACATGATGAAAATGTCCCACTAGGGAGGAAATAAATTAGGATTTTATGTAATAGTACTTCAAAATTAAATCAATAAAAAAAAATTGTATTAGATATTAATTTGTTATACAAATCCATCATTAAGGTAAAAAATTGTACAGTCTAACATCTCAGAAAGAATCTATGGGTTGCATTCTCCTAGAGGAACAGCCCAGTGGTGTTGTGGAGATGATCTTATGGTGGATAACTAATGCCACTTGACATCCATTTTATTACTGGCATCACAGCTTGGAGAGCTCATACTTTTTCAAGCCAATGGCTTTTAAAAGAAAACTTTTCCAAAATAACAAGAAAACTTACAAATCAAGCTCATCGCTATAAGCTGGAAAACCTATCCTGTGCTGTGCTGAACAAACTTTCCTAGAGTTTTAAAACTTTTGAAAGTCAAAACCATTTTTGTTTGTTTTGTTCAAGTTGTGCCCCACTTGAACAATTAGCCTTCACTTGCTCTTTCATAAACTTAAAATTGTCACAATGGGTTCTTCTCTCCATGGGTTCAGTGACCAAAATCAAGATGTACTTTGGCATTTCAATGGACTTCCAAGCTCTATAACTTCACATTTTCTGGCTAGATTTTCCCTTTCTGATGTGTCTGCCGATGCAAATCCTCCATAATTTGCATGCTCAGTGCAGCCTAAATATGTTCATATGCCCAGGAGAAATAGAACACCCGCAATTGTAACTGTATGGTTTTGATATATCCAGAATAATAGACAGCCAGAGAAACTGAAGGCCACAAAAATACAGGAGGTATATTCTGAACCATTTGGTCCATTTGGACCCATTTTTATTACTTCTACCTTTACACCACATTTAGAATCTCTGGATCTTATCTGTTAAAAACATTTGGCTCAGGATTGCTGAACCCTTGCCGATGGAAGCACGGGCCCCCCTACCAAATTCAAGATGTAGGTTGGCATCGCAATGTATACGTTTTTTTTACAATTTATACAATTTATACATTTATACCTTTTTCTCATTACCTGCATTCTTTGATTTTTGTTTTTTTGCTTTACCTAATTTTTTTCTTCTTTACTTTGATTTCAGTTGACTCTCTCTATGATATAATTAATAAACTACAGGCTTTCACACCATTTAGTTTAGTTATACAGAATAAACCTCCTGATCAATATCAATATTAGAGGTCTAAATGTGTCAGTCTATTGATGAGATAATATTATAACATGACCCCAGTAAACTACAACTATAGCTTAACAATTGGGGTCCACGTGCAGGAGCGCAACTTGCACCTCCGTATGTCTGCCCCTGATTCCTGCTTGATTGTGTAGCAGTCAGTTTTGGAATTTAGGTAGCCATCACTATAGTAGTTTTGGCAAATCTAAAATAAAAATGTACAGAGACTGCATGGTCAGATTACAATATGTATCCAAGATTCCCATGACTAATTAGATTGAAAAGATTAGTATTGCTGACTTTGTGTTCCAAAATCAGCCTCTGTAGGCTGGAAGCTATAAAATTACATGCTTTATACACATTTTTTTATCATACTCTTCTGGAACATTTATTTAGACATTTTTATGATTCTTCAATGCTGAATTTGTCCCAGAGGAGAGCAAACCTGGAGCAGAGGAAGAAAAACAAGTGATTTGCATGAAAAATTTTCATGTCCTGAACGCTGTGTGTTGGAACGTGTTAGAAATTCAGTGGGCACAAATGTTACAAAAATACATCCATTGATGGATGACGTCATGAACCACCATATTGATTTATTTTCCCAATTTGGTATTATAAGAATACCGTGTCAATTAGAAATTCTTTTCTTACATTTTGTATGATCTCTCATTATCATTTTGCAAAAAGAAAAAGCAATATACTGACATACCGTTACCTTCAGCTACCAATCAAATGATGACAATTTTAGGCTGTGGGTTAAAGAATCACACCTGTCTTTAAGGCCAAGCACTAACATGCAGATTTTGGCTTCCAGTTCAATTTCTGATTCAGTCAGCCACTCTATGATCTATGATGACCCACTATGATCGTAATGATCATAGGAACCCACACACCTGAAAATGTGAAATCAGACTTGTGCCCAGAGCTCTGCCACAGAGCAAAGTTTTAGCAACAAATAACAGACAAGTAGGCATAAAGCTTTTTTTTTTCATGGCGTAGTGATAGTTCTTTAATAAAGGAAACACCTATATCAACTGACATACATATATGTGGCTCATTCACATGGCCATTCTGTATTAGTCCAACAGGCATTGTAACCTTTCTTTTTTTCACTTATTCATTGACCTATAGCAAGCCTGGGAATTAGAAAAAAATCTTCTCCTTTCTTTCTTCCAAACATCCTTCCAGTGTTAGACATATAGCAATGCACAATGTGGTACACTATGATTGGCGTACAGTCCATCCCTCCCACTCCAATTTGATTTTTCTTCTGCAAAGAACAATAGGACTCGCATACGGAGTAATGAGCTTCCAATAGTTGTATTTACTAAAGCATTTTGGCTATGGCTTTCCAAATCTTCCTTTGCAATCCGGCTCCCAAATTCTTTTAGCATACACCATTATATTTAGATACTTTATTCTGAATTTCTCCTTTTCTTCAAAAAGTCTTATTTCTGCCTTAACAATGCTTTTTCATTTGTGTTTTCTTACGCTGACCACTTATAAAACTTTCAATGCAACATAGAGAAAGTCTTCCAGTTGGACCCAAGTGAATCACTTCATTTTTCTATCATTTCAGTGACCAGGCACAATGTCACTTTGATCTAAAATTTCAGCTGGTGTACAATAATAAAAGGATAAAAAGCCAACATTTAAGAGTCACTATAACACATTTACTATTTACTTACCAAAAGTCCTAAACTCAACTTTCATCCATCTTCTAAAGTGTTGAATATTTTAGAAAGTAGCATTAGAGGACAAGTCGTGGTAAAAATACTTGTGGTTTTCAGCAATCATATTTTACATACTTAGGCTTAGTAAACACAGGCTGTTTTCTACTTCTGATCCAGTTTCTCATCAAATAAAACAATAAAATCCAAAGGGAATATAAAGGGAAACCAGCTGCTGAGTGATCTTAAGCATTTTTGTCTGGTCACCGATCCAATGTGAAAATATTGGACAGTTTGGTAAACATCAATCTATAGAAGACAATTCATGGAATGTGTGCAAACACACTGGATTATATCCAAATAAAACTCAGATTTTTTTCTATTTAAGAAAAACACATTTTGAAGGGAAGAATACTGGAAATGCTTGCAGTGTTTTGGAAATTCAGACTTATTGATTACCTATCAATCACATTGGTCAGCTGAGTACAAAGTTGGCAGTGGATATGCCCATGTGTACTTTGCCTAACTCTTTTGTGAACTGCATGATTTAGGGTTTGGCAGGAATGAGTCCTTTGCCTGCATACTTCTACTAAAAGGTATGCCAAGGGATCCTTTTCATCTCAGAAAGGTAGAAAGGTAGAAGGTATATGATATACATAGCCAACACTGGGACCCTCTGCAGAAGTAACCTGGGGCATCTCCACCAAACTGGCTTGGAGCCCCTGTGGGAGCCCTTGTTGACTTAGGGGGTATACTTTGTACCTCTCATGTTGGAACTGGATGATATAGGTACCATATATATATATAAAAACTGTACCTCCATGTATTTTATAGAAAAAAAATATATATAATATTGCAAACATTTATGACACACACATACTTGAACTCAAACAAGTTCCATTTTTTTGGAATAGCAATATAATAAATAGACATTTCAAAACACATTTTATATCATTTTATATTTAGCTGCAACATGGATGAAATCCTTTATCACTTTCTGGCGGAATGGTATTTAAATGCACTCATGTTCTTCTACTTAATCCCCCTTCTTGTTTTATCTCTGAGAAAAATGGTGAAAAGAAAATAATTACATTTTTTCCTTCTGTATCTTACAACAAAAATGAAAGTACTTTGCCTGAAATAATACATCTGTGAGTCCCCAAGGAGGATTTTCTCTCTCAAAGAGCACATTTAGGCAAGACGGATCAAAACTCTATGCATATATCTTTATGTCTGAAATCAAAGTCCAAGCTAAACACTTCCTAGGTGCTTACAATGCTTTTTTCTTGAATAATTTAAAGCCAAGAAGAACCAATAATAGTAGAAGAGGGGGCAGTCAGTAAGTTATTATAGGGGCTTGGACTGGTCATATGCGGGCTTCTACTAGTTCCAGAGGCCCAACTCCCAAATATACTTATTTCTAAAAGGCTACAATCACATCACAATGCATTGCATTCATCGGGGTTATGTTGACATTGTTTTAAAGGAGTTTTTTTGAAACTATGTAAATGGCCAAAAGCTATTCAACACACAATAATGCAAAATGTTGGATTGGCCAATGTTTAAATTGTTGATTGATACACTGAAAGGGCTAATCTGCTTTAACAGTTACCTCACTTTTATGCAAACAATCTAATCACATCATAAATGGTTTCATCCAAGATTCACCTAACTTTTACACATTTTATGCATTGGTTTCAATTTGAATGTGTGAATTAAATTTTTGATTTATGGATTTTACTATTTGAATCCAATGTAAAGAGTATGTGAATTTTGGGTAAAATTTAGGCAAATCTTTGGTGAAAATATTTATAAATAAATCCTTTCATGTCAATGTATTAAATACCGTTATACGTGTAGGTATGGCAGGCTATTCTTTTTCAAAGATTTGTATTTCTATTTTTCCATAACTGAGATTTATACAGTTTTGCCACACAGCTCAACCATCTATGGCACTGGAGAAAAACAAGGCTGGATATTTGCTAATTGCAGTAAAGCTATGCTTACAGATCTCATTCCCATCCTCCCTGCTCCCAGTTCATGACAAGATGGTTAAAAGAAGAAATAGAAGAATGATGAGCTAATCTCTCTTTTCTTTTGCTCTCTCCTCCTATTAAATACAATTTGCACTGCAAGGAATTAATTGGCTCCTATTGGTATTTCCCTATCCCTAAATCTGAGCTCTGATGTACCCAGAGTGCAAAAGGCAGGTAACAGGTCAAAGTTGGGTACTCCCACTGCTTGCATTAAAAAGGTAAATAGATTGAGGTATGTATTAACCTCCCGACCGTTAAGCCCGACCTTCGTACGGGCTAAAAAAAGTTGCTGTTTTGGTTAACCCCGAGATTTTCCGTAAATTAAAATCCCCACTTACCTGGTCCCGCTGTGCTCATCCAACGTCGTGTTCTTGTTCCAGCGTCGTCCTCCTTCGATCGTCGTCCGTCGATCTCCCTCTCCAGCGTCGAGTGCCTTCTCCTATACCAGCGGGACCGGTAAGAAGCCGGCCGGCATCTTGTGTTCCGCCGGCCAGCATCTTGTGTTCCGCTGGCCGGCCGGCCGGGTTCTTACCTGGTCCCGCTGATCATCGCGCGTCGTTCTCCTTCCAGCGCTGGGTGCTCTCTGAAACAAGAAGCCGGCCGGCAGGGGAAAAAAAAACGGCCGGCTTCTTGTGCGTGCGCGCGCGATGACGTCGGCGCGTGTGCGGGAAATTCAAATTGAAACTCATTCATTCATTTTATATTGGATTGGATACAGGAGTTTGTATTCAATCCAATACAAAATGAATGAATGAGTTTCAATTAAAAATAAATACAAAGTATGTATTTTGTATTGGATTGGATACAGGAATTTGTATTCAATCCAATACATAATGAGAGTTTGAATTTTGTTCTCATTTTGTATTGGATTGAATACAAAGTCCTGTATCCAATCCAATACAAAATAATAGAAAATATATTTATGTGGTTTTGTCTATAGGTATGTGACGTTGGACGGTTGGACACTAGGGAGGTGTTTTAGAAAAATATATTACTATACAGTATACTGAATTATCGCATTTTCAGTATTTTTCATTTATTTATGTATTCTTGTTTAAGCTGAATTTTGTGTTTTTCCTTTAATTTTATTAAAAGTAATTTTTTTTTTTTTTACATGATTGTGTGTTTCAAACATTTTTTATATTCATTATATCTACTAGACCCCTATTCTGACATATTTCTGTAAGTTACAGGTCTACAATTTAAAAAAAAAAATTTCATGAAAACCTGTAATGCTTTTGGTACAGAAATCTAGACCTCAGTGTAACGCTCAGGTGGTTAATGTTTATAGAGCTGTTTAAGTATTTTATATCTGGATTGAGTTTAGTTATAAAATTATAACCTTTGTAAGCTCAGGTGTCACCATAGATAAAGTAACACAGCGAGCATCTTGGCAGTGTGGCTTTGATAAGACTTTACCCGTTTGATGTTTCTTTACTACTAGAAAGAAGTAAAAAAAAAAAAACCGCCAGCAATGACTACTTATCTTAGCATATCTTTTCCTTCCAGCAACGGCTCATGTATCCATCACGGATTGCGTTATGATGGCTTCAATAAAACATAATGCCAGAAAAGCATTAACTCCTTATTAAAATCAGATCAATGTGTTTGAACAAGTATGTAATGTGCTTATTGTACAATATGGTCGGCTCCAGAAAATGAAATGACAAGTGTAGGCCAAATTCCTTTAACCTTTGACGGGAATAAAATATAAATCGTCAGATATAGTCATCCATAAAGCCATTATGCGCAGTGTGCATGGAATAGGGACGTGCAGTCAGGTGGCACGATTGTTGGGACAAGGCAATCTGTTTAGAATGTGAATTTTAAACGACTGGAGCCCAGAAATGAAAACCAATATACTAGGTGAGAGAACTTCTTCTTATTTAATATAATATATAGGCCATGCTTTTTTTGTTTTGGATAGGGCAGAAAAGAGAAGAACCTCTGTCTGTTTACTCAATGGCAGAATTTCATCTGATTTTGTTTTGTAGTAGTAAATAAAGCAAATCCTGAATTATTACCAAAACAACAGCTTTGGAAGAATCTTCTAATGTTAACATAGATTCTGGTAACAATTGTCTAGGTTATCTAGTAGTAGTTAGTCTTTTCTTTATTATCCACAAGGGACAGGTATGGTAATGGGTGCCACAACCAGACATTCTTCACCACGTCTTCTAAGAATGCCTGGACCATCATAATATATACCAGAGCATGACTGGCTAACACTGTTGCCCCTACGTCTCAAAGTCTGGGTTGGCCAGGGGTTGAATAGAGACTGATTTCAGGAAAAATTTAAACGGGCTGACATAGGGAGGTGCAAAGTGTACTGCACATGCGGCCCCGGACCCTCCCAAGCCAACAGGGAACCCATATAAGTTCAGCAAAGGGGCTCCAAGTACGTTCTGCACTGTTGGCTATGTTCGCCATTGGATTTAAGGTTCTAATGCCTTCTCCATTTAAAAACTGTTATTTTATTTGAACACATCTAAAACTGGAATAACAATTGTGTGTATTATTTGTCTAGAATTCAGCTGTAAAAGTATTCACAAATCCTCCAATCAGACATATGCCTTGTTATATTTTTAGAATGACAGTAAGCTAATTAGCATACAAATATTGCAATTGAACTAATTATTATGTCAGCGATTAGGGCACAGCTCCCAGACTAATTCATCAGGGCACAAAATAAATAGGAGAGGAGAAGATCAGAGATGTTAATTAATAAATATCTACTGAGCTTTATGTATCTATCATGCAAAGTTCATCACCGTCTTCATCCGGAGGAATTCCACCAATCTTCTGTTCAAGCTGTAAAATGTTCTAGAAGGGAAGGTATGTGACAGTAAATCAGAAATATTGTATTTTAAGGAGGTTTCTCTATTCACAGGAGAGCTACTTGTTTATTAAACAAGCAGAATTTTAATTAAATCCCTTTAATTAACAGCACAGAAGATAGCATTACTGCAGAGTAGAGATTGTACGCCTGGTATGTTTCCAATCAGCAATGGTTCTACTCGTGCCAACATCCTGTTCGAATATGGGACTATGGCTCCCTCCCTCCTGTTTGTGTGTCTGACAATGAGAACAAGCTAAATGGTGTGATGACCGAGCACTGCCGCCTCTGCATGTGTTCTGATAGGGGCACCAAAAATAATATTATTTTAGGGGTTAACATAGGACAAATACATAGATACACATAGGGGAGCTGCTTAACCTGACATAAGGAATTTCTTTTTGACCATCAAGTCCCGAGATTTATACAACTCTCGCACACAGTACATTCGGTTCTAGATAGGCCTGAAGTGGAACTAAATTCCAACTTTGAAAATAGGCAATCTCTGCCCTGCTGTCAAACTATTTGCATTGTTGCCATTGATACCCAGAAATCCCGGGTTCCCTTGCACATGCCCAATGAATTAACTCCCACTCAGGCCAATCACATCATCCCAACCCTGCCAATAATTATTACCTAATATAAAGATCAATAGTCCAATATAATCAAAGATCAATATTTAAATAATAGTTCATTGTAGTTAAATAGAGATGTATATATTCACCCAAGAAGAGAACAACTTTGTAAGAAAAAGGGACAGAGGGACTAAAAGAGGGACAGTCCCTCGAATCAGTCACAGATGGAAGGTATGTATGTCTGTCATTGTTGATATCTTTCTGAAGAAAAAGGTCATACAACAACAGTACTGAACTGCTCACTGCCACCCCATGCACTCTACATGTGTGTAGAGTCTGATATGAGGATGCGATTCAACAACATCAAGAAGCGGTAACCTCACCACCAGTTTGATCATAGCTTTACTGAAGTTCCATTACAAAAAATCCAAACATTTTCAGAACCATATAGGACCCTTTTATCAAGGCCATTTCTTTCTATCCTGGTACGCTTTTTCTATTTCTCCAGATTTGTTCAGTAATAAAACTCTTGAACACTTCTATGCACGAGTTTCCCGTCTTGATGACAGCTGCAGATGAGGCACTAAGAATAGGGTTTGTTCACCCGAGGACCCAGTTTAGAGTTGCAATGAGGATGTATTTGCACCAGAAACCTGCCGCCATGGCCTAATGGATCTATTTACATAGGAATAAATCTGACATTCACAAATCATTCTCTGATAGCATTGAACTGGAAGATTATCCACTAGAGTATTCTTTGTTTAATGTCATATTCATTGCATATTCAAAAAGACACACTTGAAAAAAAAAATACAAATCTGCAAAGTCAGTATGTAGTCAGATCTACAAATCTACATACCTGTTTCAGGTGACTGAAAAAGTGCTGAAGCCGCTAGATGACAAAGGTCATCCATTGGCACAAATGCTCTCTCGGTGGAGGTTTGCTTTAAGACTGGCATTTCCCTCTGGCTGCACTGCCTTTTACACTCTAACATGTCATTCATAAATCAAGTGTATATAGCACTCTGTTTCACCCTGTACAAATATGCCCAGGCAGTCAGAGAGGATGATGAAGAAGAGAGATAACCTTCAGGGCTGCTAATCACAGGAGTATTACATGAATTATGTCCAAACTGTGTCAAAACAAAAGGTCACATTTTTCTGTTCTATCTCAGCCTTCCCTGGAACTGAGTAGCACCGGCTGCAATAGATGACAATGGAAATGGAAATACATTGAGCTATACCCTACTGTAACCTTTAAAAGCAAAGTTCCATACCTTCCTTTTGCCTAGGGCACATTTTTTGCAGAATCTGTATCCCTGACTAGTCATCACCAGCTGTCCTGTAATAATGTGTTGCTCAGGGGAGGATGGAGATATAATTCTTGGCATTCCTTCCTAGAAGCTGTCTATAGAGCTTGGCTAATAAAACCGAACTCCAGAGACTTTGTTAAATACAGAAGAAATAGATATATCGAAGTTGTTGAACCTGCCAAAGGGAATTTTATTTACGTCTATCCAGTTCTAAAATTTACACAGTTCTTTGAAGAAGGACTGACATCCTGAAGACCTGCACTTTCTTTACTGCAGTTTGCAAATAGGTATTGTCCCTGTCACCAGTCTGTGAGTGGATAGTGAAGAATAAGCAGAAGACTGATGAGATCATCTTTCACTCTAGTCTTTTCTTCTTTCGCTGTGCTTCCATTTACAGTTAACACTACAGCATACCTAAATGACTCCTAGTTCTATCTTTGCCACATCAATCCTCCAGTGACAATGTAACTCTGTGCACGCGCAGGAGTTACATCATTGGCCATCCAATGGCCAAGGAGGATTACCTTTCTTCAAGGAAGTTCATCATGGAGCCATCACCGAAGGCAGCATCTTCCGAGGATGCATCAATAACCGGTCAATATTGCTGCAGGATGTACCATGATGCTGTACGCACATAACATGGGAATGTGAATGTTGATTTAAGACATAAAGCAATGATGAATTTCATATCAACAATTAAAAAAAAAAGACCATAACCATCCTACAACACTGGCATATGAAATAGCACAGCAGCCCGAACACTAATTTGACAAATTATGCACCATGAGAATTTCTTGCCTTTCAGATTTGGAAATAAAGATTGCTATGAGAATATAAGTCTGTAAAAATTCTCACGGATCAAGCCTGGCTGTAAAAACAAACATCTTTAAAAAGAAGTATTGATTTCTTTCCTCTGTATCAAACTGCAGGCACAAAAATGTTCATTTAAATTTATGTACTCATTAGGCACAAATGATAGAAATCGGCTTTGTTTGCATAAAATGCCTTTACAGACCCAAATATTACCATTTAAAAGTACCAATGATCTTCTCAGACACTGCAGGGAGCAGAAGTGTGGCCACCCTCCTCCATCCTCAAGTCACCCACGGCAGCCCATTGAGAATAAACGGGGTTGGCATTGAGCAGTTTAGTACTGTAAAGTGATAATACTGGTTCTTGAAGAACCAGGCAGTGGTGCTGATGACACCTTGCCAGCCCCCAGGAGCTGCACCGGAGCCGCTGTTCTTGGTGCAAGTCTGAACGTAGCCTTTGCTTCCAAAGTATTTTAGATGTGCTGACTACTTCTTCTCCATCCAGACACCCATATGTTTCTAGCAATTGGGGAGCTTCAGTGCACCATAGGTTAATAAAGACCATGCACTTTAGGCATTACAAAGGTTCTTATACCTCTCCATTATTTTCAAAGCAGCTAAAGTTGCCAGTGGGTAGAGGTCCATAACACACCATGGGGATAACACCATGGGCATAACACATCCAATGATGGGGATTTAGTGGCGGCATAGCCAGTCCAGTAGAGAAAATTACATTTACCAGCAAAGGGCCTAATAAGTACAGTGGTACCTCGAAATAAGTCCGCTTTGGAATAAGTCCCACTTGGTATAAGTCCTGTTTGGACACAAAAAATTTTGCTTGGTTTACAACCTTTGCTTGGTATACAACCTTTGTGCTAGAACTTGTATGGGTCAAAATGAGTCGTAACACGCGCGCTACCCTTATTTACCTCTCTCGAGACAAAGCCACGACTGCGCACGAGTGTCAGTACGCCAGTTGCTACCATTCAGTGAACAACCTGCGCTATAACTCTTTGTGAATTACATAACATCTCCTCCTCCTCCCTTCTCAGCACCATCCTAGAAGGCACTCGCCTCTTCTCAGCAAGGTAAAGGGAGCGTAAATTTTCATTCATTTCATCTAATTGCTTTTGTATTTATGTACTTTAGTATTAAGCAGTGTTTAAATTATTTCATACAACCCCATCAATGTATAATACGCCAATAACAATAGGACTTTTTTTTTTATGGGAACAGATTATTCATTTTCCTTTTATTTCTTATGGGAAAAATATGTTTGGTATAAGTCATGTTTGGTATAAGTCCAAGGATCTAGAACGGATTAGGGACTTATACCAAGGTACCACTGTATTATTAATGTAGATTTTTGTAATTAAACCCATCATTTTTATTTGCTTTAGATGTTTGTGGGTTGAGTTGCACACCTGATGGCCTACATGCCTGTCTAGTGATGACAGTGTTGAGATATGGCTCAGGGCTGCCATCATTGAGGAACAACAAGTACTTCTGTCCCAGACCCCGATCAAAAGAACTTTTACAATGCTGGAACTTTTGGACATTGGAAAACTGGGCCTAGGAAGTTTACCTAGTATGGGGCCCAGAAATTTCCAATGGTGGTCCTGATATGGCCTATCATAGAATATTAGTCTGCAGAATCCAAAACCAGCTACTCTTCCAGTGAGAGTTCTTTCCAAATTCCCTTTTAGGCAGATATTAGTAAGGACCAGGGAGAGGTACTAGAAAACTGAAATAGGTTACTTGGTTTACACTGCTAGACAGTGTGGTCATTGATAACTGATAGTGATTCTCAACCTTTTGGTGGTGATGGTGGGACAACTGAAATAACTTTCAAGGACTTCAGAGACCCCCTTTTATAACTACTATATCCACACTACACAGTACATTATGTGTGATGATTAATGGGAAGAATGTCACAGTTATAGTTAGCCAAAAAGATCACAATTGAGAGTCACAAATTGCTCGTGGCTCAAGGAACCCCTGAAAACCTCCGGAGGAATCCTAGGTTTCCACAGAACTCTTGTTAAAAAAACACTGCTGTAGAGTATCCATTTATTTAGCTGTAGACCTTACTGATGTCTGTGTCTCTTAGCATGGTGCCCATGGCATTAGATCATGTGATCAGATATCACAGCATTAATACAGCATTTACTCCCTAATTGATTAAAGTGAATATACATAGTGATAATATTGGCTTTAAACCCTTTTCCTGCTTTTCCATTAGGAGAGACCTCTTCTTTAATATGGTCTTATTCTCTTTCAGCATAACTATGGAAATTAGCCTTTAAAAATGTAGCGTTAAAATGCAGCGCAGCAGAGGAGTGACTAGATCTAGAAGATGGAAGAAAATATTTTCTGACAGAAAGTTCATTTAATTTGCTGTGCTTCATCAGAAGGAATCTCAAGGTGACAGGCCGGCGGTGAGGAGTCTCTGCTCCACGTTTGTTTCCTCTTGTTCTATCAGGATTCTGAGTCCCTCTAATTAGACTGCTTTGCATTTCAGTAAGTAGCGGGAAGGAAGAAAAGGCCTAAGCCTGATTATCTCATAAATGTGTCATTTCACCACTGTTTTCCGGCAAAGGATTTAGATATATGGTAACAGAATGGACTAAAATGGAATCTTATCTGGGAACTAGCCGCTATGCTTTTTCTTTACAATTAATAGTTCAAACCCTGGACGTGTCGAGGGCTGATGTGGTTAAAGTGTAAATATAAACACAAAATAAAAAATGTTCTGTATTAAAGCTAGCAGTCCTTAGATGTTCTTACTGAAAATGTACTTAGCCTGTGAAAAAGGAAACTAATACAACCGTTACTTTTAAGGGTACAATGTAATATATTCAGTTTTGTGCTTGGGTTTACCCGATATGAATGCAATTCCAAACAACAGCTGAATATGCAGTATAATCCTACACTTTCCCCAGGTTTTTCATTCCCCAGAGTCATTGCTAAAAACACTAGAAATATTGGATATAGCCGTGTGTCGTTTTCCGACATGCAGCTAAAATGCGTCCATCTTTTCTCCAAATAATGCGAGGTAGAGGCAAATTAGGTTCACTTTCAAGGAAATGCATATTGGGTTTGTATTTTTTTTAAAATGTTTAATTTTTATTGTTAAAATGTTAAAAATAAATATTTACTAGTGTTTACAGAGTTCAGTAACTCAAAACAAATTTTAAACACGCAAGTTATTTACCAAATATTTAGGTTTATGCAGGTAAGTATGCAAACATAGCTCTATTAATGTCAGATGACTGGCCTGTCTATGCTTTCTAGCCTAGATTATGAGAATGGCTAGGTACAATTACGACTCCCTTAGTAGATCAGATGTGTTTCAATAGTGTGATTTGCTTTGGAATGCATACACATGCAATAAACATTACTATATATTATTTTGCATGGCAATTGAAATTTCTTGCCCTAGGATGCTGATGCTCACTTTTTGTACCATATTTGTAGAGGAGCAGCATCGTGCACACACTAAATTTTTGTAACCCGAGACGAACAGTCATGCTTGAAAATCCGACAGGTGTACAGCAGTCTACCAACGTTGTTCATTATTCTGACTTGGCGGATCAATGAACAACAGATTGGGAATGATGGCTGTGCATTTCAATGGAGGAGAGTACAGCAGGGTGCTGCTTGCTCATCTTCCCCCATCCCTCTCTATAGAACAGAACTGCATTATATGTACAGCGTTCCTTCATAAATAATCATGAAAGATTGTTTCCATCGACAATTATCCTATATGTTTACTCAACTTTACTCTATTACCTTTGACTGCAAACACTTACTTTATTATATAGAAGATATTTATTTAGCAGACAATAGCTGGGAAGGCTAATAATATAATTTGCTGACTATACCAGATTCCAAGCAGGATCAATAGGAAAGTTCTTCAATATCAACATTTCTCAACCAAGGTTCCTCCAGAGCTTGTTAGGAATTCCTTAAGCAATAAGTAATTTGTCCCTCTAAGATCAATCACCAATTATCTTTTTTGCTTTATGTAAGGGTGACATTCTCCCCATTAGTTTACAAAATAGGAGGAATCCTTCGTACTGACCACAGCACTAATGTAATGTGAGCTGTGAATATAGTAATTATAGCAGGACAAAGTGTTTTTTTCAAAGATTCCCCAAAGGTAAAAAAAGTTGAGAAACACTGTTGTATATATTTTGCATCAAAAAGGAAAACTAAAGCAGCCACAACATCTAAGGACTGGTAATCTGCTTTATATTACCATTTTGTTTTAGAGTTTAAATACACCTTAAATGTAATTTTCTAGTAGATGGACAGTCACATACAACAGAAAACCTTTCCGTAACTTTTATTATCATTCTAAGCAATTATAAGACCTCCGTACTAATTACTAGTCATCTAAACATGATAATTGGATGGTGAATATGGAAATGTATTCACAGAACTGTGGAGCAATCATAAAGATGTTTTATTGAATAATAATAATTTGGGTACTTAGAAGATCTGTGCAATGCATGCCCAGCTCAGTCTTTTCAAAATCACTCTTTGTGTGCCCTATAATAAAAGCAGATTACATAAATTGAAGCTTAATATAGTTATTTTAATTAGCACACTATGCTGGTGACTATGTCTTCAAATATTGTAGCATTAAAATGGATACATTTATTTTCTTCTAATGTTCTCACCACTCTCCAAATGACTATATTTGGGGAATGTCACACCCATAGCGGATACATAGAAAACAAATGAAACATTTTATAGGTAAACTTGTATTGGTTTGAATAGTTACATTATGATTTTAGATTTTTTAGATTTTTGTTTTATATTTGAAAAAACAGTGGGCAAGAAATGAGAGGGTTTGGTGAGAGTAAGATACAGAAAGAAGGATCCAACCATTCTCACATTTCCAGTTTAGCAAACAAAAAACAGTTACTGCTCTTTTTTGTCCAATCAAAAAAAAAAATCTTTTGTAGTCCAAGCATGGAGAGAAACCTGGAGTGATAACTGGGGGTGCTCGAAGCAGAATAGCTCAGAGTTGGAATTCGTATATTTTTAGGAAGCCGTAGTATACCTATATATTATGGATAGAGTAGAGATCCAGCAATGACAGGTAAAGTAGGGATCAGCTAATCCAGCTGGCAATAACATGTTTAGTGGAGCTTTAGCTGGATTAGCTGAGCTCTATACTTGTTATTGACAGGCACAGGCAAAAAAAAAAAAGTGTTATATGTTGGATAAAAACTCAGATTCCTCAGATTCCGAGTTCCAATCCGAAGAGCAGAACTATCCAGCCATCACCAGTCAGAATCATGTATTCGTACTACATGAAGAAGTCAGCATCTCCTAAGGACGGGAAGAGTTTTTCTTTTTTATCTTCTTCCAATTTTCTTACACATCTCTCCAATGGCCATATTTAGACAAAGTCACACCCACAGTGGATGCATAGTAAAGAAATGAAATGTTTTTAAATGGAAAGTACTATTGGTTTGGTATCATTACATTTTCAATTTAAAATGTTTAGACTTTTGTTTTGAAATGTATATTTTATATACAGATTATAACTGCGTATTAAATTTTAAAGACAAGAGAGACTTCAGACTTGAGAACATTGCCTCACGGTATCAGGAAAGAATTTTTTTCACTTGTTGAAGCAAATTAAATCAGGTTTACAAGGGTTTTTTGCCTTCCTCTGGATCAACTATGTCTATAGGGTTTTTATATGAGATATGTTGATTTCCCTTGTGTTGAACCTAATGGATGTATGTATTTTTTCAACCTGACTATCAATGTAACTACAGGTAGTGCCCGGGTTGCATACAAGATGGGGACTGTAGGTTTGTTCTTAAGTTGAGCTTGGATGTAAGTCGGAACAGATACATTATTTCAATAAATGCACTTAAGACATAAGTTTGTCTCAATATATTATTGGGCAGCATAATGTCAGTTACTGTACAAAATCATCACTGTGATTTAATCACAAAAAAAGCAATAAATCAAAGGAAAAACAATCCAAAACTTTATGGAGCCTAGACATTCACTACCTGTATATATTAAAAACACTGGATAAGCAATGAGTACTTTTCATGTTATCCTTAACAATGGTGTCATCCAGCTTCTGTTCAATCATACCCATGTCTGGACCTTGAAGGTCCCAAAAGTAATAGCTATAGTGGTTTTAGCCTGTTCAGATTTTGGCAAAATGGCAAATTGTAAGAAAAGTGCAGAATTGCCTTCTGAGTACCAAACTGCACCACCTGAATCCAACATGGTATTGGATAAGAAATGAGAAGGTTTGATTTTCTCTAGGAGAGAAAGATACGGAGAAATGGATCCAATCGTTCTTCTCTTTAAGATCTAGCACACAAAATACCATTGTTGCCCTGGCTTGTCCCTTCAAAAAAGCAAAGAGAAGCCAGGTGAATAGCTGAAGCTGAAGGCAGAATAAGTCTGAATTTGTATTTTTTACTTATCATAGACAGGCAAGTATATCATATGCATGGTGGCTCAGTGGTTAGTACTCTGGCCTTTGCAGCGCTAGGTCCCGGGTTCAAATCCTGGCCAGGACACTATCTGCATGGAGTTTGCAGGTTCTCCCTGTGTTTGTGTGGGTTTCCCTGATACTCTGGTTTCATCCCATGATGCAGTTAGTTTAATTGATTTCCACCCAAAAAATTGTCCCTAGTCTGTGGTAATGACATATGACTATGGTAGGGACATTGGATTGTAAGGTCCTTTGAGGGACAGCTAGTGACATGACTATGGACTTTGTACAGCTCTGTGTAATATGTTGGCACTATATAAATACTGTATAATATTAATATGTCTGATCAGAACACTGAGTTGTGATGGAAAGCATTGTGGCATCCAGGTTGATGGAGGTCAAATGCAACTTGTAAATGACCTGGGAATCATCTAAAACTGATTTAAAATGCAATACGCATCAATGCAAGCCCAAAGCCTACCAACACAGGCCCTCATTGTAATAGAAGATACGGAGGGGGGTGTTCTTCCTGGGTGAATTATTCTGCAGCGTATGTAATCTGACCTTCTTTGTTGTTCAGGACTATTTCATAGAGGATGGAAATTTAGAAAACTTAGAACTTGAAAATTTGTTTCTTGGAATCTCTGCTGACCTGCTGATGTATATAAAATATTTGGTTGTAGTATTTTATTTATTGGTAAGTATGAACAAAACAAATACAAGATTTATCAGTACAGTAATTTATTTGTAATGAACGTGAGCATTATTCATAATCAGAGACGAGTATGTCCATAGATAGAAGTTATAAATCTAAGACTGTCCTTGGAAACAACAACAGCTGCAGCCATGCAGATAAGACCTGTAAAAAGTAAAAGGCAAGAATAAAAAAGACAATGTAAAAAAGGAGTTTATTACTGACATTTGTGTAGTTGTTAATCTCAAGGACAGTATTTCTTAACCAGAGTTCATTGGATCCCTAGGGTCCCTTCGGAGGTTGCTAGGGGTTCCTTGAACAATGAGCAATTTGGACCTCTCAGGTCAATTTAATCTGACACCCATGATCTTTCTGGCGATCTGTAAGGATGAAATCCTTCCCAATGGCCAGTAATGTAGGAAACATTCCTGCCACTGCCCATCATGCTAATGTAATGTGAGCTGTGAATATAATAATTATAAAATGGGTTCCTTGAGACCTGAACGTTATTTCAATGGTTCCCCCATGTTAAAAAGATCAAGAAAGGCTGCTCTAGGACAATATATAATGAGCATAGACAACCTATTTACTGGCCTACAACATGTTTAGCAACCATCCCACTATATATAGTATCAAAAATAGCTGTCCCTAAATACACATAATTTAGTGAGAAAAGTATTACCAAGCCGTATATTCAACCATAAAAAGGAGTGAGTATAACACAGATGGCATTCCCTCTATGTGGGATATATATAGAAGATGCTTAAACCCTTTGGAATTTTATTTTAAAAGAAAATTCACCAACAAATGTCTGTAAATAGACACAACATTATTGTTACATACATAGAATTGTATAACTAGGCTTAGAAATACTGTACTGAAGATTCAAAATCTGTCCTGAGCAGCTGTTAAGATTTGCAGCAACAACAGGAGGAAAGAGCATTCACTGCTTAAAAAGTCTATCCTTCAATAGATAGCAATATCTACTATAACCAAGAAATGTGAATTATTTAAAAATACAAGTTTACTATCAAAAATCCGGCAACCTCCGGACCTGAGGAGTGCCGGATTTGAGAAAATCCCGGATTTTTTTTTTTGTTTTATACTTATCTCCACACACAGGCCAGCCTTCCTTTCGCAGCACCGCGGACATCTGGCCCAGTTCTAGGCAGCAGGGACGTCTCAACGTGTATTAAGTTTAGCAAGCAAGTGTTTCTGCAGAACAGCGCCAAAACATTAGTGGCCAAAAAGTGTACTGCAGTCGCTGTATTGAATATGCAATCTGAAATTAATGCCAGGAAACTGAAGTAAACGGATTATCGATGGCCGGATTTTCGATTGTCAACCTGTATTTATATATATATTTTATGCAAGGTACAATTATAATAAGTCCCTTCACCCTGTAAAAATAACCAGCTGTCAGTAAGTCCAAAATGTATCTGCAAAGAAAATATTTAGTTACCCTACCTCTGCCCTCCATCAGCAGTTCCCAGCCAAGGGTGACCTCACACCCTTTCCAGCTAAATTCTTGGGGAATACAAAACAGCTGAAATATTGGGACTGATTTATTAAACCTCTCCAAGACTTCGAGATAAGAGTTAGGAGATGGAGATAGACTATCACACGAGAACTTGAGTTATCCAGCAAAGCTGCAATGTATTTCTTCAAACTCATTTGCTGTTAGTTGACAAATGTTTTTAACCCTGTACAAAAATCATTCCAGGTTTGCTGGATAACACAGACTCCCCCATGATAGTCTATCTTCTCCAGTCTCTGAGTGTTTTATTACATTAGGGCCATTGTGAGAAAACTATGTGAGATTTCCAAAGGAATCTTTCTGGAAGGATGGTGGTGTCACGCCAAATGTTGCACATGATGGAAGTTCGGCTTAGTGCAAATGGGTTATTGACAATTACGCAGTTAAAGCAGACCTATAACCAGATGGTTTTCAAGTGTTCATTTTCCACAGTTCTGCACCTGGGATCTATGTGAGAGAGGTATTGGCATACATTAATAACCATGTGCTGGACACTCTAGTACACTGGACCCCAACCTTTTATAAGTCGTGGACCACTAAATGCATGGACTTCTGACGGTCCATGCGCGGGGAGCCTTCTTTCACTCAAGGGGGAAGAAACTTCCAGAGGCACAGAATGACGTCATGATGCCAGAACCTGCCCAGAGACATAACCTGCCCACCTTCCTGAGCCTGTGATTTCTCTGAGAGACATTGTCTGCGTGTGGCCTGTGCGCCTCCCCAAGCGGGGTCTTTCTCCGGACCACGCTGGTGGGTGCACAGGCCAGAGCCGTGGAGCAACCTGACCAGGGGTTTGGGACCTCGGCTCTAGTATGTAGTTGCTGTCTTTGTCTTTTTGCCACATGCTCCAAAGGGTGTTGGGTCATCTATTGTCCTTTAGAACACTTTGAGTTGTTTGCAAATGCTTGCTATTGCAGTTGGAAAACATTCCCATTCATATCTAATAGTTCAGTGGCACCGCTTGTAGCTTTAAAAACTATATTGCAATAGCACTGCCTTCAAATTCCTGCAGAAATTGGATTTTAACCATTCCTATTAGTTTCAATGATAAATGGGGACTATGGAGTACTGGTTGACAGCCGTGTACCACAGGAGTTCCGCTAAAACTCTGAAGGACACCTAAGGTACGTATAATTTTTCTTTTTACAGGTATGCTTTTGGACATGCTGTAGCCAGCAATTTTAAAGGGGGGGGGGGGCACTTCAACAATATTTTATGATGACAGCCTATCTTTTAGAAGCAGAAAAAACAATTATTATCAAACACTGTAATTTCAGGCATCTTGTAGGAACATTTCCTCAAATATCTGGAATGTACAGGCACAAAGCACACCTGAGATGTATGCAGCAAACAAGATTTACAACACGTACATTTCTTTGTTGGGAAGATTTAGCTCTTCAAAGCTCTTCAAATATTTAGACAATTAAGGCTCAGCACGTTTCAGAATGCTGAATGTTTTCACTTGCAATTTGCAGTCAAACATTGGGACACGGTGAGTGATGTTTCTGCTGGCGTCTCAGCTGTCAGTCTTATAGTTTATGTTACTGCTTTACTAATTTACAATTCGTTTAGTTTTAATCACAGGGGCTCCTGAGCAACAAAGTAATGGAATGGAAGAGCCTGTCCAATAAGAAATATATATAAAATTACAGTCAATGACATTACTAATTATGCAGTCATAAGGCTCTTGGTCTTCATCAGTGTTTCTGAACCAGGGTTCCTCCAGAGTTTCCTGGGGGTTCCTTGAGCAATGAGAAATTTGGACTTCTAAGTTCGGTTACCACTGACACCAATTATCATCACTGCCAGGGCACTATTTGCATTGAGTTATCATGGAACTGGAGTTTTCTCCCCGTGTTTGCATGGGTTTCCGCCAGCATTTCAAAAATATGCAGTTAGGTTAATTGGCTTCCTCCTAAAATTGACCTTAGACTGGAATAATGACATATGATTGGGGTATGGACATTAGATTGTAAGCCTCTTAGAAGCTAGTGATATAACTTTGAACTTTGTAAAGTGCTGCACAATGTTGGCGCTATATAAATACTGTGTAAAATCATATTATTTTATTGAAAGCTGTAGATTTATAAACATTACCTTTATTAAAGCTTTTAAATGATTTTTCTGATTGGGTTTACTTGGTAATGAACTTGTCCATAGGCACCCTCAAGTAGGATTCAGACATTTCATTCACCCAAATGGAACCCAAGCCAGGAATGTTAGAACAATCCTTCAAAGCAAAAAGATAAAACGTTTTCTAATTAAGGATAAAGAAAAGAGATTGTAACAATCAGAAACACAAGTCAACTGAGAATTTATTCATCATCCTTTCAGCCTCCTAATTAATGATTTTCAGGTTAACCAATTATTTCACAGAGATAAGAGTAAAGATCAGAGATAATGCATGGAAATTCTTTATGTGTGGCATTGAGGACTTAAAACACTTTTCCTTTTCAAAGTTAGGAACAAATCACTGGACCTTCTTTAATGTGTTAATTACTTTTGCCATTCACTGCTATTGACAACTAGTTTGTACTTGGGTTTTGTGTATGAAGTGACTGATGAACAAGAATCTAGTCTGATTCTTACCTTCACCCTTCTTTGCTCAAGGGTGGACTGATTTTATGTATATTTCTGCACTGTTATTGCAGTCCCCTACTCGTAGTATTGTAGTCCTGTACTCCCCTGAGTGAGGGGGTGGCAATTTTAGATTACCCATGATCCTCCCTATAAAACCCCCACAACTGTTTTGGGTAACCGAATGTGGGGAAGAAGCCATATCCCTCAACAATGGGACCCTCCACCTTTAGGGAAACCATGGAGGCTGGGTGCATGCTTGCTGACCCCTTCTTTTCCTGGCCTCCTATGTTTAATTCCTGAAAAATTGTCTACTTTGGATTTTAAGGAGGTTTGCACATTAGAAAAAAAACAAAAACAGAAAAACATGTACATCAATAAGGTATCCGCCAAGTGTGTTGCTCTCTATGCTGTATGTGCCCAATGTTGAACAAGTTTCCCCCAAGATTGAATGAATGTGTAAACATTTAAAAGTAAAGTACTAATGGCAAAAATCCTAATAAAGGTCAAAATTTCTAATGTAAGTTCCCCCCCTCATTTGGGTTTTGAAACATGTTTAAACAATTGGGGCATGTTCCTGTATGAATCCTCAATCTCCCTAAAATGTTAGTGGTAATACTATGTTTGGGGGCTTTGCAAAAGGTTCACAATCATAAGCCCTAAATATAAAGTACCATATGAATTCAGACAAAAAGTATTTATTAATTATTTCAAATTGTCTTCATTCAAATAGAATGTTAAAAGTTCTGATCATTATTTGTTATATAGTTCTGACCACTGTGCTTTGTAGACTTTGCTGCACACTATAAAAAAAACTCCTGACCAAGGCTTTTATTATTTCACAACTTTCTAGGCAGTTTTAACATTACGTACAGTATATGGCCAGTAATAAACTAAATTGGTAATAAGCTAAAATACTTTGACATGATATGGATTGCACATGTAGAGGAGAATTTAAAAAAATACCAGAAATTTTATATCAGTTGGCAGAAGGACAAACATATTATCTTTAGGTTTTCATCTAGGTGTAGGCAATAATTAGCATTCCAATCTACCATGTACAAGCACCGGTAACCTAAAGTTCTAGGAACACTAGTTACTGAGGCTGTGATGTGTAGACTAGGAATTCTCAGTGCCACCCACCGTAAACTTTTTTTCTATTTTTTCACTCTAATGAAAACTGCACAGCGGAGAATTATCCAACCCGGATTGGTCTTTCCTAGAGGGACAGTAAATGCTTACAAGCAAATGGCACTAAAACCTTACAATTTCTGACTTTAGCACAGCCATCGTCTAGATAAGAATGAGAGATCTTTGTTGTCTGGAGCTGTTTTTTGCATTGGCTGTTTTCCAGATAATGTTTAAACAAAAATTCAAGTTCACTCATTTGAAGCAAACACATCTCTATGTCGAATTCACTCTATTTCTTGTCCCTGATAATTATCTGCTAAAGCTGCCATTGCGGGACGGACACAAGTTCTAGCACATGCTGACAGCATCCCTGCGGCTTCCCGCTATGTCAGTGTTGAGCGGAGGTTTAATTTTTAAATCCCTGCAGATGAAACAGCTGCAGCTGGAAGATCCCCAGGAAGCAATATTTCACCAGCTCTCTATATGCCAGGTTTGCAGTAAAAGAGTGCTGTTGGAGTTGAAGTTTTCCGTAGTAGATACAAAAAAAAAAAAATAAAAAGAATTGTCTTCAAAATTCAAGAACACAAGTGGACATGACATTGAATTAAGTTTATCTAGTGTTTATCAGCCTTAAAGCAGCATTAAAACTCCATATCAAGGTAAAAGTTTATTAGAAGGCGCCATCTGGTGAAGCTCCAAACTGCTCCTGGTTGTCCTTTTTGTCTGATGTATAGACCTATATAATAAATGTAATATTTAACCACCAAAGTGTTATACTAAACTAATAAAAAAGTATATATAAGAGCACTTGCGGCATTTATCCAATCATGTATTGCATACTAATTCCCCATGGTCTGCCCAACTGTGAGTGTTGCAGGTAGTATGTCTTTTAATGACATACTTTGCACAATATGTGTTCTTCCTTCCAACCTCTGAAAGTCTCAGAAAGTTAGGAGGTATGCCTCCTGGCATCACAGTTACCTAAAGATGTACTGTCTGTTAGGGATGAGCGAGAATGAATTTGACATTCTCGCAAAAAATTCCCCTAACTTCTGATGGGTCTGCGAAATATCGGCGAACCAATTTTGTAAATTCCATTGAAGTGCAGGTTCGCACGCTTCCTTGGTCTGTACTTATCATTAAGTACAGCCCAGTACCCGTGCGAACCTGCAGTCATAGCTCCATTGAGATCCATTGAATCTCCATTGAGAGATCATCTGAGTTCGCCGAGAACACGACCTTGTGGTGAATCACAAGGTCATTCTCGCTTACGTGTTCTGTAAGCGAGAGAGGCCCATTTCGCCGCAATATCGAAATTAAACGGTTTGCTCGCTCATCCCTATTGTCTGTATTTCCATTCTTAAAAAGCAAATTTGGTGATATGTGGTTATTGGAATGCTGAGCACCTGTCTCCGAGTACTGTGTATTTGACTGTGGGTTGTGCTTAGTGCTGTTGAAATAAAGACTGTGAAATGTGAAAGTCAGTGTTTTCTTAGGATTGTCATTGTGCTAGAATGTCAGATTGCATCTGAAGGTCCAACAATAAAATATACCAGTTTGCTTGTATCATATGGAAATTATTAGGCAACTCTGGGCTTAGGCTAGTATACGAAAAAAAATTTATTTGGGTCTGGGGGTAAGCTAGTGTTTGGGTACTAAACTTTAGCTTCAGATACTTCTATTAGGCATAGGTGAATAATAAGTATGTTCCATTAGTTCAGGGTCATGAAACAGTGTCTGCCCACTTCCCCAGGCATCTATACTTATGCTCCTTCACCACATCCCCATACTTCTGGAGCCCTCTATCAGATCAGGGTTCCAGGTAAGGGAGAACCCATGACCACCCCCCTAGGGTATTTATAGACTCTGTCAGGTTACCCTAATTGAAGCAACTTGAAGGAGGAAACCTTACTGTCACTGTTCCTGTCAGCCCAATAGTGGAACTTCCAACAACCTGAAAAGCTAATAAGCCATGATCCATGTCCTCATGTAAAGTGTGTAATAAACTCTAATATTGTCTGAGGGACAACAGAGAAGCGTTTGGTATATATTTTACGTAAGCACATACTACCAGCTAGTGGTGTGACCTAATTATAAACAAATATTCTCTTTAGGTAAAAAAGAATGGTTTATAATCGAGTATGTATGGTAAATAGTATTTTACTGTAAAAACAAAGATAAAAATGTTGATGTTAGAAAAAAATGAGTATGGATAGATTTAAACATTTGGCAATCATAACTTATTTTGCTTCTGATAGATGAGTTAACATACCATTCATTGACTGATAACGCAGTCTATCAAATGTCCTATGCAAATTCTGAATTGCATCATTGAGTCAGACACACACCAAGGTGCTGGTATTGCATTATGGAATGCATGCTGCAGAGAGGAAAACTTTCTCTTTGTGTGGAAGCAATAGGGTCTCTGAAGAGGTAAGACACACCCCTTTACTTCTGACTCCGCAGAGGCGTGTCCTCTGACCACCGTTTCCATACAAAAAGAAATAGTCCTCCTCTACATCATGTTGAAAATAAACAGTAAGACTTTGCACACATTTTATTTTTAATCCACCATAAAATCCATATATTTAGCTATTAATGTTATATTAAGCTATTAATGATGTGGCTCATATGCAGCTTGGGGATTTATTTTTTATTTTTATTTATTTATTTACTTTTTGGCACTAGAATAGGTTAGGTTCAAGGAACCAGGACACAAGTATTTTGTTGCCAATGGAAAAGGCCCAAAATATTAGACACCAGATGCCTTCGGCTTGTTGTAGACTTATGCTATTTTTCTTGCTTTATATTTCCAGTTTTAATTTAAATTGTACAATAAATAACATCAGTCATCCTGCAGATAGGAGATAAATAAAGCAGACATGTTGTACCCTGGATTGAGTCTTTATAAAATAAATAATTGCATTTTTTTTTTTACAATTACGACCAGTCCGGGATGTATTTGAATTGAGCAACTGCATTGCCAACTCAAATATATTGCCTTAATCTTCCTGAATCAGCTCAGAGATTAAAGTGCAGAATATAGGAAGATTTTTTTCATACTTAAAATATCTTCTTCAGCAATGTTTCAAATTCCATCACAGGAAGACATTTACAGTCAACATGACAAGAGGATTAATCGACTTTACATTTCCAACCGTTAAGGGGTAAAATTCCTCAGTTACAATAACTCTACCTGGCTGGATTCTGTGCAGCTGGGGGACTGTCTGGTTTTATCAGGCAGCACCACAGACAAAAGAAAAGTTTCCTGTCTACTCATATAACGTCTCTTATTTTTCTGACAAACGGGGAATGACATAATACTGCCTGAAGCAACGGGAAAGGAGGAGAAGACAGTAATGATCAGACATGAATAATGGTAAACACGGAACATTGCACTTAGACTGGAGGCCTGGTGTCTGCCAATAAGTTTTACTGACTTGCCTAAGTGTTACCAGACGCATAGAAATGATAATCAAGTCTTCAGTTAGGGTCCTGGGATTAGTAAAATGGTTATGTCTATATATTGGCTGTTCATCCTGGAGCACATACATAAAACCAAAGTGTATTTCTCCGCACCTTACAGGGAAAGAGCGACAGATGTGGACTGTTTCCATGCTATAAAAGCTAATAATACTGCCCGCTGATTATTCCTCAGATCTTTGTTCCCTTGAGGAGCTATGTTGTCTTCTCATTCAGTTTTAGGAGTGTTGGTGCTTGGTACCCTGCTGTGTGGTTCTATCAGGATGTGGAGGTGATAGAAGCAGGTGGAGCTGAACCATGCATTCAAAATATTTTTTGGCAATTTGCATCATCAAAAGAATGAAATTTTTGGCAGAGCTGTGGAGCAGATATAAATTAATGCTCTTATCTTTTTCCAACCAAAGAGAAAGTTTGTAGCAATCACACTAGATGCTGCATCCCAAATTACCATCAATATAATAACTATAAAAAGAAAGCTGGGTCTTAGACTTAGGCTTAGGCATGCTTCTTAAGACATGATTACTCCATCCACATATAAAAAGAACATGCCAATTTTTTTACCATATATATATATTAAAAGCCTGCAATACATGAGTTAATCTCAATAACCATTAGACACGTTTCACGGACAATGATCTGCTTCCTTAGAAATTAATTGAGCTGTCACTTCATGCATCTAACAACCCCTTTCATTTCAAGTCTGAAATGGTCCTAAGGAGGTATAAAGTAGCCTCCCAGTAATCAACAACAGGTATTTACTTATTAGGAGACTCTGCTGACTGGTTATACACAATGCCATTTTTCAGTGGCACCATTTACAAAAGTGGCGATCACCTCATTTAGGTCAAAATTGCAGGTTTGCCTGAAATGTTACCATTAGTGAAAGTGATATATTGTGTGCAAAACTTAAGCTACGTACACACTTCCAATTATTATCGTTGGTAAACGAACGACGAACGATCCTACACGATATCTGCGAACGATCGTATAGCACCGATCCTGTACATACAGATAAAGACACGATCGTTCCCAGATATTGTACACACGATAGATGCGATCGTTTGAACGATACAGGAAGTGACGTGCACCACAGGAAGTGTGCGAACGTTCGTTCACCGCGCATGCTCAGACCATGGACGATCAATGAACGACCGTACACACGATAGATGGTCAACGATCGTCGTCCAATCCGATCCGCCGGTCCGGTCGTTCATTTCCAACGACTATCCTCGTTCGTCGGCGTCGGTTACTTTTTTTACGAACGATTTTTGCCCAATCGATCGTTCGTCGTTCATTTCCAACGATAAAAATTGGAGTGTGTACGCAGCTTTATGCATGGATCAGTTTATTGGAAAGGTTTGTAGACTCCAGAAGATGCCAGCACTTTGGCAGTACAGTTAGACCCATGTCATCCCAACGATCATGTCACTGGCAGCAAAATGACTACTTACTGTACATGTTCCTCCGACCTCGCTGCCTGCAGAAAATTGCATGCCAGTGATGGAATAGCAGCAGTGTAATATCTTGCTGGTTTGGATAGTGTGGGGGGCAATAACATGGACGTTATTGGCCTTTCTTTGGACTTGTTCATGTACCTGTCAGGTTCACTTTCACCAAACAACTGATGCCTGTGAATGTTGCATACATAAATCATACCGCAAACACCGCACAGACTAAAGACCCAGCAAGCTGACAGGCAGGGACCGCTGGCGCAGAGTCGCTTTACAGAAATCACTTTGGTACTGAGCCACTTACACATGCAATCCAGGGGAATTCTGCATCGATCTGAGCTGGCAGAACTTAAAAAATCTCCAGCTTAAAGGCACAGCGGCGCTGTCTGCCATTGATTGTCAGCAGAAACCAAGCTGATTAAGTCGTGTAAGTGCGCCATGTCAGCTATATCAGCGTCTGGCAGGACAGATTTGCAAAAAAAGAGGGTTTAACGGCATTTAAATGTCACCAGGTGACACGTTCGCTTGATCAGTACTTGCTAGGAAAGTGTGAGACCTCAATTACATAGTCGGTGCAGCTATTATGGTTCATATGCCCCGATACATGTCAGAACAGTCCTGTTGCCTGGAAACTCTTGATCACGGTCGATTTAAATACAGTGTTTTATGCAAATAAGAAGCAGAAATACACCAATGTAAAAGAGCGTGTTGATAACTGGTATTTAAAACCCAACACTTTAATTAGCTATCACAACAGATGCGTGTGCAATAATCATAGTGATTTTAGGTGCTGTTTAAGGTGCAGGCCCCATGTGGTTTTCAGCTATACTTTATATGGCTCCCAGGAGCCTCCTCAATCTCTGAGGTTTGACAGCCCCCCCCCTCCTTCCTGGTCCTCCCTGTTCTTCAATGGTAGTGCCAGTTCTTACTTATTATTACTTACTTAGTTCTGCCCCACTAGGGGGCAGGTCCATGCCGGCCTGGCTCATAGGAAGTAGACTGACTGATGCTAATCGCCAATCAACCCAGAATACTTTGGACATCTAGTGGTGGAAACAAGTTACTGCAGAGGACAGCTCCAGTATTATAGTTCAAAGCTGTCTTTTATACAGGTAGCACTTCTACCCACTAATAATTTTCTTTATGGAAGTGTATTGATTATACCTTACACACGGCTTAGCACCCTTTCACGCAGCTTATTCTCTTTCTGCGGGTCTCTTAGCCACCCCAGGCAATGACAGGATAAAAGAGAAGCAGCACTCTGTCTCTCTCCTCTCCTCTTATATGCCTTGCTGCTCCCTCCACCAGCCTGAGCTCTGCTGTAGAGAGGCCAAAACCAGCTCATTACATTACAAGTTTCAGATTTCACCAGGTGTAAGTTTGAAAAGCTGTCCATGAACATAATCACTTTTAATGTTTTGAAACTCTTCCTCAATGAAAGCCATACATGTCCCAATTATGGCAAATGATGCTTAATTTAATCAGCGCTGCGTAATATGTTGGCGCTATATAAATCCTGTTTATTATTAATAATAATAATAATAATTTGGGAGCTTCCCTTGCAAATTTTAGGTTTTGTTTGGCTGCCATTTTATCAGATAAAAGCAGCAAGTCAGCTCTACATTTTAATTGCATTAAAGCTCATTCACCAGGGAGCCGGGCTTCATTCATCATTCCATGCCAGCGAGTTAAGAAATGACTTTCCTCCCCATTAATTCTTCCATTTTGCACTGTACTAAATATAGAGGAGATCGGCACCATGCAACACATCCTCATGGCAAATAAGGTGCCCTTAACACTAAAATCACATCATTGCAACTCAAATGTCATTCTGATAACACAGAATATTATCATCGGGTAATAAAAACTCACGTTCATAATCAGCATAGATGATAAATGAAAATGTTTGTAGATGTAAAATATCTATAAATATCTATACTACACGGCACTGGGAGAATCAACTTACAGCCCATGATCTCTATAATAATTAGAAGTCCTCAGAACCATAAAATTCTGATTCAGATTTAATCCAGAGAGCTCGGTCAAGAAGCTGGAATTGGTATTTTTTTTAAATCACACAAACTATACCTACTATTGAATATATATATATATATAGTTGGCTGCCAGATGTTAACTGCTGTCCTTGTGTGGCATCCAGACTGAGCCTTAAAATACCTCTCAATGACAGATATATTAGGACTTAGCCAATCCAGATAATGAGGCTGTCATAGTCTAGCGGCCCGATTGGCTGAGCCCTACTATACCTATAAATGACAGCTACAGGACGGCTTAGCTAATACAGCCATTTGATGACAGCTGTCAAAGTCCGGGAGCCTGATTGGCTGAGCCCTACTATATATATCAATGACAGCTAACATATGAGTCAGCCAATCAGGCTATTAGATGATGACAGTTGCCATGTTCCAGTGGCCAGAATGGCTGAGCTCTAATATACCTATCAATGACAGCTTTAGTAGGGCTCAGCTGCCAGACAATGACAGATTGGCTAAGCCCTAATATACCTATCAATGACATGTATAATAGGGGGTCGGCCAATCCAGATTGTGAAAGTTGTCATAGTGCAATGGCCTGATTGGTTGAGCCCTACTATACCTATCAATGACAGCTATCATATGAGTCAGCCAATCTGGCCATTAGATGATGACAGCTGTCATAGTCAAGTGGCTGGATTGGCTGAGCCCTACTGTCCCTATCAATGACAGCTTTAGTAGGGCTCAGCCACTTTGGCTGCCAGACAATGACATTGGTCAACATCCGGAAGCAAGCAATACCTATTAATGACAGTTAACATTCAACTCAGCCAATTCATCCACTGGGCAATTGAAAGGTATATTGGGACTCAGCCAATCAGTCTTCTGGACAATGACAGCGGTCAACATCCAGCTGCCAACTATAGCTGTCAATGACAGTTACAGTATTATCAGATTGAAAATTGGATAGCTCAAGTTCAAGGTTCTGATCTGAGGTCAGAATAGCTCAAATACACCAATCTGACCATCACTAATTATAAAATATTGGAAATTGTAGGGGGAGACATAAGGAGGTACATGCTTCCCCCAGATCCTCCCCAACAAATGGGTGCCCCCACAGGGTATAGTTTGCCTTTGCTCCTCCCACAATAACAAATAAGGTTCTATAGGGAAGGGTGGAAGAGCTGGGCAAGCACAAAAAATAATCAGACACTGTTAAAAAAAAATTCTAGAAAGTGGAAAAGGGCACACTAAAAGTAAAAAAAAAAATGTTTTTCTGAAATGTAAGGACACTTTTGCATTGTAAAATACTTCATTTTACATGCTGTATTGCTATAGAACTTGTGGAGTTTCAATTTGAGAAAGACGATGTAAAAGCAAAAAGCTTCTGATTTGTTCTCTATTTAGAAACTCATTACTTTTTGCAAAACTAGTGACACTGGGCCATCCAGTAATAAATGTATATATTATTATTTTTTTTTATAAATAGTAAAGATAAAAAAATATATAAAACGTAATGTAAGTGAAAAAATGACGTTCACTTTAAAAAAGCCATATCTTAAATTTATTTTCCATTTTGTACCACAGATTATAAGAGAATTATTTGATTCTTTGTATTGATCCTGAGCAAGAACTGCAATATCACCCTGCAAATGATTGTGTAGCATTCTGATCTTTAGTTGTTTGGCGTTGATCAATACACATACAACAGGGACCTAAATGAATGTTGCAATGAACTGACTGCAAATTTCTAGCAGTGGAAAAAAACGGCAATTTATTTTGTAACCTGCAGGCATATTAAATAAGCCCCTTGGAGAGAAAGTGATTGATGGATGGAATGAGCCGAAAAATTAAGTACAACATATGCAATTTCCACAAATGGCTGGACATGACCATAGACGAATTGGACTGACATTGCATGGTTTCTAATATAAGTGCACACAGGGAAGGGGGTGGGGTAGACACCATACATTTAATAGGAAAACCTGTTATTTTTTTTACCTATTGTTTATATGGCTGAATGATTGGTACATATAGATGTCTGAATATAAACATACTTCTTGAACTGAACTTACAATCTCCTTAAAGCTGGGTAACACCTTGGCACACCTCACAGTGGTACCACCTCTCTCCAACTGCTGATAGGTCAGTGATAGAGCAGAAGAATACTAAATAGGAGGTTGTGCGCACCAAGCAATGCACACCAATGGCTGGTATTGCTGTACACCCCCCCATTCTGAATGATTCTGTACCGTGGATTCCATACAGCTGATATAAAGCAAACAGCAGCTACTTAGATTTAAAAGATAATTCTGCTCATAATGCTTATTAGGGTCCCTTCACATCACTGTTGTGCACCTAGGAGTTGCAAACTGCACTACAGGGAATCAGAATCTACACTTTGCAGGCAACGGTTGCTCAAACAACAACCTTTTGACGACCAGCGGCTTTTTGCTTTTGGAAAGCGTGCCAGAATCTGCCACAGCCATGGCTGCAGATGAGTGCAAACTGCTGCAGTACACCCAGGAAAGTTGTGCTAATAGTGTTAAGTACAGTTAGGGTCCTTTAACATCCGATGTATGAAAGTGTGTGGATGGAAGCTCCCAAGCACATAGCAAACCTTGTTGTATACCCAGGAGTGGCACACTACTCCATGGGGAATCAGATTTGCACATGGCGGCAGCTCAGATCAATCAAAAGTGACCTCATGCTTTTGGGGACTATGCTAAGATTTTTTATGTCCGCAGCTGTGTGCCAAAAATGGTTCCCAGTCTCCCGCATTTAGCTAAATAGGAGAAGTTGGGACTGTGGTTGAGGATGCGGCAGAACGCCATGACTCACTGAAGGTCTGCAATGTAACCTAGCCTTTTCTTTTACCTTGTAACTATGAAATGTATATGGGACATCTTTATCTCGAACATGCCATTTACTACATATACACATAGCGGCCATCTGTGCCACCCAGCTCTGGTCAACTTGAATAAACATGCACAAAGGTCTACTTGAAGCTCACTCGAAGGGAAAACTGAGTTTAGGTTTAATGACCCCTGCAAAAACAACAAAGGGTAATAGGTATCACGTGCAATGTGCTGCCATTCCTTGATATAATAAACATAATAACGATCGCGTGTGTGATTTAAAGGTTTCAGTTATTTTTACAGATTAGAATGTTCAATTACAAGTAAAATTCTGTCTCCAGCCTTGCGACTGACAGTCACCAGCAGTGTCAGCTCTCTGTCCTTCCAGAAAGAAATCAAACCTTGTGCTGGCTATTATGATGGCTTCGGAGTTTAGGCCAAGTCAGGGTGAGCGGTTTTGCAGTGTTCAATTAGAAATGTGAGATGCAATTATCTTGTATGCACTGAGGGAAATTACTCATGTACAGTGGCAGCAAAGTGTACTAATAATAAGCAAAGTCTTCAGAAAATCCACTCTTTAACCTGAGGGATAGTCTGCTGCATTTCTCCAAAGAGCAGAACAACTGGTAAGGAGGCATGGCTGTGGCTTTTATTAAAAAATCTGATGAGGTCGGAGGAGATGAAGTATTGTGTTTGTTATATTGGAAGACTATTGAACTGTTGTGTTGGTAATTATTGGCAAGGGTTACACACATGCCTGCCAATAACTTAAAGGAACCCTGTCTCCAGACCATTGATATATAAAAAAATTCCCAAGTGTATTTTATGTGCACACCTCGGATGTGCATTTATAGGTAAATGGTGCTCAGTTCATGGTCGGTTTTAGCGTAGGCCAACCTGGGCAATTACCCATGGCACCCAGCTTCTCCAGTGCTCCAAATGACACTATGGGTTTGATTTATTAAAACTCTCCAAGGCTGGAGAGAATACACTTTCATCAGTGAAGCTGGGTGATCCAGCAAACCTGAAATGGATCTGGTTAAGGATTCAAAACTTTTGCTAACAAAGAGCAAATTACTTTTAAGAAATCCATTGCAGGTTTCCAGGATCATCCAGCTTCACTGAAGAAAGTGTATATCAAGCCTTGGAGAGCTTTAATAAATCAGCCCCAATACCAGGGGTGCTTGGAGATGGAATTCTGTGAATTTGGGACCCCACTTTATATTTCCCCACAGCCCCATTTTGTCTAAAACTGTCCTTGGATCAGGTAACACATGTGGGGTTTTGGTGCGCATGCCAGAATAAAAGGAACCATTACAGGGGCATTGTTTAGGGTTAATTCTAAAAACATAAAAGGGGAAAGGGTTAAAGTACAACCTACTGACAGTATCATTATTTTTCTCTTTTTCTAAGCACACATTGAACCTGATTTCTACTTTTGGAAAAAATATAATGAATGGATGGATTTATTGGATCAATGAATGGATTTTTAACTATTTTCAGACTTCAAGTGTAATAAATAAATAAAAATGCGTGGGTAAGAAAAGCAGTTAAATTAGAAGCAAACCCTAATATGATTAAACTTAGTTTGATAAAGTATAACATATTGCTTTTACTTTTCATCCTTGTCCACCTACACAAGGGGTTACTTAGTGTCACCAGATCCAATTCCCATCAGAGACAACCACCAACCAAGGGGTTCCAAAGCAGAAGGATTACAGTACAAAGCCAATTATGTACCATATTTCTTTATTTCATGATTACTACAAAAACTGGTAATTTAAAGTACAGGCAAGCTTTATCAACAAAAAGGTATCCATATATTACTGGTCTCCCATGAATATTCAAATTCTAATGTCTCCTTTAAACCTTTTCATTTACCTTTCTCTCTTTTCATCTTACTCTTTCTAAGCTGAGACTAAGGGCCTGATTTATTAAAGCTTCCAAAGAGAGAATTCACATTCATCAGTGAAGCTGGGTGATCCAACCAACCTGGAATGGATTTCTTCAATGTCATTTTCTATTTGATAGCAAATGCTTTTAATCCTGGACTGAAGAAGAATTGTCTTGTCCATTAAAAATTTGGGTTTTACCCATTCCTTACTCTATCCAGAACTAAATACAGACATTTGGCTACATATACATAAATAATTTACAGATTATATAACAATTTAATGATGGGGTTCAATTTACATTAATCAAACATCTGTTTTTTCCCATCACAGAGAAATAAAAACTGCAGCTGATATCTACGTCTTTCCATAACAGGAAATGCCGGATCCCAAATAAAGAGACAAACCATAAGGAGAAGAACAGATGGGTACAAAAATAAAGGTGAATGGGGTTGACACAATATTTTTGAAACATTATTTGATAAATTCCTTTTTGAAAGCAGGATGGAGAGCAGTGGATTTGGATGCCGCATCATATCCATTCCTCCTCGCAAACAAGCAATATACTTGACGAATATTTTCCATAGTGTGGATCAGCCTGCTGAAATATTTCCAAAAGGCGTGGTATGTCCCTCCCTGAATTTCCTACCCAGTGGCCAGAGAAATAAGTTGTTTTTTCTTGTTAAATATTGGTTAAACATCCACTTTTTGGTGATTGAGCTTAATTCACTAAAACATATAGGCTTTGCACATAAAAAGATATTTCTTCTAGGTAAGTAAATTAGATGAGGTGCTGCTGGTTTCAGCCATCCAATCATGTGCAAGAAAAAGGCACAATTTACCTAGCTAAGTAATTGAGATGATGCACTGTTAACTTCAACTATCCAATCATGTGCATGGAGAAATCCAGATTTTTTTTTGCATGTGATTGGCTATTCCAAACTAAAGTCTCACTTTGAAAATTGGTGATCAAGCTGGTTTGAGCTTTACAAAAGGACAGGCAATGTCCCTTTTACAATTACAGGTCTTACCTGGCCAATCGCTGCCCAGCCGTTTTTTTTCTGAGCACCTGACAATCCTGGCTTCCCCTGTTGATGCCAAAACTGAATGAACTCCTGTGTCCTATGCACGTTATGTCATTCCAACCCCGACAATAAAGATGGCTGATAACCAAAATGTGGAAAAGAAGAAGGAAGAAGATGGCAGTACACGTGTCAGTACGAGGACAGGTGAGTATCGGCAGGGTTTATTTCTGCTTTAAACATTGAATTGAAATAGCTTGCAGAAAATTAGATCATGCAAATTTAATCTATTATGCAAACCATGAAGGGAATTTATTCTCATTTTGTGCAAAACTGAAAAAAGAGACCAGTTTCTCTGTTCCTAAAAATCTGGGACAGCAACTAGGAATCATTGACAGCTGGCAGAAATCATTGGTGGCAAAGTGTCAAAGTTGTTTGCAGTTTGAAGGTATCTTGTTTCACTACATCATTCCGATAGGGATTTCCATTACCTGCTTTTTATTTTATAATTAAGTTCTGACCTACATGGCAATCAATACGTGTTTTATTACTCTTCCAGGAGCACTTAGTCCTATTTAAATATATTTATCAATTGCAGGCTGATCTGGCATTTGCAATGACCTCACACTGGTTCGAACTAACAGGACGCCATGCGTGCCTTGCTAATGATCTGTGCAGCCAAGCATGAGGCCTGACTGACAAGAGATACACAAGAAGCAATAAATCAGGTATTACAGAAACAAGGTCTGAATAGGGGATGAAATTTGTTAGGGAGCTGTTTGTGTGTAAGAGAAGCGTTATTGCCAAGGCGAAAAAAATAAACACTACAATTCACTGTCAGCTTATGGAAATGAGTTTGCCCTTTCTCAATAGATGCCTAACGCAGAACAATGGTGGAAAGTTTTATTGACCCAGATACAAATAGTTGTTTTATACTCCGTTTCTGCACCACTTTCTAGACAATGTAAAGTTTCCTTCTAAACCAGATTGTTTCGTTTTCAACAAGTTTTGCAACATTTTATCATTTTCAAAACTAAAAATTTAGGAAAGTTTGAAATAATAATATTATTAATTATCTTTACCTGTTCATTAAATTCAATAAATCAAGACATTAAAAATACAAACATCCATTCAAGGGTCTGTTGCAGTATACGGTGCTATCACTTTAACACAGAGAATAAGACCACAAGGGAAGACACCAGAATGATAACTCTCCTCTGCGAGCTGCTGTTCTTTCCTGATCCAATCATCAGGTTGGGGAGGGTCCTAGACCAAGCCAAACTAATTCTTTAGTGGTGGTCCAGGACCTGATTTTGCTGTCCGGCATGAATCACCATGTTGGCAATATTGACAATAAAAAGACAGCTTACATAGATATGTTTCAGCTGTGTGTTTGGCCTGCTAAAAGCAGACATGAAGGCACCAAAGAGTACAAAAAGACGCACCTTGAGCCTATCTAGATATATATATTATATATAAGAAGTTTTAAAAAACAAAAATGCCTCCGCAATGGAGGACAGCCCCTCCGAAAGAAGGACATTTGGGAGATCTTGTATCCATTATTTCTAATTTAGAATTTATCTGTTCATATCTCTATATTAAGTGGTCAATTTGGAGTAAATTCTGCCTATTCCGTTTAAAAAATGTATGCTTTTGATACATCAATTTATATCAATCAATACTTTGTGAAGAATAAAGGAAATTAGAGTTTTTCTGTAACCAAGAGCAATGGGAAGTTATGGCTTCCATATTTATATTTCCACCTATTGTCACAATATACAACCAACTCTCTTCACCTGTCTTGTCCTGCACATACACTGTGCTCTGTACAGCATTTCAGAAAATCTCTATTAACAGGGGAATAAAAGTTAATGTATTTGTTTTTCCCATGCTGAGAGAGTTGACGGTTAAATACTGCATGGTCTTTGAAAAGGCTATATCAATCTTGTGTATTCTCTCCTGGGTATTTCAATGTTTATGGCATTCACAAAACTCTTTCAGTGAGCAATATTTTAGAGGCTTACAATGACAGCGTGCATTGTTTCGGCACTCTGTGGCAGCAATTTGATATCCGTTTAATGAACTTGTCCAGTCCAGAACTGCGCTTTGTTAAGGGCGCTGCCAATCGAAGGCTGCACTGTGATAACTTTTAAGTTATTACGGTAATTGTTGATAACATTCTGTGCCGCAAACCTGTCTACCATTTATACGTCACGCATTAAACAGTTATACACCACTGCAGTGAGGGAGTTTATGGAAAATGTTGAGATAACACGTTTTTGTTCGGTTAGACATTTTAAGCGTTTCGCTTTTAGATAATTTAAAATTTACTTAAAAAGATAAGGGTTAAAAAGATAAATAATTCCAAAAAAAAGGCGGCTTTTATGATACACAGACATCTCTGAAGCGTGAAAAAACATAGGCGTCAAAGTCAGGCCAGTGTGCTGTGGAACCGCTATAACCCATGGGCATTTAGTGGCAAATATTTTATTAGTCTTCAAGTCTGACGCACCTCACCTATATGGTTGAACACTGAGTTGTTTTACAGAAAATGATTAAGCTGTGAAAATATTAAAAATTTGCTATGACATAAAATTCTTAATTTGAGTTATCTAGCTACTTGAAAATCTGTGAAAATCGTGACATCTACTTGAACAATAATCTACTTTTTAATTTTTTTTGATGAATTTAGGTTAGTTTATTATCTTTTTTAAGTTCTGTTTATAAAACAGGGAATATGTCTCAGATTGTAACCTCTTCTGAGCAAGGTCCCCTCCTCCTGTTTCATTGTTTGTATCTGTCTGTCATTTGCAACCCCTATTTATTGTACAGCACTGCGTAATATGTTGGCACTATATAAATACTGTTTAATGATAAATATTAATAATCAGTTAGTGCCATTGAAACACATGGACCTTGAAAATTTGAGGGAATGTCTGATTCCATATTTTCTAAATACAGCCCTTTGAGTTTTTCTGTGTATTTGATCTTGTATATATGTGTATTTTTTTTTTTTTGTATTTGATAGGTATTTGTTAATTTTATTGTCCTATTTTTTTTTATTTTTTCACTCAAAAAGTTTTTGAAACAGGAATAGTGGCAAGGAGCTTCCGTAAACCTTAGGACATACCAAACACCCTAATTTCCCCATTTTCATTGATTCCAATGTATTTTACAAAATTCCAGATTGTTGAAGAAACAGAAAGAAATAATACAATCAGTTTCACTCATCTCTACTCTTTGTGCTCCCCTCTATTAGTCATAGAGACATGGCGGCAGTGGGATTCATGAACACACCCCAGTATGCACATATCATCTTTCCCTATCTTTACAAGTACAAAAATACCATATAAGCCTCTGGGTTCTTGAAAGTTCTGAGTTCTCTGGAATATAAAGGGAGGTGAAGCAAGAATTTAAATACAGACAGGTTTGCTTTAAGCCGTCAGCATTTAGAGAATTTTTTTTCCCAAAGGAGACATATAAGGTAAACTCAGATTTCAGTAATGACTGTTAGAGACCTTGCAGAATCCCAATGTTTGCAAACCTTAAGATTTCCTGGCAATAATTTAAGTGCCAGAGGCAGTTCAGAGGGTGTATTATAATAGGCTTCTGTTATGTGGCCATTTGACATACAAATATTGCTGAGCAGAGTTCTTTTTTTTCTAAGAAAGGCTCTTGACAGTGCCATAGAACAGCAATGCCTTGGGCTTATTCAACAAAGCAAAGAGCAATAGGTTTTTATATTGTAACCCACTGCAAGAATCTGGATTTATCCCTCACTGATTTGATTTAAATAAACTAAAATCTGATTGGTTGTGATAATACATTTTGTCTGCTATTTTTTACATTTGTAAGATATCATTCTGTAATTTCTTTCTTTTTAACTCAATTTGGAAAAAATAGGTGGCTACATAGAAAGTGACATACTCGGTCAACATTTCTTTATCATCACTACACAGTGCCTACAGTCAAGGACAACTAAATGATAAGAAGTTGCAGTAGCAAGTGACTCCGGTAGAATGACATATGCATGTGATGGGCATTTTGTTAGCAAGTTCTCAATTTTTGTGTTCCTGAAAGCAGCCATCAAAAGGGTCAAAACGCTTATCCAATGAGATGATCAGGGTGCAAGTTTCTGATATTTGGCACAAGCTTCTGATATAAAAATATAGCAATCATAGCGGGGAACTTGAGAGGCATTTGCTCTCTGGATCAGCATATAAAATATTTTGTGTTGGTATCCCTGAGTGAAGATATTTAACCATAATGCATCAATTGTTCAAAGATCACCAAGCATGACATAGGCAAGTCTTCTACCACCAACGTTTTGAGGGGCTGTTAGATATCATGTGATCAATTCCAAACATTATGCTGGAAGTTAGACAAAGGTGTGTCACAATGTCCACCAACCTTTCACCATGCCCACCGATCACTGAGAAATGCCAAACTTTTACCATAGCTAGCAATCATTGAGGAAAGCCAACCTTTCATCATGCCCACCAATCACTAATTATGGTACTCTTAGGATGGTTCACTTTCTATAACCTGGTGAGTCTTCTACCATCAAAGTTTTGAGGGCTGTTACATATCATGTGACCAATTCCAAACTTGATGATGGAAGTTAGAAAAAGGTGTGTAAAAATAAACCGTCCTTTAGGAAGACCAACATTTTACTATATCCATCAATCCTCAAGGAAAGCCAAACTTTCACCATGCCCACCAATCACTTAGGAATGCCAACCTTTCACTATGCCCACCAAACGCTGCAGAGCCCCAACTTTTCACCATGCCCATTGATCACTGTGAGAAATGCCAACCTTTTACCATGCCCACCAATCACTAAGGAATGCCAACCTTTTTCCATGCCCACAAATCACCATCTTTTCACAGTGCCCCCCCATCCCCAATCACTAAAGCATCATGGCACACCAAAAGTGTTAGACATTCTATAGCCTGCACATTTGTAATTTTTCTTTACCATGAAAGGACCACAAGGTATGCTTAACCCCAAGGCCAAATGTTCCAATTCAGCCCTAAATAGAAATATTTTCATATGTCTTGTGCAGATCATTTTGGTTTGTAATAGATCAATTTAATTTTTTTTGCTAAAAGAGATGATAATTGGACGATGCTTGTCCTCGAAACATATAAAAGGTTCAGAGAATTATAGAAATATACACAGTTGCTATAAGTTACTGAACTTTATACATCATCCCTGCTATCTCAGCTGATTTTTGAGTCAGGTATGAAAATACTACATCAT
Organism: Pyxicephalus adspersus; assembly: GCF_032062135.1. NCBI lineage: Eukaryota > Metazoa > Chordata > Amphibia > Anura > Pyxicephalidae > Pyxicephalus > Pyxicephalus adspersus. Next base: position 132,390,722 of record NC_092862.1, read on the forward strand.
GGAACGAAATTTTCTAGGCCGTCACAATGGTCTTTGTCAGGGGCTATTATAGATGTTCCCTAAATAGACAGCCTGCATTTACATTTTTATTGGCTGACAAGGTCTTGGCAATGCTTAATGAACTTCACCTTGCAATTTATTTTAAGAATGACTCCGGTGTTCCTTTGTGACTTGTCTCTCTTTTTTATTTAGTCCCAGCCATTATCAATTCTAGACTTTGTTATCATTTTAAGGAGAACCTTCTTTATTCACAGGGAATAATAGAGTCAAATTGACACATTACAAATGCATTCTTTAATATATGAAAGTGCTTAACTTATGAAATTGTTGGGATTATCATAACTTAATAGAACTGTTTAAAAAGGATTTAAATAAGGAGACCACAAGGAGGGGAAGAATGGAGAGGCCCCTATCACACAGCGGCCCATGATATCTGTGCAGTGTGCAAAAACTTACGAAAAAACTGATTGTACATTCTAACCCAGGGGACATCCCAGACCAAGCACATGGCCAGGTTAATGCTCTGTTACCCCAACAGGCACCAGAACTGAGTCATTTTATGCTGGAAATCCTAAAATGTCTACATATTCCTGAACATCAAATGTTATAACTTCAAATAAAAAAGTATTGTCCCCCAAAGAATAACCAGCTTTGCTACACAGGCTCAACAGCAAATATAAATGTATTCAGCTTTATTCTAGAAAAGTGTTATAAGTATATGTTATAAGTATATGAATCACAAAATATTTTGGCATATTTCAATTGTGTATTAAGCTGTGTGATCCATTGGGTTCTGGATCTTTGTCAATCTTGATTGGCCAGTCCAAAATGTTTAAATCCCCATGCATGTGCAAGGCATCTAGGGGTATGCTGGCATCATACATTAAAAAAGAGATTGTGATTTTGAATTTATTTATTTTTTTGTGATTTTTATTTCAAAGAGGACATCATCTGTCCCTTCTGAAATAATAAACCTGCCTGCTCTTAGTTTTTTTTCCTAAGTTTAGTTTCACTTCAATGCCTTTGTGAATATACAGTAGAAGTAGAAACACAGATTTTATATTGGTAAACGTATATTGGTAAGCCCATCCACAAGTTTTTTATGTTCTTTTGGAGGAAAATAAAAGAACTAAGGCTGCTATATCTGCCTTCAACCCAGACTTGTCCCCTGCAGCTCCTCTTCATTGCCACTAGATGTCCTCAGTCCTTCAGGCTGCATGACACCCAGTGGAGAGTGAGAAAAGACTGCCCGATTGGAAAGCAATGTACTCAGAGAATAGAGACAAGATGTTCTGCACTCACTATCTTTCCTCAATCTTCACATGGAGTCATGCAACCTGAGGGACTAAAGGCATTTTGTAGCAAAGAAGAGTTTATTGATAGAAAGTGGCTCTGATATCATCTCGGCATTATTCAGGACCACCCAGAAGGACCGACAAAGAAAAGGACCTTGCATGTCCTGCAATTGGCAAAATACCACAACAGACATAGGTAAGTACCACAAGAAGCATAGAATATTGCTGGTGGGGGCTCAAAACAGGGTCATCTAGGGTATTGCAGAGCTTAAGGTAATGCATTTACAGAATACACTTGATCAGAATTTAAACTGTTAACCAAATTAATAAAAACCATATATTAAATATGCCATGAAATTAGTAATTCTTTCTTCTCCAGGCTTTTATCCATAAACATCAGGCACCATCATGACAAACTGCTAAAAATCAGCTAGGCCAAAATTAAACTTATCATTTGACAAACCCGAGTCTACAATGACTTTTCTGCTTGATCTGCCAGACTGCGTACGCTCTCTCTGCAGCGAGAAGCAGACACAGCATGGAATCCTATATCTCAAGGCAAAACAGCCCCTTTAAATGTCACTGTGATTAATATTCTATACAAAAGTAGCTTCTACACACAGCTGAATGCAATATAAATTTAACCAAATGAAAAAAACACAAATATGACTTTGTTTGTTTGAAGATTATTATTGCAGATTGCGTTCTGTTTTTTTGTGCATTTTTTTCTTTCTTATTGTTCTTCTTGATGCTTTTGTAGAGAGACTCAATATATGTAAAATATCAGTTCTTCCACTTCGGGGAATCAGCACATTAATGAATAGAGAACATAAAAGAGGAAGAACTAGGGACTGTGAATAAGCAGCATGTAAATGAAATTCTGTATAATTAACAATTTAAAGCTGGAACAATATGGCCGGCTTTTGGAATGTAAACATTGTGTGCTGCAAAAATATAAAATCGTGGGTTACTATGAGGGCGGGACGGTACATGTATTGTGCAGCTAGACGTGTGGTTTTTGCCCATAAAATGTAGTTGTTTGGTCTGTGCCTGGGGCTCTAATTACAGCTTCCTTAATGAAATAGGAATTCTCTTCATTGTTTGCCCCATGCTAAGCTTATGTTGCTAACTTAAAGACAAACACAAAAAAAGTTTACTGCATAAATTTAACTATCCAGGAAACAATAATAAACCATTGCTACCATTGCAATGATTCCAATTTTATGTTTTTTTATTTTTTTTATTTTTCTCTTTACAATGAAAATGTTTAACTCAATTTACAAAAGCTGATTTCTCCTCTGATTTTTCTCCCATTGATTTTCCTCTAATCTTCATGGTTTTTAGCGCAGTGTTGGATGTAAACTAAAAAAGTGTGGTAGAGATGTAGACAAGTGTCTACCTTGCTATTTGTGCCAATTTAATGGCCTGACTTTTTTGGAACCCAAGGAACAACTACATCCTAAACTAGCCTAGCTCTATAATATGTAAATCTGCCAATGGAAAGCTTTATCATCCCTCTTTTGTGTGTTTGTGGCCATTTGCCTTGGTCACGAAAATAATCCAATGTTCTCCTATATAATCCAATATCTCCATGTGACAAGTTTTGGCACAATTTTGACCACCTGTTAGTTCAGTGAAGAGACTTTCCTATAATAGAAAAGTCCATATTTTGGCTAAAGTGGTCATTTCCCATGATGGGTGACTGTTATTATATACAAATTGTCCAATATTTATGGAGTACCCTTGCATTGATATAACAAGAGAAGTTGCAATGAAAACAAAAATGACCAAGCGGAACTTTACTCCTTGGTGGGTGGTATGGGCCCATTATGGTACAGGCTTACCTGTGTGCAGGTACCATGCAGAAATAACAAGTTCAGGAGACTTCCATTGACACTTCCTAGGTAGCCTCCATTCTCCACATGTCTTCATGGCAGATCTCCAACTTCATGAGAGTTACATTTGGCACCTCAGGGCTAAGCTCTACACCAAATGCCACAAGCACCATGCAAAGTGGAGCTAAAATAAGAATGAACCAGGAGCCATGGCTTTTGTTTTGCATGTGGCCTTTGTCAATTAGCTCTGCTTCCTGGTGGCTTTTTGTTTTTTTTTAATTTAGTGCTGCTTTAACATGAGAGTCAACTGCTTTATCTGGTTCCATGTACTTTTGTGGCTGTCTACCTAAAATGGGGAAAGTTTCCCCCCTCATTAGTACTTTATAATTACCAAGTTCTACACCAATACTCTCCCTTTCCTATGCAGCTGTAGGAATGGTTAACTATTGACAGCTGAAGAGTAAAAAAAAAGGTTCCACTGCTAGGCAATTCCTAAGCAATGCCAATTTAGGATAAGTATGGACTTTCAAAATAAGGCTGAGCCTTTGATGGTGCCCATTTGGGCCCTAGATGGCTGAGAAACTTCATTCCTTTCATCTGGACCAAGGAGAGCAAGTCTCTCATTCCTGGAATTCAGTTTAGTAAATTCTAAACTTCTAGGCGGATTCTACCACCTTCTAAAAAACAAAATATTTAACTCCAAGACATTTGTGCAGCTCAGGGATTTTCAGGTGTTTGGAGAACAAAGGCTAAATGGGCCGAGGGTCACCGGCGGTAAAAACTCCATCGTCTCAATAAACCTTTCTGCAGCTTTTACCAAGATTTCAAAGGATATAACAAGCATTCTGAGCCTGGTCTGTGTCTGGGCTTCAGCATAACATTATTCCTAAAAATATATCATTGCAACAATGACCATTACGATTCCAAACCATGAGCCAACACTGGCCTTTTTGTCAGCGTACTGAGTGAGGAAAGTGCTTGAACTTTAAGCTTGGCATAATGATTAGGATAATTGTGGGAGCTGACTGAGATACTGCAGATGTTCAGCAATTAATTCTTCAACATTATTTCTGGAAATCGAGGAGGTCTCCAAAATTCCGGGCAGTGGACAGTTTTATACCATCACATATTTCACTCCCCAAGAATAATTCTGTAGCCTTGTGTTTGGGTGTAAACATACCATTTATTCATTTTTGCTCATACTAACAACATATTTCCTTTGGTGGTGTAATTTAAAAAATCAATTAAATACAGGCGGAATCCTGATTCTGCAAATGTTTTTCTGGCCATCACACTTATCCAATACTTTAGGAATTTCCAAGCGAGAGGTAAAGTAAAAGTTATAAATTCACTTTGGGGTCTATTGATAAAAAATCTCAGACTCACTGGGACATTCCCTAGTTAAGTGCCAGTTCTTGCTTTTGAAACACATGGAAAGACACTCTTCTAAAATTGTTACATGACCATGTGTATTGCAAATCATTGGATACCTGATCCAGGACAAAGTGAACGCAAAGGGGTCTATTTATTAAGCAGTAAATCTGACATTCAGTGAAACATGGGGAATATTTTACTTCCATGTGTTCCAAAAGCAGTAACTGATCCTGCACCAGGGAATTTTAGACTTTTATGGTCAGGGATATGTATAGGGGGGTGCAAATTGTGCACTGCACCAGGGTTCACAAATTAGTATGGCCAAATCAGCTTTGCACAGGGTCTCACTGATGGCTACATCCACTACATTTTATGGTAAGAGTATTGCTGAAAACCATGGACAAGTCATTGAAATCTTAGGCTTTGGTGGCTTTCACCGACCATGCATGAAAAATAAAGAAGGGCCAGGAACCAGTGAGCAAAGTGAGCTAGACAAAAGGCCTACATGACTGGGAGGAAACGATGAGCATGCCAGTTAGGTAAACTTAAGTGGGGCCAGGGCAAGCTCTAGGTTGTGATTGGTGAGGAGGGAATAAGGTGTGTAATAGTGGGGGAGGAGGAGATATAAGGAGTGGAATAGGAAGTGCGGGGTCAGAAGTGGGCAGCAGGTAAAAGTTTCCCACCCTCCCTCACTTTTAGTTAGGCTTTGCCTTGATGGTGGTTTGGTGTCTTTGAAGGCATTATATTGGTAACACTATAAAGCAGTATTGGAACCATCTCCGGTATAGGACCTCCTGAACAGACAGATAAAAATGAGTGAATATGGGATTGTGGTGATGGGATAGTCTGGAGGTAGCTTATATCATTCTTGAGTTGGTGGTACGTGTGGCTAGGAACCAAGGTATCGGTGTTGCTCAGAGAAGTTAAATATGGTTAGGTAATGCCTTCAAACACCTGCAACCTGAGGGGAGTTAGGTTACAATGCTGTGTTATGTTTATGTTTTTATTATATTATTATTATTGGAGGTGAAAAGTTAATGATGTTGTTGTATTTAATAGTACTGTGCAATCAACAGCCATTTGGCCATTTTGGACCTAATTTGATGTCCTTATGGAGTTGGGTAGAGATTTTTGGGGGAGGAGTGGTGAGCCTGCGAGGGGCCTCTGAACTTCTCTAGTTATGTAATACATTTTAGAGTGACGTCATAGGGAAGAATGTCCATTGATATACCTGGCTATTGCTGGCCATTGCTACCCAAGGCCATTCTGGTGCTTCTAAATGGCCTGAAAGTAGAAGACAGTATTTTTTCCAGGTGCTTAGATATTCACAGCAATTTACAACTGTGCCTAGCATTATACAGCTGCTTTTTAAATGTCCTAAATAAATACTTACCAGATTGCAGTACAATTCTCCAGGAGAGGAAAACCTCCCATACAAGCCTATTCATCAGGCGGATAACACAGCTGAGCCACCATGCCTGCATCTCTACATTCTAGCCGGGAACATCTGCTGCCGCTAACATGGGGCCGATACTGGTGATAGTCATATCGCTCACTTGATAACATAATGTAACACAAGAGCTGGGATAAAAGAAGACAATCTTCCCTACTGAGTAACTTCACGATCAGCTCTAAACCTTCCCTTAAGGCAGCGAATTAATCTAAAAAGATTCCATCACTACATCAAACTTTCTCAACTATATTAAGCTCAAAAAAGTCCCATTAACTTTATTATTGGATATGTTATTTCTTTATTTTTTCTGTCTTTATTAATTCATAACTAAAGCCAAACATAACAAAATAAAAATGCAGAGTGCTTTAAAAATAAACAGCAAACTTTTTGCTACGGTATTAACTTTCAATATAAAAAGCTTCACCACAGTTATTTTCTGCCACTAGATGTCCTTGGTCTGATAGTCAGCACTCTACAAATCCCTTTCTCTGAGCCCAGGTCCTCCTGAAATTTTCCCAGCCTGTGATTACCCAGAAAAAAAACCCAGCAAGCTTAGTATTCAATCTGATTTCTTTCTCTATTGACATGCTTTTTGTAAGCATATTAATCAATTTGTTCATTGTACTGCTTCTCTGCAGCTCTGCTGTACAGCACTGCAAGATATCTGGTCAGATTTAACTACAAAAAAATCATATCTTTTTCTTTTCAAAGCAGTGAATCTTACATTTACAGAAACATTCGCTGGTGGATAATCAATTACTACCACCGAAACACAAGTACCTAGAAGATTCTCCACCAGGGAATGTTTTAAGGAATGCTAGATTCACTTCTTTATAAACAGACACCCTAATGATGCCCTCATTTTTTATATCTTAGATTGTTGGCTTTTTAGGCAGGATCTGGTCCTCTCCTTCCTTGTTTGTATCTGTTTTTCATTTGCAACCCCTATTTAATGTACAGCGCTGAGTAATATGTTGCCACTTTTTAAATATAGTATATTATTAAGATATCTGCCTGGAATATTTATAAGTTTAATTAGCATATAAAAATTAGGGATGAGGGAGCGAGAATATTAAGTTCGATCTCGTGGTAAATGTAAGCGAGAACGGCCTTCTGATTCGCTGAGAGGTCGAGCTCTCGCCAAACTCAAGGATTTCCAGAGCTGCATTATGCAGCCCTGGAAATCCTCTGCGATCCCTGGGCACTAGAGGTTAATTAACCTCTAGTGCCCAGGGGATCGCACACTCTTCTCAATGAATGCAGCCACAGCTGACATTGTATTATAAATATCTCTTACAAATGATAGGTATGTATCTGTAACAAATGTATCATTTGTAAGAGATACTTATATTACAATCTCAGGAGGTTCTCCTGTGCTAGGCAGATTCTCAATGATTGCAGCTGTGGCTGCATTCATTGAGAAAAGTGTGCAATCCTTACCCTCTACTGCCCCAGGGATCACAAACAGGGAGATTCCCAGGGCTGAATGCAGCTCTGGGAATCCTCCTGTTTTAATTTCCTCTTTCGATGGTTTCGCGAAATCGGTTTGCTGAAACTTTGCAGAACCATTGGAAGTTCAAGGACATTTTTAAAGATTTTGCAGTTTTTTTTTTCCTTATTTTTGTTGTTAGCCTTTTGAGCAATGAAATGCTACCTTCCAATAATATATTGCCACTGCTTTATATGGAGAGGAAACAGAAACCTTTCAAAGCTTTCAGTACAACCAGTAGTTTATTTCATGTTTCAGCTATTTTCTTTTGTTGTAGTGTATCAAATCTATTGTATAAAAACTGGTCTTTTTCCCAAATGTTTAAATGTATTTATACCAGTGATACATAGTATTAAATACTGTACTAATATACCTAGAATAGGATGATAGATCAAAAGTAATAGTGCAAAGTTGCATTCTGCCACAATCATCATAGCCTTCCATCTCTTTGATAAGACATGCATGCCAATGATGCTGATAGCAGAATGTGACTTTTGCACTATTTCTTTTGTATCTATTTTCCAAATCTGAATATTAGCATTCCTTTTAATGTCTTGTACAATGTAGTTTGTGGGTTCCCTGTTAGGCCAAAATGTAAAACTTTGTGAAGTTTGGCTGTGATGATAACTCCCATTCTATACACTATTTCGGTTTAGATGTCTGCTGGCTACATTCCCTTTAAACATGTTACGATGTTTGCAGCTCTGCATATCAAATACAAACCTTAAGATACTCTGTCGATGATAACATCAGACAACACAGTCCAGACCCTGCCTGAAGCTTCTGCTTCCTGACGTTCACCCCGATCACACCCTTCAAGATTCTTTCTCCTAAAGCTGCAAAGAAATTATGTAACTGGCTCAGAATATCAATTTCGTGGGGAATGTACTGTGTAACTGCAAGCGCCAAAAGCACCTGAAATAGTATTTAAACCAAAACACCTAAACCAATAATATGCCTCTGCAATATAAAAGTATTTCTATCATTTTATATGTTCAGATATAGGTAATTTATACAAAGGGCCCGATTTATTTTGGCTCTCCAAGGCAGGAGAAGATACACTTTCATCGGTGAAGCTGGGTAAGCCATTAAATCTGAAATGAATCTGGTTCAGGATTGAAAACTTTGCTAACAAATAACAAAGTACTTTAAAAAAATTAATTCCAGGTTTCCAGCTTCACTGATTAAAGTGTATCCTTTCCAGCCTTGGGAAGCTTTAATAATTTAGGCCCAAAGGGTCCAAAAAGCAAAGGTGACAATGCTTCTCCAATGTAGCTGCAACATAGTCACCCTTTCCTGAGTTGGAGTACAACCAACTTTTCTAACACATTGGACCTGATTTTAGGGGTGTAGTGGGGCTGGCATAGGTGGGAATGGCGTGCCCTCAGTTGTTTCAGGAATAAGCACGCATGCCCACTCTTATTTTGCAAAGAGTTCTTTGGTGGTCTCTGGCTCTGGTCGATTTGCTCCTCCCCCGCGGGTTTAGGAGAAGGACCCGGCTGGGGGGTGGGGATGAACCAGCCAGAGCCACGGACCACATCTCCCGTATAAATTTGCAGGCTCAGGGCGGTGGCGCTTGTTCCTCTGAACACAACCCCCACAAAGCTCAGACCTGCGATGGAAGAGTGGGTGTGTTCTGGTATCATGAGGCCACTCTAGGGGATGTTTCTTCCCCTTTGAGTGACACATAGGCAGAGGTGCAATTGGGCAGGCATGTCACGGATTGTACTGTGCCCCTTCTTCACATTTTATGACTACACTCCTGCCTGATTTATTAAAGAAGAAGATATATATATTCAGAGAACCTGGGTGATCCAACAAACCTAGAATTAATTTTTTTAAAAAACATTTTGCTATTAGTTGGCACATGTTTTCAATCCTGGTCCAGATTCATTCCAGATTTGTTAGTTTGCTCATGATGATCTACCTTATTCAGTCTTCGAAAGCTTTAATGAATTAGGCCTATTGTGTCCTGGCAATTCCAGTAAAATAGTGATGTTTTTTGCCACCATTGCAATAGCTCCCAACTATTTCGGTTCAACTGTATGAGAGTGCCTCGGAACAACGTTGTGTGTTTGAATGGGGTTGTAGCATAGTTCCTGGAAGCAACATAAAGCTTCTGGCTGAGCAATTGGTTTTCATCCTCTGGAGGAAAAACAGCACCTAAAAAGCAGAATGCAAAGGAAATATGTACAAATGTGTTAACCTGTTGTGCAGTTTGCCACTTTTGAGTGCATACCAGCAATTTTCTATGTGCCTGGGAGTGGATTAATATGCAGTTTGCAGCACCCAATTAAAGTAAAATAGTGATTCTTGGCCACCTTTGCAAAACTTCTGTACCCAGGAAGCGCAGCACTGAGAAAAAGGGGCAGAAACATTCTTTTAACAAAGCAATCTATTCAAATTCCATTTTTCTTACAGCAACCTAAAAAATAACATATTTTTGGAAAGAGCTTGTTAACTCTTTCTAATCCATTTTAATGGCCAAGTGTACTCAAGACTACATTTTGTTTGCTTGCTAGCAATCTGGATCACATGATGGCACTTTGTATATCTCAAAGATTCCAATGAAGGCTTAACTCTACTGTAGAATTTCCTTGTCCACCTATGTCCTGCCCAAGGTTAATTACCAGAACAATTAACATTAACTAAAAATCTTTTCACTGGAATCTTCTCTATATAAAAGGTCAATAAGTAACTTGCATTAAACATCATCAAAAAAGTGAGCTTAAAAGAAGGGCCAAGGAAGTGATTATGTGGTTACAACCTAATCCCTAGGTATTCTAGAAAGAGAATGAAGACCATTTCAGACTTGCGGTGAACTGCAGCACTGTGCCCATTCTTAACCAAGCTACCAACCATTTCTACTTACCTGTATGAGAATGGTTTGGAACAACTTTTGGATGTTGACTGTGGAGTGTTTTTTGGAAGGATCATGAAGCTTCTGGCTATGCAGTTGTTTTTACTCCTGGATGAAGGACTGCAACACTAATAATGCTAATACAAGGACAACATATGTAAATTTATAACCCGGTTTTCCACTCTTGGGTGTATAGCAGTAGTTTGCTTTGTGCCTGGGAGCGACTTACAACATGGTTTGCAACCACAAGTGTGACAGGGGCCCAAAGATGACAGTTATGGAAAAAACTTTTACATTTTCCCCTCAGTAAAAGAAGGCTAGATAAACACCCAGCCAATACAAAACTAAATATATGGCTAAAATAATGAATAAGCAGAGTTTGGATTCAGTGGTCAGATATTAGGAGCTGAATTTTGTAAACTCAAGCTTCAGCTCTCCAAATCTTCTCTTTATATTGGTCCTTTAATATGACCAACAGGAACGTTCAGGAGATAGGAAGGGAGCACCCATGACCGGACCTGGAAATTTGCTGGCATTGACAGTGGAAAACTTTGTCCTTTTATAACTTCCAAACTGGAATCACTTACCTGCATATGATGGCCTATGAAAGAGATTCACTCTCTTCACCATAGCTGCAGCAAAGTTGGTCTTGGGTTGAGTTTTTTGAAAACAATTTTTGAAACTATGAAGGTCTCATTATGGTGTTCACAGGGTAGTTGTCTTGCAATTTAATTCACCTTTAGCTCCTAAAAATATCAACACAGCCCTTGTTCATAAATATAAATTCTGCTGTTGGTAAATGGCCTTCATCCCTTGTCTGCTTATCTGTGCAGTTGAGAGATGGTTAAATTGCCAGGAAATTGCCAGTCTTGATAACAGGCACCGGAGCGGAGTATTCTATCACAGTGCAAGGGACTTGTATTGGTAGCAAGCTGTGAATGTTTGATCTGCCTGATTATTGCAGAAACAAACATAATCTAAATACAAAGCAGAATTCTACGTCCTATACTTTATGTCTATGTTTGCTGTTTACTTTCTAGGACAAAAGGGCAATTATAACAATCATATGTCTTGACAATGGGTTTATCCCAGAGTTTAAAGGTACCCTATTACTTTCCTCTTTTAGAGAAATGTGAAAGTGCCTGCTGATTCCTGGTGCACTCACCATTCATACTCATTCACCATTTACCCCTGCAAAATTCTTTGTAAGCTTAGATGTCAAATGGAATCAAGGCTTGACTGATGGGCATCTTGGCTCTCATCTATGTCTGTGTTTGGACCTGGCATTTTGATCCAAGTCTCATGACTTAGCCACATGCTACGCCATACCCAAAAGTCCCACTCAAACCCCAAAACATGTTTATGATTTACCCAATAGCAGCCATGGCTTATGCCTACAAACTCGTACTAATTTGGAAAATGCCTAAATTGCATGGCTGCAAGATGCAGCATTTTGTAAAGTACAACTTGTAACATGTTCATATCAATCATACAAAGAAAACGGTACAAAGAATATTACTTTATTACATGTTTTTTTTTTTTTTTTAAACGGGACTGGCAAGGAAAAAATCCTCTCCTTTCCTGTAAATAAAACGTTTCATTTCTGTCATTTTAATTGCCACCGCAAGCCCTTCAAATGTGAAAGGAGAGATATTGGCTCTCACCGTCCACTTAGAGCCCTGTTAAGGATGATGTTCTGTGGATTTAGAGTTGCAGACATTCTTTCTGCTTGATAGCTTCCCTGTAGAACCGAGCCTGTTGTTTTGTCACTGCCACTTTGATAGATAAAAAAGCAGCATGTGTGGATACGGGCCATTGCTCGTGCCACTAATAACCTGCCAGGTGAGCATCAAACATTGTAACAGGAGAATAACGATGACTACTTTGGGTGGAAGAAATTCAGCAACTTGCAGGATAAGATTCCCTTCTTCATAGCCTACGTTAAATTGCATGTGGGGGAGGCTCATTCCAGTCAATATTGGTTTTACCAGCTTAAGGTGGCACGGGAAGAAGGCAATATCTTGTAAGCCTTCCCATGAGATTCAGTAAAGCCCTCTCTCGATCCTGCATGTTTTTTTTCTTACCTTGTAAAGGAAAATGTACTAAGTCAGGCATTCAGGTCCCTTGTCAGCACCATTTCCAAATGCAAGGGTTGGTAATTCAACACTGCAAATGTGCCCAAGCTGGCCAATCCCTTACTGTATATTTGCATTGACTTTACTGTTGTAGACTCCTGTAATGGGCTCCTACAGAACTGCCACCTCTGGAAAATCAAAGGGCAGTACCCCTGCTGCCAGTTCCCTAATGTACACTGACATTGGCATCACTGCTGCAGACTCCTCCTCTGGATACCAACAAAAATGCCACCATTGGATAATCAATAGGTAGCCATAAGATGGCCATAAGTGCCCATGCCACGCAGGCAATGGCTACCCAAATGAGGACCCGCATCTGTGCACCCATTTGAACAGAGGAAGAGAGAAAACTCAAGACCGGAGAACAGCTTTAAAATACGGTATCTAGCCCTTTATGTTTAGTTATCGATATAGCAAAAAGTAAAATTCCTTCCTTTTTCTATTTAAAACCTAATTGGGAGATTTTACTTTACTTTCTGTCTCATGTTTTAGAAAAAGAAGTGAGAAAAAATTTACACAGGTACCAGTAAAAAACTGGCAAAAGCTCAATCATTTGATTTATTGCTAAATGATAGGACACCCCTTTAAGAAACCATAAGAATAAGAAACAATTGACTGAACCTTTCACCGCTATTGTTCTTTATATTGGCCCTCCAGAACAATAATTGCAATAATTTCTAGGTTGGATTAAAGGTTTTGGGCAGTAAAACACAGCTTCTTTCATTGTCCAATCAGCAGACTGGCATATGTTCCTGATTAAGATCTACACGGTGGGAGCGATTTTGTTTCTCTTGTTTTTTTTTTTTTTGTGAGAGATTAACTTTGGACTGCTGATACACACACTAAACATATCAAAAGATATGAGTTTTCCAAAGTTAGGCATTGATCCTATCTAAATTGCAAAACACTAGATTGTGGCCTGGAATTATAAAAAATGTTTTATTAAATTTAAATAAATGATGTTATTTGCAGTTTGTTAGTGATTTCTACAAATGTTTATGTATATTTAGCTAAGTCAAATGGAAACTTGATTTTTATTTATTCCTGTGGTCACTAATTGTGGGTATGAAATAGGTCTAAAAGACTAGAAACAAACATTAGGAATCATAAAACATGAAAAATTCCCATGCTTGTTACAGCTTTATTGGCGGGGAATCCCTTATCTAGTGGTAAAAGGTTGTTTGGTTGATGCCATAAGTTTATTGTATTTATATAGAACCAGCATGTTATGCGACGCTTTACAAAGTCCATTGTCATATCACTGGCTGTCACTAAAAGGTGTTCACAATCTAACATTCCTACCATAGTCATTACCCACAGTTTATGGACAATTTTTAGGGAAAGCCAACTAACCTAAATGCATGTTTATTGGAATGTGGGAGAAAACCAATACAAACACAGGAGAACATAGAAACTCCTTGCAGTGTCCTGGCCCAGGTTTGAACCTGGGACCTAGCACTAGAAAGACCAGAGTGCTAAGCACTGAGTCAGCGGTGCTTTGGATAGATCACTGTCTGTCCTATATTTATGGTTTGGATACGTATTAGGCTATGTTATGCCATGTTGTACACGCAGTAAAAGGTGAGGGATATAGCCTTGAATTTATTCACAATTAGTTTTGTGAATATTGTCCAAAATTAATGAAACTTGCAGTGAACCCTATTGAAGTCGATAGTGGCATGTCTATTATTCAAATCTGGCCAATTGTACAGNATGGCTAATTGGTAAGTGATTGTGAAGCAAAAAGCATGGGCAATGCCATTGGGAATGACCACCAATGCCAAAATGAAAGTATAACACATCGAGCCTGATTTATAAAAGCTCTCCAAGGCTGTAGAGGATTCAGTTTCATCAGTGAACCTGGGTGATCCAGCAGACCTGTAATGGATCTGGTCCAGGATTGAAAACATTTGCTAACAAATAGCAAATTACTTTTAAGAAATTAATTCCAGGTTTGCTAGATCATCCAGATTCACTGATTAAATTGTATCCTCTCCAACCTTGGAGAGCTTTATCAAATCAGGATTATTGTCTCTTCCTAATTAAGTTATGAATTCCTTCAGATATTTGGCTTTGGTGGCTCTGGGGCAAATGAAAAGTTTGCAGTTTTCAAACCCCACAGATTTTCTGCAAACTCATGATAGTGGTGAACTAGAACCTCTTCATTACATTTCATCAGTGATTGAAGTCAGCAGTAAAATACCTATTAGGTATAGTCATGCTATGTACAGTTAATTAAGCCTTTGCAACATAATTATACCTTTCCAACATAAACATTTTGATGGTTAGTACGTGATACCTATTTTTGCCACAGTAATAAACGTGTACATCAGTATTTTACACTACCATGCATTATTTCCACTTTTACCCAACTTTTGGCAAACTACAGGTTTAATGGTAAATTGTAGGGGACAGAATTTTCAAGATACAGTTAGGAAACAAATATTATGCACAATTTCAGCAATGGACTGGTTTCTGGATTTTGATTAATATTCCATCTAACTTCAAGAATTTCATTTGCATATTCTACTTATGTGGGCAAGATTAAATTACTAACCATGAATACTGATTAGGCTAATATGATTTCTGTAATCAATAGTTCTTGATTTTCTCCAATTTCTTCTGTGCTGTATTCAGTTTTTCATATTACAGTTTTTCATATCACAGTTTCTATTATTGTATTCTTTCAGGAATTGTTACGGAGAGTTCCGTACAAGCAGGCATAGGGACTTTCTGATATTGTTCTAGGAAAATGGGTTTTGCTTTTTGTCTGAATTTAAAACAGGGCCTGGTTTTGGGGTTGTCTTAAACCCAAGAAAAACAATGTAATATATTGTATCTCGTTGGTTCTTAGATGCAATGGCTACATTAGTTTTTTATTCAGGCTTTTAATTAGGTGATGTGGCTAACATTACACTTTCTTATCTTGCATGGCAATGCTAACCCAGTGAACTAACTACTGAATCTAAGAAGCAGTACCTTAGGACAGGACTACAGGCAATCCTCTCATTAATATAATATAAGGATGTTTTGTAATCTAGACAGATAATGGGGAACCATACTGACAACTGTGATTTAAAGGCAGGGAGCATAAAAACTAATCGCCACAAAAGACTTTTGGAAGGTTCAACTGGTATTTGTTTGTTCCTATTGAATGAATACAAGACAACACAGACAGAAAGGGAGCAAATAAGATGACAAATAAGATGAGATGAGATGGTATGGTCTACATATAATTTACCTTACATTACAATAAAGTAATTGAACTTCTCCGGAAATATGGGACATCTCGTATGACACAAAATGACCAAAAGATAAAGTACAGTTAGGCTCCCCCACTGGTGTTATACATTGGAAGTAACCAGAGATAAAAGAATAGAAATAAACATTTTTTGATAGAGTAAGGAAGGTTTAAAACCACTTTTAGTTCTAGTTCTGTGCTAGTGGCAACTGTAAAATGGTTCCGAGGACCAATAGAAAGTGTACCAGACAACCAAAGAGGGCAACTGTAATCTGATTAGCTTTAAACCTTGGTTCCTCCTGGGATTAGCCAAAAAGGAAAGTTTTCATCAGCCCATCCCATTGAATAAACTCCTCAGTGATTGGCTGGAGAGGATGAATATTCATAACTTGCTAATTGTTTTGTTCTCATTGTCACCATTGGACAAGTACGTAATCCAAGGGCACATCCCAATTAATCAATTAGGAAACGTTTTTTTAAACTTACACATGCTTTTTCATACTGGCTTTTCAAAACAGCAAACAATAATTTTTAGGTTTGATCTTTTTCTGATTGCCCAATCAGCATTCTGGGTATGTTCTTAACTAAGTTGTACATGGTGGGGGATACTTTATTTCACTTTTTTTCTTTTGTGTTTTTTTGCGATTCACTTTTTTTACTTTCAAACATCTATTCATGGAATCTATCTAGGGAAGCACAGGTCACTTGTAAATTGTAGTTATTTCAAACTCGATATTATGGCCTGGAGATACGATATTTTAATAACTTCTATATTACGTTAATTGCTGTCCGTTAGTGATATTGGCAAATGTTTATCTACATTTAGCAGTCAAACATTAATTAGAGAAATTACTCATCCCATTGGTTGCTAATTGTTGGCTAAATATTTTCCAAAGGTCTAAATATAAAAACCATGGCTCATGGTTTATTTCTAAAATATGACAAGTTTCCACCTTTCTTGTCTGTTATTGCCACAGCTTTATTGGTGGTGAATCTATTAAAAAATGATAAAATTGTCTCTGGTTGACTCCATCGGCAGGCTTGGATAGCCCAATGTCTGTCATCCATCCACGGGTAGGACAGGCTATTGGGCTATTTTATGTGTATTTGTACCTGCAGTTATGGATGAGTGAATCTGTCTCAGTTTGGTTTTATGAATCCTGCTCAAAGTAAATAAACTTTGCAGTGAGCCCTAATAAAGTCTTAGGTGGTCTGTGTGTGTTATTCAATCCTGACCAACTGTAGGGCCAATAAGGAAGCTATTGTGATACAAAAGGCAAGCACTGCAATTGGAAAAAGTGTACCTATGCCAAACTTAAAGTAATGTGTAGTATCGCTCCCTATATAATTTATTGGTTCTTTCAGATCTTGGATCTTGTGACTCAACATATCATTGGCAAAGGACTATATAGTGCATTATGAGTTGTTTCTTATTTCTGGAAGTTAACCTGCAAAGTGTTTAGCAAAAAGTTTGCAATTTGAAAACTCTAGGTATTTGCCACAAACTCATGTTAGTGGTGGACTAGAACCTCATCATTACTTGTAGTTCATTGGTAGTTGGAGTCAGTTGTAAAATTGCTGACTACTGGAAAATTCTCAACAATAAAAAAATAAGCAATACTTTTCTTGAACTTAGAAAAAGTCTGAAGGTGGCAGAATAATAAATTAATGTTTAGGGTGGCTACATCAAAGCAGCTAGAACAAACACATAGGGAATCTAGGGGCACTACATCTTAAGAATTGTTCACTAACCTGAGATTAGATACTAGGGAAGAGGTTTTGTATTACAAATTATAGAGGGTGTTACTGATGGGATCACCAGGCATAAAAAAACTAAAAAAAAGAAAAGTAATATAGCCACCACATCTGAGGACTAGTAAGCTGCACTATATTATATTTTTGTTTTGCGGATCAGATACACTCTAAAGGGAGCTTGTTAGGGCAGGATTATGAATGCCACTGCAAACCTGTTTGTATAAGTGCAAGCCATGGAGCTGTCATCCTTATCCTTACTTTTGTACTCAGTAAGCCACAAATATCCAGCCAAAGCAATGGAAGCTTCTGAGCTGCATAGTGCTTACTGGGTCAGTGGCTCGCTAAGCCGTGAATCAAAGATGAAAGTGACTGATGGCTATTTCACAAAAAAGTTGTCACTGGCATGCCAACAGATGCTCTTCAGAGGAAAATATCAAATTGGATACTATATGAAATAATTCTTCTTAAATATTTTTAACTGAAAATATACAATTATTAACAAATAATGTTATAATTATGACATATTAATGTTTTAACATAACTTATCTGTATACAAAAAGAAGTTAGGAGGAAATAAAAGGAGGAAAGGTCTGATAGGAATATCTGTGAAGAAATCATCAACTACGTCTGTACCATTAAAGATTAGGCTGGCCAAATTATAAAATAGGCAACATTCCAATCAGACTATTTGGTATTGATAACAAAAGCTTAACATTGAAAATGATGTTACGCTCTACCAAACCAAATCCAGCAAACAAGCCAGTGATTTTGCTACCCGTTCTCAGTGTGTAAAATTGGATGCACACAGTCATATTTCGATTTAGGAGATTGACATCATTTACCAAGAAATCTACTGTGTGATTGGCAAAATTAACAAAAAGTATATAATGTAACTGTCTACCCAAACATTTCATCCAGATCACGCCCAATCACAGTCAAAAAGTTTTTTGGTTAAAAAAAATTTCTTTGTAAGTCTGTCTTGAGGGGCTTTTGTGCATGTCAGCACTGCTTCTCTTCCAATAAAGTATATTAAAATCCAAAATCAGGTTTTACCCCTAGATAGAGCAGAACTTATTTACCCCCCCCAAAAAAAATAAATAAAAAGCTTAAACTTACAGTTTTGGGGCTTTTTGGTTTTGGTTTTGCCCACGGACAGAAGGACAAAAACCACTACCAATTGCAGAAGAATGAATACAAGTTTGATGGATATATTTAATTACAAGCAAATATTTGAGCTATGTTACATACAATATAAAGCTCAGTGACCTTTAATTTATCAATGCCAAACAATGGTGTTTTGTGGCCTTTATAAATTGAAGAAAACTTGGATTTTTTGCTCACTTTAATACAGAACATATGCTAAACCCAAAGTACTGTGGAGGTGATCTGACTCTGTATAATTGAGCCATTTATCACGATCAAACGGTAGATATGTATTTTATTAAAAGGGCTTTATTCGGTACTGTGTTTAACAATTTAATATAGTTTTGGCCCGGGATGTTGAAGTTCAGCCCTCGGTGGATTAACCTACGCTTGTAATTCACCTCCGTGCTGGAACACAGCACTAGGCAGCCCAGTTTAAGGTCGAGCTAAAATGTTCCTGATACAGCTGAACCTGCGGTATTCCTGACCCTTGTCTCCAGCCAAGATACGCTCATTCCTTCCGCAAACAGGAGCTATTTTAATTGTCAGAATCATGACGAGGATGGATTACAAATGTAATCAGCTGAAAAATTGGTTTCCAGTTGGGTTTTGACCTTACTTTGAAGAGGAAGTACACTGGGTAGACATTTAGTCATTCACACAGTCAAAGATAATTAAGGCTTCTAGGAACTGCTGGGGAAATTAGTACCTCAGTGCTGAAGGGGAGACTGTTACATATTGTGGCTTGTTAAAAAGGGAAAAATACAATCAAAATGTCATTTTTGCGTTGTTTTGGTAGGTTAGACATTAACCAGGCAGATTTTTGTAAAATAAATGCACATTACTCTAGAATAGAGAGACCGGATTTAAAAAGAACCACTCATAGTTGAGCCTATTTATGATCATGCTAAAGGACATGCTGAAAGTTCAGCAGATCTATGAGCAAAAATTAAAAAAAATATACACTCACTGGCCACTTTAATAAGTACAGCTATTCAACTGCATGCTAATGCAAATATCTTATATCTAGATAAACTCTACCAGCTGAGTGTCAGGAATTTCTTGTGATACTTCCCTAATAGGGTTGCCGGTAGCACTGACCACCCTATTCAAAATAATCCTAACGCCAAACATCTTCGAGTTAAGTGCTCTTCTATTGTGAGAGCAGACTCTACACAACTCAGAGGCAGATACTGCTCCACCATATTTGTCATATACCACATCTGTCCCAGTGCCCCACTATTTCTGACCCAGCAGTTGCCCTCACATTATTGGAAATGGCTGGCCATTCAAAGGCAGCCAGAAGCAACAAGTTGCACTCAGCAACTGCAGGAACCACAACCACCTGCAACCACATGCACAATGTAGTGCTCAATCACTCACCTTCAGTCGAGGGAGTAGGGTTGGGACTTTGGCAGGCTTTTGCAGTCAACCACATGTCTAAAATTTGCCAAGGGATAACAACAAAATTGCTATTTACATTACTGCACACCTTTGCAAACTCTTCATTTATGCTACCCATCCATTGGCTGAAAATACAGCTTATAAAGGGAAAAACATAAAAAAGGTTCTCAAAGAAACATGGAGTTGTGTTTTTTTTTCCTGGGTCACATCTACTTATCTGTGCTATGCAGAGGGTGAAGTGGTGCTGTCCAAAAGGGGCCAAATTTCCATTTTCTCTATGTACATAATACATACAATACAGCTTTTCTTGGCTTGTTGTAGCACGGTACACTGGGTGCTCAGACATAGAAGGTCAAGTGGGAAAGAAAAAAGTCACAACTGTACGAGCTTGCCATCCAATATCTACACACTCACACATTGTTGAGCTTTAAGCCTGGAAAACATCCCTTTAGATGACTAAGCTTTCCAATCACAGTGGTTTCACCACACAAAGTGGCTGATTCACCAACGAATAAACCTGAAAAATAAACAGCAGAAGGAAATCTGCAAATTCAGGTTTGTGAATTAAGGAAAATATTCAAGTTTCCACAAAAGCACAGGCTAAAAAGCTAAAATAATATCTGACATGAGTAATATGCTGGACGGGCTGGTTCAAAGTGAATCACGTCTCAAATGTAGTTTGCTGAGATTTCTTCTAAATCCTCTGCAGTCTCTGTAATTTAACCTAAAATTCTGCTAATATACATCAAAAAAGGTGAAGTACATAGGAATGGAAAATACCAATGGGACGTTTCAGTGAGGCTTTAGTTATGGAAAAGTCTGAAAATTGTCACCTGTAGGGGAAAATCAGAAATACCTGTGTGGCCAGCCAATTCTGATGCCTGATACCAATCATTATGTTGAATATTAGGCAGGTCGAAGTCGAAATGTGCATGGTCAAGCATTCTAGGGGATATGCACGGATATTGAGGCCAACTATTGTTGTTTATGTTCAATAATAAGTAAGATGCAGGTGATAGGAAAGGGAGGCCAGCCTTCTACTTTCTTTGCAGATCCAACATTTGCATGTTAGAGTACCCTGGCTTCTAGGGGTACAGTTGAACATTGTGGCCAACCCTCGTATGCTGAACAATAAGTGAGTTGCAGGTGAAAGGAAAAGGCAGGCCAGTCCCTTACTTTCCTGGCAAAGTCAATATTTGTATGTTGGAGCACCATGGGTCGCACAATTTTGGGAGGCATGTAAGGAAGCTAAAAGGTACATTTCATTAAAACAGTAATATTCTTCTAAAGTGCTTTTAGTTTTGCATGAAGTGGGGAATGGTTGAAGCCCCTGTCTTTTTTCCATTCTGGAAAATTTCCCTTTAATTTCTGTCCCCCCAAAAAAACAACAGGAAATGAATCAAAATCTCTCCGAAGTAAGAAAAATAAATTAATTGGTACAAGAACATGCCTGCTCATTACTGGATTTCCTTCTGGGGACAAC
Organism: Pyxicephalus adspersus; assembly: GCF_032062135.1. Lineage (NCBI taxonomy): Eukaryota > Metazoa > Chordata > Amphibia > Anura > Pyxicephalidae > Pyxicephalus > Pyxicephalus adspersus. The sequence goes on from NC_092862.1 coordinate 132,412,189, forward strand.
TGTAATACTTTTTTATCCCAACACATTATGTTTCCCTGGCAATAATGGTATCCAAAACTGAAAGTGAATTTCCCCTGTACACAGACAGCTATAAAAACCTGATAAGGGTTCTAATAGGTCCTCAAGGCTGGACTGTAAGCAAAGACATTGCTGAACAATCTTGTATACTCCAATATATGTGGGTGAAGTTGCAAAAAATAATAACGGGCTGGTGCTTGACCCAAGAAACACTGAGCTCCTATCTTTACAGATTGAGGGCCATTTGGTAAGATGAATGTCAATACTTTCAGCCGTTTACCTAATAGGGCAGCTAAATGCACAACATGGCTTTGCCTAATCTTAGCAGCTATAAAAAAAATACAAGGGTACCTTGTGTGAACTTTTACTATAAATATTTCTGGCAGGTGCCATTTAAACACTTCCCTCCATAAACTGGCCCATAAATTATGTTTAGCAGCCCATACATGGCCATCTGCATGATATATGGAAACTCCTCATGGAGTCCTGTAAGCAACCATCCAACATGCGGCAAGTAATATCATCAGCCAGGAGACAATTAGCATAGAGAACATAACCGAGGGGTAAATTATACAAGAGCGCAAGCCATGCTGTGCCGCCTTCCAGCCTTGCATGGAACATATTACACGGGATTCTATCTATTCTACGCCACATGGCATTAACATAACTTGTAATGAAATGATTTAATTAGAAATTTTAATATCCACATGTAAAATCATTACTGGAATAAAGTGTATTAAAAAAATGGCTTGGGGAAATGTAAATACACCAGATACAAACTAAGATGAAGATAAAAAGCGACATGGAACAACTTCCAACGATCCAATAAAAATCCTGGTAAATCTTTGCCATTTGTAGTGAATTATTCAATGACTTTAAACATATGTTTGAATAATTATCCTAACATCACAATATGCAGTACAATACTTTATAATTAAAAAGCTGAAACTTTGACTATTAGAGAGCAGATGTTAAACTCCAGTCCAGTGTCCAGGGTGAGATGATGTCATCAGTCTGTTGCATGCAGGAGGAAGCATTTCCTCAGTCTCCTCTCTAACAATAAGCATTTATCTTTCCATCTCAGGGTGCTGCCATCTTCCTTCTTTCTTTTTTTTCTCCTACATTGGCCATCTTGATTGGCTGTGAGAGGATAAGTCAAAATTTCCATAATGCTCTAATAAATTTGCCACCCCAATACCACAGAAATAAGCACCTGATATAGTTAGATGAACTTATTCTCACTTAAGGTCAGACTGGATGTGTCCATCGGGGGGGCCTTCCAGAATACAAAGCTTCCCCTCTTTTGGTATTTTCTTGCAAGGCTCCAGCAGCCAGGTGTCCATCAGAAAGCACAAAAAATGTACCTTATGGGTCTTACATATGAGTCTAACCAGAGGTGTTTTTCCCCACCTCTGTGGGCCTGTCCAACCCTGTCTTCACCTTTATCTGTGGCCTATACCAGACATTTTTGAACACAGTCAAAAACTTTCGAAGTACCAGGATTTGTTTGAACATGTAATCCCCGAGCCAGCATCTCAAGTAAGATGATAAGATAATTCTTCATTATGCCTACAAAAATTTCTCAGTCCTTCTGGACAGGGAAGCAGATGAAGACATTGGCCCTGATTTAATAAAGTTTTTCAAGGCTGGAGAGAATACACTTTCAGAAGTGAAGCTGGGGGATCTAGAAAACATGGAAAGGATTTCTAAAAATCATTTGCTATTTGCTAGCAAACATTTTGACACCAGATCCATTGCAGGTTGGTTGGATCCCCCAGCTTCACTGATGAAAGTGTATTCTCTCCAGCCTTGGAGAACTTAAATAAATCAGGGCCATTAGTGGGAGTACAGTGGTCATTGTAACTCAATTAAAACTGTGTTACATTGACATGGTAAGGTATAAAAAGGCTAAAGACTATATATATATATATATATATATATATATATATATATATATTGTACTCATACAAGCTACACCTAGATTCCAACCACTCAACGATCAATGGCTTTTTATTCCTTGAGCATACCTGTACCTTTGATTTGGATAAAGTACTGAAGGGTTAAAACTTGTATTGCAATCTATGTCATTGGATGGATTCACTCACTTTTATTTCCAAAATCTTGCCATAATTTAAAGCCAGGGAAAAATCCAAAATTTTGAGTTGTCATTAGTACAGGATATTGTTGGAAATGGTTTAATAGGGAAACTTGTTCTAGTAACAACAGCCTAGGATAGAAAGATAGAATTTTCTTCAAGGTATAAAGATATCCCTCACTACCCACTTGCTGATGAGTCTATGAAAATGGAAGAGAAGGAAAATCTCCCTAATAGACATAGATGAAAAAAAAACATGTCCATGGTTCTACCCTACCCAGTAATGCAAAGCTGCTTCTACAAGGTTTAAAAAAAAAAAAAAAAAATATATATATACATATATATAAAAATATTTTTTCTTTTGCCTCCAAATACACTACAATTACACATTTGAATTTATGCATGGGTTCATTTTATATTTATGCATGAGTTCAGTGCATCATCCCTCCACCATTATATCTTGGAAATGTGCTGCAGAAATGCCTTGCTAATTTTGATGTTATCTCCCACACAAACAATAGATTAGTTTGGAAGGTTGGTGTATGTGATTTTTATGGCCTTAGAATGGATAAGGGAAATAAATTGATTCAAGTCTACCAATACCAATGCAAATAAGTTCCCAGTGTATAAACCATGTTATATCTCCATATATAATTTGCATTACACCATACACATTGCAAAAAAATGTTATACTTCTATTGTTTGAAAATAACATAAAATTAACGGTAATTATTTTATATTGATTCATAATTCAACAAATTTTTATATATATATAAATGGTAAAGCTCTCATATCACATTTTTCTCATATTAAGTCTTTCTTATCTTCTACAAAATCTCTAAGGAACATAAAACAGGGACCCAGAGATTCCCTGAAACATTCCCTCATGGGAATCATTCAGGTCTATGTGTTTCAATGGAAATATTTGATTCCCACCACGGAAAGTTTGAGGGAATGTCAGATTCCCTGTTTAATAATTAGAGCATTAAGTCACTAACTGTTTTCCGATCTTACGCTCATTGTTTAGTCGGCTGCTCATGCCGGTGACAGGATCGCCTCTGGAAATCGCTTTTTTTTCCCTTTTACACTACAAATTGCTATTTAATTGTAGTCAGTGATTCTAGCAATGACATCACTAACAATTCATTGCAGTCATCATTGATTGTAAGCAACGATTTATTTTTGCAAATATATTGCCCTATGGCAAGGCCCTGAGTGTTACATCACAAAGAAGTGAGATTTTTCCCAAACAACCAATCTGTACATCATTGGTGACAAGTCATGAACAGATGGGACAAGGTGGGACAGGTTCCATCATGCTGGGAAATTCCATCCCGTCAATCTTTCATTGCTCTGTTCAGTAATAAGTAAGGACAGACTTTTCATTATATAAACATGTCATATGAGGATCAGTAGCAGTAATATCACAAAACCTAATTATCTGTTTGAATTTAATAAACTTTAAAGTCAACAAATTGCTTCCTTATCCTCATCATCCCCCCTTCCAACACACACACCTAACACTCTTCCTCAATAATGGCATTCATTAGGATCATTTGTAATGTTTGTTTGCCGGCCATAAAAAAAAGAATGTGTAAACTTTATATAACAAATTTTGTTGTTGTTTGAATAAATATACCTCTTAGTGGCAATATTTAGAATAATGAACAATTCCTCATTATGTAAAACAGTAATAACTACACCCATGCATGAAACCAGTGTTTCTCAAACAGGTTCCATGGAACCCTATGGTTCTTTCCAGAGGGTTCTAGGGGTTCCTTGAGCAATGAGAAATTTGTGCCTTCTCATTGACACCAATTTTTTTTGGCTATCTGTAAGAATAACATTCCTCCCATTAGCCAGCAATGTAAGAGACATTCTTCCCATTGTCCACCACACTAATATATTGTGAGCTGTGAATTTAATAATTATAATAGTGGTTTTCTAAGTCGTGGGAGTTTCCCCATATTAAAATGTTTGAGAAAGGCTGCCTAATACTGTTGCTAAACACAAACAAAAAAGGTCCATATAATATTACATAATCTCCTATGTACTCATCACATCAAATTCCTTTAATATTTGCTGTAAATAAGAAGTGAAAAATAATTCTAAGAACTGCCAAAATTTTCATTCTAAGGGTAGAAACTCAGTGCTGGAAATGATTGGAGGAGGGTGGCTACATCCCATGTACAGAAGGGACAGGGACACTTAATGTAGCCACCCTCCTCCAATCATTTCCAGTACTAAGAGTAGCAAGCGCTAGTATTGCTGGGATGTAGCTTATCAGTGCACATGACCATAATACAATACAAAATGTTTTCAGTCCTTGTCTAAACAAGTAAAGAAAAAACATATATATATATATATATATATATAAATATTCTTACTAGTCTACCCTAGGTGTCTCATCTTCCCCTGAAAAAGCCAATAAGGTGAAACACGTTGGGGCTAGTGAGACCTAATACTCTTATCTAACATCTCCACAATCACTAAAGGAGAGACTAACTTGATTAAATTATCAATAGAAACTCTTTGTCTAGTATACAGTCTAATCAAACTCCACTGATATGTATGGGGGTTGGACTAATAATTCTATTTCAATTTACTGAAGATAGATAATCATATTTTATATGTTATCATCTTTGTACTAAGATAAATACAAATTTACATTTAAGCCACTTTAAGCAACTTTACATTTAAACCTAGTTATATTGAATAAATGTATGCGTAACCTTCACACGACCAATGTATCCACCCACCAGAAAGAAATTCTCTGTAATCTTTCAGTACCATGGATTAATCCATCAGCACTCAGAATCCAATTACCTATAATGTTTCCAGCTGCCCCAAAATGCTTGATATCAGTACACACCTGCAATGTCTATAAAACAGACATTAACTTACTATTGATATCAGTTTATAGCATCTGTACAGCTATATTCAGCTAGATAGAGCATACCAGCATTCCTAGGACATCAACTATAGAAAATGGACAGGCAAAGCTTCTGTAGCAGAAACTCATTCAATATTAATATTTCAGCATGTCACATAAAAATATAATTATAGGTATAACAACGTGGGTGAAATACTCAGCTTTCAGATGTATAAATTCAGGGAATATAGGTATTGTAGCAGAATTTCTGTTACCCCTGAACGATATGAGCATTGCAAGGTCTTCATGAGCACGTGTTTCAGCATATACATTATTATGGCAGTAGGAAATGTCCTTGAATTTAGAAAGTGATACTTTATTATTTACTACTATTTATACTATATTTATATAAAGGGGCAGTGTTTCTCAGCCAGGGTTCCATGGTTCTTCAAGAGGTCACTAGGGGTTTCCTGAGCTTTGAGCAATTTGTGCCTCTCAGGACAGTTTAAGGGGCACCATTTTTCATTTAAGTTATCTGTAAGGTTGAGATCCCACTGGCCAACAAGAAGAATTGTTCCTATTGACCACTGCACTAATGTACCGTGAGCCATGGATATAGTAATTATACCAGAGCTCCCCTGAAGATTTGAATTTTTTTTCAAGGATTTTACCAAGAAAAAATGGCCAAGAAGGCTGATATAGGAAATATTTCGAAAAGTTAACTGCTTACAGTTAAGCAACTGAGTAGTCCCCAAAAAAACCTACCCTTTGCCCTGGAAAAAAACAGTGCACCTCCTGTGCCACAGTCCTCTTGCATTATGAGATCATCTAGAGATGTGCTGCTTCTGACTACTAGTATTATCAGATTTTATTTATATTTGTTGATGTTCCCACTGTGCTGCTCAATGTTCTCTTTACTGGAGTGGAAGCTGTCACTGAGGACCTATAGTGCTAGGATCTCCTTGTTTTATCAATTCTGTAGATCTGAGATTCTTCTCCCTTAGTTAGTGGTGTGAGCCCTAAGAAGGGCCAGGACACAGAGTCTAAGCGGCAACCAGGTCTTCTGCAGAGCCTTTAGTGGTGAGGATATTGGACTGCTGGTTACCGTCAGGTTACGATCCATGGGCACACCAGGGTGGGCAGAAAGATAACAAATCACCAAGCAAAAGAATTTTTCAAAGAAGGCCGGGGTCAAGGCAGGCAGCAAGTAAGAGAGATAGATCAAATACCAGGGAATCCAGTAAATTGACACCAGTGACACAGGGGCCACTGCAGACGCAGGGAACACAGGAGACACTGGAAACAACAGGAGGCACAGGTGACATGGTAATATCCGTAGACAGAGAGGAACAAAATAGCTGGAAACAACAGACTGGGAAACAAGGGGTTAACACAGGAGCTGGACAGAGAAAACACTGGGTTAGGCAACAAGTGTACAGGAACAGCTCAGCAAAGCTCAGGAGACTTGTGTCTCCAGGTGTCTCACATGTTGTGTCTGAGCTAGCTAAAAAGCCAGGGATGATTAAGAGGCTATGTCCTGATTGGCAAGCAGATTGGGCAAAACTGATAAAGCATGGGAGTGTAGGCACACCCAGAGTCAGAGCTGCCCGCATGTGCAGAAGAGAGACACATGCGCTTTAGTGAGGAAGATGTAAGTGTGACATCTATAAAGACACAGTACAGAACAAGGCATGGTAAGCCTGTAAAGAAACCGGTACACAGGGGCTACTAGTGACTTGTTTTTTGTTTCGCCTCTGCTTTCCTTTTTATTGGTCATGTCCACAATTCAGGTCCTCTTGAAATGTCCCTTCACACTGTGTAAGCATGTGTCAGTGATAACACAAGGCACCACAATCTGATTGCTACATGTCTTGCCTTTTTTTACTAATGTCACACAATAAGTACACAAGCCGTAAAAAAGCATACCAAGCCCCTTAGCACGCATCAAGCCATGTAATAAAATATTTTTGTGCTAATGAAAAAAAAATAAGGCAGGCATGATTTTTTTTCTTTTGCTCATGGATGTTTTTGTTCATGGAAGTGTGTTGATGGACCAGGACAATTGTTAAAATGATTATAATGCTGGAAAATGGGCTTGTAGGTTTATAGGGTTCTCTAATGCAATTTATACCATCGTTTATTTTCACTCCTAAAAGCTAGTAAGATAAAAAACAAAGATTGTTCTCTGATGGATCAAATACAGAGAGGAGCATGTCCAGAATCAATGCCATAGAGACCATTTCATGGTGACACATCAAAGAGGCCTTGTTCAGAATGAAAGGTTCCTTAGGTCATGTCAACGTTATGACAAAGAGGTCACCTGAACGATCCATGAATTTACAATGTACATCTAAGTTGATATAAATTACAATAAATGACAAAATTTAGGGGAATTATATTGGCGGCACATTTATCAAATAGAAAAATGGATCATCAAGACTTTTTTGGAGGATCATTTTTGACATTTTTTAAAATGACACATTTATCACCTGTCTGTTTCTAAGTCACTATTTTATAATTTCTTTGCCAAACCTTTATTTGCCAAAAATAAGACATTTGGTCCATGCTTTGTCCACTTTAAAAGTGGTAATAAACTACAATTAGGAGCTGTGCTGTTTGTTTTTAAACAACTTTTTGCAACTTTTTAAGTAGTGATAGGTTACTTTGTTCACGTATGGCGTAGAATGGAGTTTCTGATCGCCACTTATTACCTCCATTTTATACTTTAGGCCTCCCCACCAAAACCTGACCCACTCCCATAAATATGATGTTATTGAAATGATGAAACAAGATTCCGTGAAGAACAACAAGAGCTGCAAACAAATTCTGCTCTCCATTTTTAACAATGGCTCCATAGAACTAAACAAAAACATACATATGTATTTTTAAAAACTTTATATTAATAATAATAATTAACAACTTTATAATAATATAAAATATTGCAAATCGTAATATTGTAGTATATTTTCCACCAGCTGTTGGAGCTCTCAGCTCCTTATCCTACCATTCTTTGTCTCCTTACCACCATAAAATAAAGTCTGAGATTTACAGAGATCAACAGCTCAAGCTGTAATTTTGCACAAAAAGAAATAAGGAGTGACTTTTCTTTTATCACATATATTACTACAAAGTTTGAAGGAGAAGAAGGTTCTGTACAGTCTCTTTAGATAATTTAAAGTGCTCTGGAAGTCCTGCATCATATATATATATTTAGTAATTTTAATACAAACATATAGATAGGTAAGTGTATCATACCCTTGCCTAGTCACCATCACTTTTTCAACAGAAGACTGCTGTACAAAGTAACTTTAATACTGATTTGCAGGTTTTGTTAAATTATTATTTGGTGATCCTGCCTTGTTTTGTGTACAATCACAGTTCTACACCCCTTTCTCTCAACTATTCTCTTGTGTTGCCATCCATTTGCTTCTTTCCCAATGGAGATTACAAGCAGCCGTACCAACATGCAATACAGGCATTGTCCATTAATGCCACTATCAATAAACCTACCTTGAGACAATGCATATAGCTATTTATGTTGTGTATATAGACATTAATGGATGCAAAGAGGTGAGTAGCAGCAAGATGCAACAAAGGATACAAATTGAAAGACTAACAATTGTTTTTAAAACACACATCCAAAACATAATGTCAGTTAGGGTTAACATTTACTTTAAGGCAGCTCTAGTCAAACCTCAGCCACAAAGTCTTGCAAGCTGATAAACTCAACAATCGATCATGCAGGATCAGTGTAATTGGAGGTATTTTAACTGCCGGTGTCTCATTACTTGAAGATCCCATGGAGCTTGTCATTAATTAATAATTGTCACCAACTGTATATTGAGTGTGTGCAAAGAGAAAATGAAAGGAGATAACTCGCTTTAACTAAGTCTCTTATTAAAAGGCAAAACAAATGGGCAATTAGCACAAAGTGGAGACAAGTTCAGCTGGGACACAAGAGATAATCACATCTAACATTGGAGCCGGTTATGCACCAAATACACGCAATGGTTAATTGTATGGGAATTGAAAGTATAGAGAGAGAATCCAGGTTTGGTTTTGAACAGTCCCAGCTTGTCAGTGAAATGTCAGAGCAAAGCTGACCTCAGACCGATGTCCGAACAGGATCTGACTGCTGGAAGACCTTAAAAAATCCCAAAAATGCTTTTGTGGAAGAGTGGAGGAAGCCTTATACCACTAGTGCTGAATTGGCAATATAAGAGAACATATACCAATCAGCCAAAACTCACATGAAGAATCAGTATTCCAGATATTAGCCTAGGCATGAGGATCGTCGTCCAATCTTGCTGAAATCAGACCATGTAACCCCCCCACCACCACCTTTTAATAGCTGGGGTAGGTTTGCAGATTTGGGAACTCAAAGCCGGGTATATTGCCACTGTATTCCCAAAAAGAATTTACCTAATCTGCATCTACAAGGACATACATTTCATTGTTTGTCCCTGGAAGTAAAGTTCTCTTACAAATACAGGCTGGCTCTTTTGCTGACAACTTTTCGCCATTTTTTAGCTGCTGTATATGTGCAGCACAATGTTCATGCTCACCACAACCTATTGCTATGTCGGCACAGTAACTACTATGCACATGCAAGGTCGTTACATCATCCCAACCCAGCCAATAAAGATGGCCAAAGACTCTTATGCCAGAAGAAGACAGGATGAAGACAAAAGTTTGGATGATAGAAGGTAGAATGGACAACTTTGGAGGGGTTCTTTTTCTATGTAGGTCTGCCCCAATATGCTAGAAATACATGCACATTATGGGACACATCTAATGGAGGCCAAAAACATTGCAAAAATATGAATTGTTAGCAAAATGTCCGTTTTGTGCTGGCTGAATATTTCTTTAAAACCTAACTAGGTAACAAATACTTTACCATATTTTAAAATATTTTATTCTTATAGGATATAATGGCATTCCAATGCCACTGATCACCTCTAGCCTTTTTCAGCCACTTACAGTCCACCGGTACTCTTTTCCGCATCATGTGCATCATTGCTATAGACTGGCAAGGGTGGACCATGCTTGTGCAATGTGCATAGAGTTTGCAGGGTAAATATAGCAGGGTAAAAATACAGGGGTGCACTGGCCAATAAAAGGGAAAATCCAAACAATGACTCCAATGACAGGGTGACTAAGTATTTTTTTAATAAAAGCTGCTGTGTTCAAAAGCTTGGCAAGATGACATCTAGCATAATGGGCCTGATTTATTAAAATTTTCAAGACTGGAGAGGATACTCTTTCACCAGTGAAGCTGAGTGATCCAGCACACCTGGAATGGGTTTCTTAAAAGTCATTTGCTATTTGTTAGCAAATGTTTTCAATTCTAGACCAGATCTGTTCCAGGTTTGCTGGATCACTCAGCTTCAGTGATGAAAGTGTATTCTCTCCAGCCTTGGAGAGCTTTATAAAATCAGCACCAATATATAAGATTTCAGTGATAGGGTTAAACTTTATTGTCCATAGTTTTCTATAAGATCTAACTGTGTGATTATGTCATGGCAGATCAGAATATCAGTGTCATGTTATATAAAAGCAAAATCATAGTACAAATATACAGATACCCAAACAAGGAAATACATCATTTCCTGGCATTTTCCATCTAACTTCCAATGTCTGATTATGAGGCCCGGCGGATGGAGCAGGCGTTATAAATCTGCCGTGTTTTCCATTGACAATCAGTCCAAAATATGCAGCTGACCATAAATTTGCTGTTTGTTTGTGAAATATGGAACTCGTCTCTCTGAGTACCTTGCAGGCAGTGGAATGTTATAGAGAAACATGACAAGAGGTATAGATATCAGACTGCAGCACAATAAGAAGAATTACAGTAAAGCAGAGTGACGGACTTATCCAAATAACTAGGTGAAATGACAGCTAGATTGCCGGGTAGCCTGGCGTGACCTGTCCTGTGCTGAAAACACAGGAAGACGACACTAATTTGCACAGCAGCCAGAGACGTTCCAAGCCAGAATTCAACCCAGCAGATTGTGAAACCCAACACAATGTTTAGCAGGAGGATATTGATTTGAAGTGAGGAGAGAACCGGCTTCATTTTATAACCTGAACAGCATCACTTAAAGTGTTGTAACTAAGAGCAACTGATTGGAAATGTTTGGGTTGGCCAGTGCTGTGACATAATTTATGATTGGCTGCAAAAAAGTAAGGTCATTACCTGTGAGTCAGACAGCCTTAAATTTTCCATGTCATGGGGGTCTGGGTCAATGGCACCTATTTAGTTTCCAGGGACTTAAAGTACCCCAGAGGCTGCATGTAGAACGGAAATAAGTCAACTTTGGCTGGCCAGCAGGTATGGAAACATATATTTCTTTAACTGTTGGTTGGCTATCACTGGCTGCACATGAAATAAAATATGTTTGTATAATCTTTTTAATCAATTTCCCCTAGGGCCTGTGTCAATGGGTTTGGATTTGTGTTGTTGCCATAATTGTGGGACCAGCTTGAGACACCTTCAAATTTAGCACACTTGACCTGCAGTTGACTTCCTTCTGATGTGTAATTGATCTGCTTCAAGCAGGTTTGCTATCCCCAAAGACTAGTCAGGGTATGCAAATCCAGCTTAAAATAAACAAAAGCCTTCAATATAAATCCTTAACCTGGTGATATGTTACCCACAACTGTAAGGATATAAAAGAGATTGTGCAATCAAGTTGTGATGGATGTGGCTAGCTTTAGATTTATCACCAACTACGAAGAGCAAGACCCTACCAATCCATTTAATTTTTTTAGCCAATACGGTTTGTCCTCATGTCTTCTATCCGTTGGAAATTCAAAGGGAGTTTGCACTTTTCAATTGTAACTTGTAAGTGTTGTCATCTTGACTAGTTCAGCATGCTTTCCATTTATTGTTATTGGAGTTCTTATCCTTCAGTACAAGCAAGCTTCATGATTTGTGGAAATTATGTTTTTCTATGCAATGGTGTCGGATGGATTCTTCTAGCAAGCTATGCCTAAAACATTAACTGAGGAGGGGTTTAAAGGGACCTGAGGCACATAGTACAGGAGAAATCCAAGACTGGTCCCTGCTAGGGGTACTCTTGGTACTCATAGACATGATTCGATGAGTCTTCTTGGATAGGAAAGGGTCAGGTTAGGAAGCCTCAACCAATCACTCAATTTCCTGCTGATAACCCAAGTTCAGTTGACTTAAGTGCTTTCTCCGTGTCTGACTCCAGCAACTAACCACAACCTGACAGCTGAAGCAGAACACTGAGGGTCTGCACCCCTTAATGCTCTCAATAGCCAATGGTCCTTGCATGTCCTAGCCTGCAACAAAGATGGGCTCTGAGCCCCCCATGATTGAGCTTAAGACAAATATGACCACAGAAATGTGTCATAACACAAAATAATGAGTCTGATTAGTTGTATCCAACATGCCCATAGTAAGGACCCCCAAGGCAGTTATGCAAAAATGTGTTAACTGAACAGTTAGTCTGGAAACTTTGTTCCAGTGCCCTGCTCTCCTTTAATATGCTATAAAGTGCAGATGTAGAGTTATAACATATAAAAAGAGTTCTACTGCTTCCTGTACTAGGTAATAACAATGAGATTAGCCAACTGAATGCAATAGGGGGTGAATCTGTATATAGAATGGAAGATTATGGTGCTTTGACCATGGGGTGTGAACAGTAAGATTGTCATGGGTAGGTACAGTCTGAAATGTAAGCACTCAGCCCCAAAAACTGATTAAATAATGGATGGAGTCTAATGGGTAATTCTGGCTAATTATATTTACGAGGCTCTCCAGCAGAAAGAGAGGGAATTCCTTGCAATGACAAAGGTTAATGTGAAGACTAGGGATTTAGCTACCGACCCCCCAGACAATATCGATAACTGTTACGTAATTTAAAGGCAAACTCTAAACCTAGAATAAAATTTTTTCAAGAGTAACTGTGTGCAGGTTAAAGCCATGAATCTAAAAGCAGGTCTGAAAATAGGGCACCTAGATCTGCCTGTCCGTACTTCAATTATCTTGTGGAGCTCCCTGGAGGTACCCAAAACTCTACTTTCCAAATAGTAACTTTAGATCCAACCCCTGCTGCCTTTCACATCTTACTATTGGTCAATGGCACCACCCATAAGAGAAATGGACTAATACAGAGAAAGAGTGGTAAGAAGATAACCAGAATAGAACACTCTGGATTTTGGGATGTTCACTGCCGGGGTACAGGTACTTCTTGCATACTTTGTAAAGAAACTTTGGTACTCAGAGTCATGGTAAAACCACATCATCTATCATAAAAGGAGAATGAATTAATAAATCAAACAGCCCTGCTTTAGATTTAGAAGACAAAAATCCTAACTAGGTCTATCAGTCAAGGATCATTTGACTGTGCAGTGAAAATTATTATTTCTTTACCATGGCCAAATGCCATATAAAGCCCGATAAGAAAAGAAGTGATGGGAAAAATTCAAGCAGTACATGTGATGATTATAGGGGTTAAAAGCTGAATGATAACGAGTTCTCTAGAAGGACTCATTATTGCATTCAAAGATTTTTTTAATCCATGCTGGAAAATCTCAGCAATAGATATGCTAACCTTTTACCCGGCATCTGCTACCCATCAAGGTGGTGCCCCAGATAGGCACATTTCTCACTCTTGTCATTCTTGATAAAAAATTGGTTGATGATACCTAAAAAATACGCCTAAAGGTTGGAGCTTTCTACATGACCCATGGTGAGCCAATCCAGTCCATATGTATGGCTGGTTGACCTGGAGCATTGTTGTATCACAAGGAAGAACATCACTTCAACAGTGGTGGCATACATCATTTGTTATATAACATATAGACATGCATTTGAATATATTCCATTTCTTTCTTACCTTGCTCCAGTTCTCCAGCTGCAAACTGACACCAATCCGCCAACAATTTAAAAAGGAATAAAACTCCAAAAACCAACTTGGTCTTCTTAATCCGGCCCATAACTTAGATATAATCAAATCGCCTTCCAAGTGGGCAAAGAAAACGATGACAATTTTTCCTGCGGCCAAACTCCCGATACATCCAAAGGGAACACTTCAAGAAAAGTTCTACAACCAAATATCAAGGACAAACGTGAAACGCAACATCATCGTTTCTGAGGCAGGCTTAACTTGTTCAGACACAATCCTGATGCTTAGAGAGTGAAAAAGAAAAAAAAAAAGAAAAGAGCTCCTTTAAGTGTCCTTTTATCCTGATCACAAATTACCCTGTAGCAACTGTCAAAACCTAACAATGAATGAAAAGCGATTAAACGCCTGCTGGGAACTTTTCACAAGACACCTCAAGGCTGGGAAAAGGTGTCGGGGGTCTTCTGCAAAAGTCTAAGACTTTGGGGGTCTTTTATAAACAGCGATCAGGACAGAAAAGCACAATTTTTAAATGAATTCTCATTCTTATAGCACACACATGATTAAATTCCAAGCAGGGGCATGTCACAGAGTTCCAAAAAAGGGGATAGAAGGAGTTAAGGAGCTCTTACTTTCCGTTTGGTACCAGCCATGGAAGAGAAGGAGTTTTTGATCAAGCTGAGTCTTCTTCAGTCCCCCTATTTTTTTCTCCCCCCTTTCCAATCACATGCCCTGCCTCTACACCTTCCCCCTTTTTTTCAATTTTTCAAGCAAGCTGGCCAATGGATGTACTTGTGGGCCAGTCAGTTGGGTCCCTCAAGTCTTCTGCTGGGTGAAGGTTTAGCTTGGAGGTAACTAGCACTCAGCAACACCTTCTCCTCCTTCTGCTCCAGACTCACCACTGCTGCTGCTGCTTCTCCCACCTTACAAGCTGATTGCTCTTAGAAAAAAAAAGGAAAGGGAAGAAATACCCACTAGCAGGCTGCCTCCTTCCTCCTCCTTCTGGGGAGCCTCCTCCTCCTCCTCAGCTGCATGCTACAGCCGGCTGCCTACAAGGCTCTGTTTACAGCCTAGAAACCCACACAAAGCTCAGCTCATCTCTAGGCAGGACACTTGTGAGCACACAGACCCCACGCACACCCCACACAGACCCCCTGATGCAGAGTCCTCTCACTTCCATGTGATATGTTAGTCCCAGCAGTTGTGAAGAGGAGGAAGAATACAGAGATACATTGTATCCATCATGAAGCATGAGGAGCATTGCATTCCAGTGTTTACATTATGTTTTCACTGTTTGCTGAATACTTTCACTGTTGCATAATGAAGTTATTGTTGTGCTTTCTCTTAAACAACTACATGTATATTATTATTATTGATTTATATAGTACCATCATTTTCTGTAGTGATGGAAAAAAAAAATAAACAGAAGTCTATAATACAGAGGTAGTAAACAACATAAATGTCACAGCAATAATACCTGATTGTACATTGTAGGAAATATTGATTGTGTAAATGATCAATGTTTCAATTGTTATCTCCCTGATATCAGTCGTACATTTGCCACCACTCAATATCATATAATGTGAATATCAATCAGAGCGCCACCACTGCTTTGTTTGCATTGTACAAAGCTATGTGGCTGTCCATCAACCACCCCTCTTTAATCAATCAACAAAAGAAAAAGCATTTTCAATCAAATTTTGAATCAATAATTTAAATGAATATTGATTAAAGTGGCCTAATTATTATTAGATTTTCATTAGATTGTAAGCTCTTCTGGGCAGGATCCTCTCCTCCTCCTGTGTCACTGCCTGTATCTGTCTGTCATTTACAGACCCTATTTATTGTACAGCACTGCGTTATATGTTGTCACTACAAGTATACTGTTTATTAATTGATATTATAATTTGATTAAATGTTTTTTGTCATTTTAAATGTCTACACTGTTAAAAAGATTGGAGTTGATTCACCAAAGGTGTTTATGATGCCCAGTGTGCATTCACTTTGCAAAAAATACTCAATCACGTGCATGAAAATAAAACAAAAACAAACAAAAACATGGTATTTTGTTAAATGATTGGATAGCTAAAGTCAGCAGAGCTTCACCCTGTTGGCAAAGCTAAGTGAATTGTCCCATGAAATATTCTTGAATTTACCAGTCTTTTAATAAATCAATGCCATTGTATAGAATATGACCATAATACAGACAGCAACTAATTAAAACATACATTGGTTATAAGAAACAACAGAGAATTCTGTCATTACAAGCTTATTAATTTAATGTACAGCGCTGCATAATATGTTGGCGCTATATAAATCTTGTTTATTAATAATAATAATAATAATAATAATAATCAACACACTGATTGCCATACCTAATGATGGTTATCAAACCAGAAATTGAAACAAGAAATGTTAAATATTTTTCCTATATATTTATCTATATACATATTTATAATATATTTCACCCCCTCTTCTCTGACATGTCTTAATTTATATTCTACGCTTGGCTGCACAGAAGCATCTGTTCCTTAAAAAACAGTCCTTCATGTCCTTTTTAACATGGGGGACCCTTTCAGGTTTCTGGGAGCCCCTGCCAATATATATCCAGTTTGTAGTACATTGACTTGGTGGTCAGTGGGATGAATGCCTCTTACATTGCTGGTCATTGGGAGGAATGTCACCCTTATGGAGGGTTAAAACGATCATTAGGTGTTAGTGCTAATTGACCTGAGAGTCCCAAATTGCTCAAGGAGCCCCTAGTGTCCCCTGGACGAACCCTGTTTGAGAAACAATGATATACAGAAACGTTTTATACCAATTTACAGGTAAAGGACATGCCCCTGCCACACTCCAAATTGAAAATGCTTTGTTAAACCCAGAGCTGTCATCAATGAGCGAACAAGGGGTACTTCTGTACGGGACCTTGATCAAAAAGGGTTTGACTTTTGCAATGCTGGAAGGTTTAGGCATGGCAGAGGGGGACCCAGGAAGCTTGAGTCCCCTAAGCTGGGGCCCACTGATTCTGCTCCCACCTCTCTCTATGGCATCATTTCAAATTCACAAATACATTTATTTAAGAGACTGGAAAAAAATGTTTACCTATTAGGGTTTTTTATTTTAATATTTTTACTCAACTTTTACCAATGGGTAAATATTAGGTAAAACTAATTCGGTATAAAAAGTTTGTTATAACATTTATTTATAAAGGCATATAGATCACACCAAAGGGGGACAGAGGAAAGAGAAGGGGTTGCTGCAGGTAAACTGATTTGAGTCTTGTGTTTCACCTTTAGTTTATTCATCCCTTCCCATCATTTTTTTTTCCCATCTTCCTCAGCTATTGTTGAACATGTGAATGGGACTTTTCATATTTCTGACATGCAATACAAAAAAAAAAATGTTTTTGCACTAATTCCTGTGCACCAATGATTGCTACAGGACCCCCCAGGGATGGAAAAGTGTACACTAAGTGTACAATAACACACACATGTGAACACACACACAGAGCATGTGTCTTATATACACAATACTGTATGGGCACAGATGGGACCCATGACCTATTTTGCTTGCCATATTATTGGCTTTATTTTTAATTACCCACTAATGCACTTTGTCAAGCTTGATTGTAAGCCTGAACGGTATTTGTTCATTTTTTTTTTGCTTTATATCACCTCACATACAGATGTTCTATGGTCCTAATATGTAAACCCAAGCACAAAAATCTCATCTATTATTATTAAACTGTATTTATGTAGTGCACAGTATTTTTTTGCAAAGTGAATGCACCCTGGGCATCATAAACACCTTTAGTGAATCAACTCCATTATTTTTATTAGGGTAGACATTTAAAATTACAAAAAACATTTAATCAAATTATTAATAATAAACAGTATATATGTAGTGGCAACATATCACAAAGCGCTGTACATTAAATAGGGGTTGCAAATGTCAGACAGATACAGACAGTGACACAGGAGGAAGAGAGGACCATATATGATATAAAGATGAAATTTGGGCAGATATGAAGACACAAAGCAGCCCTGTGATCATGAATGCAATTTAAAACTTTTTTTTAAAAAATCAGTATAAGTAACTTATCTGACCTAGTTTGCAGTCCCTGTACAACAGAGATACAGTAAGAAATCAGTACAAGCAGCCAATTGGTTCCTGTACTGGCAGGAAGCATGCTAATAGGAGGAGAGGGCAGTGGGACAGCTGCAGAGGGATCTGGGAGCATAATTAACAGGTTGAAGGTTTCTGGCCATCAGAGTGAGGGCATCGAGTGGCAGAAAAGGGTACTGTATGTAGAGATCCAGAAGGGGTGCAGAACTAAGAGGGAGGGTGCAAAGCTAAGAAAGTGGGGTGCATAGTTTAGGGGTAGGGTATAACACAAAGGGGTAAGTGTAGAGCTGAGAAAGAGGGTGAAAAAGTGATGGGATTGGGTGAATAAACTGCAAAAGAGAAGCATAAAACACACACATATATATATATATATATATATATATATATATATATATATATATATATTGGCTATTGTTTTAACATTGCAGAGATTTGCAGAATTTATTGAGACTTGTTTTAAACTATGTGCTCATCTTCCTTTAAGCAAAGGTCTGCCATTACAGAATCCCACTGTTTCCAGATCTTTTTGTTGCCATCCAAGTGAAGTCATGGACCAAGAACACCCAGTAGGCTGCAGATTAATGACCTTGTAGACGGTGAATGGCGTCTGTTCCCACTTTTCTGTTCTCTTTCCTCGGGGGCGAAGGGAACTTTTCTATTCTTTATTTTCACGCTGGTGTTGAAGTTGGCACCTCGGTGCTACATGCACATTTAAGTCCATGAAGTTTTTTGCCATTTAACTTTAGGAGAATTGTCTTTTCTGCTGCTGGAAAAGAGCGATGGCACCGCTCTAAGTACAAACAAAAAATCCTTTAATGAGTGTTAAAGGAACGGAACGGCGTTATTATGGAGCGCCATAAAGGGTCCTTGGGTGGTCTGTATAGAAATGAAGGGGTTTATTAGGTGCTATGCTGGCCTGTCTTATATGGGATTCATCTCATTTGTCTCTTAGATTGTAAGCTCTTCTGGGCAGTGTCCTCTCCTGTGTCACTGTCTGCATCTGTCTGTCATTTGCAACCCCTATTTAATGTACAGTGCAATATAAATACTGTTTAATAATATTAATAATAATAATTTGTCACCATTCAACATGATTATTAAAAAAAAGTAATGCAAAAATGATAACCGGAATGCAGTTACAGGCAGCATAAGCATAAACTACAATCTGATTGTGGAACACACCAATCAAGAAGCTGAAGAACAAGAAAGGATGTCTGCAATTGAAATGATTTGTATAGTGTTGTTCTTCTCTTTAGCAGTTTATTCACCCGATCTTGTCACTTTTCACCCTCCTTTTTAGCTCTGCACCCGCCCCTCAGTCTTATGTTCTGCATCTCCTTCTGCACTGTGCAACCTCGTTCTTAGCTCTGCGTCCACTCTTGAGCTCTAACTGCAGTACATTCTTCTGCCACTAGATGTCCTTAGTTTGACAGCCAGAATGATTTAACCCATTTAGACTGAGCCCAGGTCACTCAGCCTGTGATTGAACAGAGAAAAGAGAATGAGCACAGCATTGAGTTCATCTGTCACTCTGCTCTTTCCTGCTATGAGAGTACTTGCACATTTAATATTTGGTGCGTTGTATTGCTTCACTCCATCTTTGGTATACAGGGATTGTTAAAAGCCACTTCCAGGTCAGTTATTTAAATATGTATATATATGTATTTAAGATGTATTTATGATTACAGAGCTGCATTTGTATCGTCACATCCCTTAATCTTGCACCCTCCTTCTCAGCTCCTCCCCCACCCTTAACTCTTTACCCTACCCTGTGAGATTTGCACCCTTCTTCTTAACTCTGCATCCACCCCTGAGCTCTGTACCCCCAATCATTGCACCCCTTTTTTTAACTATTTACTCCACTTTTTTTTAGCTCTGAATCCACCCTCCTCTTTACTCCACTTCCTCAGCTTTACCCCTATTTCACTTTTTTTTTTCTCAGCTCTACACTCACCCCTCAGCTCTCAGCACACCTCAACTCTTCATCCCACTTTCTTAGCGTTTTTTTCTGCCTTCTTGGCTCTGCACTGAACCTTAGCTCTGTACTTCTGGAGCTTTGAGTCCAGGGGTGTAGTCATAAAAAAAGAAGAGGGGGCATGGTACGTGCCCGCCCCACTTGACCCTGCCTATGTGTCACTCAAAGGGGAAGAAACTTCATCCAGTGTGACGTCATGATGGCAGAACCCGTCCACTCTCCCATCACAGGTCAGAGCCTGTGATGGGGGAATGGGCAGGTTGTGTTCAGAGAGACCACTCGACCACCATCCTGACCCTGCGATCTCATACGGGAGACATGGTCGGCAGCCCTGGATGGTGCGCCCCTCCCAGCGGGATCCTTCTCCTGACTCCCCACGGGGGTTAACTGGCCAGAGCCAGGGATCAACAAAGGATCTGTTGCAAAATAAGAGTGGGCACGCATGCCCATTCCCCAAAAAGTAAGGGCATGGCATTCCCACCCGTGCCCACCCCACTACACCCCTGTCTGCCTCCTATTTACTTGAGGGTGGACATCAAGTTCTGCATCTCACATTAGCACTGCACCCCACTTTTTCAGTTCTGCATCCCATCCCCTGTTGTCTGCACCCAACTTAGGCTGTATACAAACATGCAATTTTCATTGCTGAAAACAATCACCTCTATTCTGTTCTATGAAGTGGGGAGAGGGCAGAACAAGCAAGTGGCACCCCACGGTATTCTTCTCACTTCATGGGTCATGGATCTGTCCTTGCCACTGTACACGTCAGATTCTCACCCAAGACGAGCATGACAATTCGTATGGGGTGAGAATCATCTGATGTGTGTACATACCCTTACTCGGTACTCCTCCCCGCCTTACTTTTGAACCCCCTCCCCTGAGCACCTTATTCCTCTTCCTAAGGTCTGCTCCCCACTCCATTACCCCTACACCCCTCTATATGAGAGGGTGGAAGGAAGAGTGCAGCCAGATTGAGGGGGGTAAAGCGGGGAGAGCTCTGAGTCTCAACAGTTGTACCTGCTACCTATTGTAGTGCCCCCTACTGTGTGTGTCTGTAGGTTTACCCCATGTGGCTCAGTAATAAAAGTATACTTTAAGGGTACAAGGACTGGTAGAAAGACATGGAGATAAATAAGCAAATTGAGCCATCCAATCACGTGTATGAAAAATCAGGGATTTTAAATTTTGCTAAGTGAATTATTACTTTGCTAAGTGAACAGTCTAAACTTCTTAGTTAAATCCCCAAGATTAGCCCAAAAAGGCATTTAGGAGCTCACTTTGGCAATTACCAGGTATTTTTTTCATTTTAAAGGGCGATGTGTGTGTATGGCAGAGATTAATTTATTTTACAGCAACAAACAAGAAAATCTAGAACTTTCCTGCCTCATAATATTTCTCCATCTTGCGGCTGCACAGGTCTGGGTAAAGACCTTTCATGCATTCTGAAAGCTACCGGCAGCATTTCAGTGGTACCGGTCTTATTTTATATGGATATGAGAGTGATCCACAGATGAATGGCACTTAGCTAAGTAGTTAGCTGATAAAGGAAATCAAGGCAGAGAAATGAGTGCAATCTATCAGGGAAAGCTGATAGCCACTGATTGGATTTTCATAGTACACATCCACTAGTCAAGCCGTTTGTATTCTCCGCAAGCCTGAGCATTAGCAAAGCGTCCTGGAAACACCTGCTGGAGATCCAGCAATCGGTTTATCTCAGAGCTGACGCTGGGGCCCTGCTGCCATCTATGGTACAAATAATATATGAGGTTGCATGCTTAGTGCATCTTCCTCCAGCATCTCAGAGCACAGAACACACAGAAGATCTGTCTGTTTATGTATGCTGCATGGTGATCAATGCTGAGGCTGTATAGAAGATTTTTTTCATCCATGTTATTATTTATGTCGTATCTACAGAGGGTATGGAAAGTGCAATTGCAGCTGGGATATGGAAATCAAGCAGACCAAGCATGACCGCTGTTTCTTTAATTGTGTGATCACATTGCATTGGGTGCGGAATATTTTTTATATAAAGATACCCAGGCATCAATATAAATCAATAATAATCTGAATCTCCATTCTTGTTATAATAGTAAAGCCTTACCTCCTAGAAAGTACTTTATGCTAATAGAACTGATGTATCAAGCTTTAAAGTAAACATGTGTCAATGATGTAGACATTTAGGTATTTTCATGCTCTTAACAAGCAGTTGATCAACAATGCCTCACTGACCTCTGTAGATGCAAGCACTATAGAACAATTATTCCTCAAAGTTCATATAAGAAAGTTCATATAAGAAGCAAAAAGTTTAAGGCCCTTCTTTGGCATTTGGTTGCAAACCGCTTCTGCTAGTCTCCCCCTTCAATACTGTGAGGTTGTTAGGTCATGGGGTTTATTACGGTTGTACAGTTGAAGTTTAATATGGTTCAATGTTTTTAAGAAGTTGATGTATAAAATGAAGCAACCACTTTAAACAGCTGCAGTTGAAGGTGGTAACATTTAAGTTAATAGAAGCAGCTGGCTGCTTAAGGGCTTGTAAGAGTAACATGTTGCATTCAGCAACCATGGCTACCAACATAACCATACCGCCACCCCTACTTCCTGCAACCA
Organism: Pyxicephalus adspersus; assembly: GCF_032062135.1. Taxonomy (NCBI): domain Eukaryota; kingdom Metazoa; phylum Chordata; class Amphibia; order Anura; family Pyxicephalidae; genus Pyxicephalus; species Pyxicephalus adspersus. The sequence continues at coordinate 132,434,754 of NC_092862.1, forward strand.
CATGCACAAAGTGATTACCAACTGCTCCCATTTATTCGAAGTTAAACCTGATGCAGTCAACTGTAGGTCTGAAAATAGCTTAAGTCATTTTCTGGGGGAGCTCAGCTCTCCCTATTTCTCTTTCCTGCAGTCACTCAGCAGCTCAGCTCACCCTGCTCCCCCCTCCTAATAGTGACTTAGCCATTCATCTTTTTCTGTTCCTTTTTTAGCAATGATCTGAGATGCTTAGCCCTCCCTGTGTCTGCTTCCAGCAGTCACCTAGCAGCTCTGCTTCCTCTCTCAGGAGGGACTCATCCTCTCTCAGGAGGGGCTTATTGGCCAAATATACTATTATACTATTGTGTCTTTGCCATCTTCTAATTAGTTGAATCAACAGTCTTCATGGGTGCTGTGTTACCTGCCAGTGCATTAGCCGGGGGGGGGGGGGGCACTTACCTTAACTGGTAGCTGTGATGATTCCTGGAGTTGTCCAGCTAGTAGCAATCTCTAACTTCCTTTTACCTGCAATGTCTCAGCAATGGCAGAGGCTTCAACCGACCTGATGATTGATATAGCACTCACATTATAATCTCCATCCAGCCTATCAATCACAGTCATTTAATCAGACTCATACCAAATGCTCATCACTTATTTATAGGGGTCAGTTTTTGTCCTGTTGAGGGTGTGTTACTTGCCTAATAGTTGCTGATTTTTGCTTTGCCTGACACTCCAATTGTTTGCTATCTCTACTGACCTCAGTCCTTCAAACTTGAGCATGACTACGGGATGACAGAGACCCATAGACCTCCTCCTTACCCCACATAACCTTCATATTCCCCAAAAAAACACGCCACACCTTTTTGTGATTAAATGGTCCACAGGCCTTTTATTAAAATATTCCTATTATGCTTTTTATACTCATAACAACAAATAACATTCCAATAATATGTATTAAAAATCTAATAACAATCCCCTTTAATAGTGCCCAAAACACTGCCTTTTATTACTTTTTTGCTTGCCAGTCCTTGAAGGCCCACACTACCACTTGGGATCTGTGTCAACCAGATATTTTTTCTCCCAGCCACCATAACACCCAGCTTGGAAACGATATCACCACTGCTCGCAGCCCAACTCAGTTTTTAACATCAACTCCTCTTCTCACCATTTTGGAGACTCCAGACTGAAGACGGACCTCCCAACCCCACTAATATAATCTCCAAAACGGACTACCTTCAAGGATCTCAACCACCACCCAAAACTTCCTTCCCAGAAAAAAAGGGGGAGGGTGGGAAACTTCTCTCCTCAAACCTAAAAAATTAAGTGACCTTACTCTACACCTGTAATCCTTACATCACACCCCCCTCGACTCCCGCACCTACCTACCAATCCCTATCCTAACCTTTTCTTCACCCCAAAAAAATTTACTTTAACCCTATCTTGTCTGCTACCCTTCTCTCTAATCATGCAGGCCTTTACGCTCCCTTCACTTGCCTAAATCCTGTCTTGTCTTTCTCTGTCTTTGGATATCCCACCTGGCTTACCGCTTTTCCATGCATGACTAAGGTACAGCATAAGAAGTCCTTCCTGCTGTAACCAATTAATCGAACCCCCCAACAACCACTTACCCCACAAAGGACTATTACAACATTTTTGGAAGACAAATTGGCCACAGCAGCCCCCTTTATTAACAACATATTCTTTTAACATAACAATCTTTATATAAATAACATTTTAGGTATAAACCGGAGCCATTCTTCCTGCAGGTCCATGAAAATCACCACTCCTCCGTAGTAATCCAGCTATCTGCACTCCCCCGCCAGACCCCCCAGGCGCTCATACCCCGCCTCCGGGACAGTTAGCGGACCCCATACTCCAGCTTAGCCTCCACAACAACCAAGTGTCATGCAAGGCTAACCTTACTGTCCCAAACCAAACATTTCCGTGTCCCCATTTACTTTATATTTTTCATTACCCCCCTCTAACTTCCATGGACCCGACAACAAAAACCAGCCACAAGCCGCAAACTTGACCTCTTAAGTTTGCGAGCACCGCCACACCCTGACAGCCTGTTGTACCGCTTCACCCAGGCTCAGCAACCACAAATCGTTCCCCACCGTATTAAGGTGAACCCCATCACCCCATAAGATTAACCAAGGGTCAGACTCTAACTTTCGGTGTCTCACCACCAAACCTCCAATCCTGCCCATAAAGCGCCCCACCTCCTTATTAACCTTAATGCGGGCCTTATTCAACCGCTCAACTGACCTAGCCTGCCTCCAAGCCAATCTAACCACCATTTCCGACCATACTAAGATAGTCCCCGGAAATGCCTCCCGCAGCCTTAGACAATCAAACTTAATGTCCCGAATTAACTCCCGCATAGGCCGGAGCCCCAAATCATTCCCGCCCACGTGAAGCAATAGGACATCCGGGGCCCTATCCAGGCCGGCAAACCTGTTCACCTCTGGGACCACCCGCCTCCACTGCATGCCCGGGATCCCGATCCATCGCACTTGTGCCTCCTCCCTCCTCAGGCCCAGCTGCCTACCATTCAGCCTCACATCCGCACGTCTGGCCCCCCAGTACACGAAGGAATGGCCCAAGATCCACACCAAGCACACCTGCCGATCTGCAACAAAACAAAAATTAAACCAACTACTATAATGACCATAGCATGCCCACAAATGAAATACCCAAACACCCCAACAAAACCACTACACCCCTACCCATGACAACAGAATCCAGCCCCTACTACCTTACAGCAAATGAGGCCGCACATACAAACGGAACCGATGAGATTCCCACCGACCAATCCGTCTGATCACCTCGGGGCCTAGGCCCCACCTGGCTGGCTCCATGGCCGCTCCAATCCTAAAAGAATGAGCCGCATACTCACCAGGATTCTTGCCCACCCTTGCCACGCATCTCCGGAAAACCACCACCAATTGAAAACGCGCCACAAAAGACCCGTCTGCGTGCAAAAACAACGGCCCACCCACCGCTGGCCGCACAGCCAGATACTCACCCAGCGTCTGGACCGGACACAAAACAGCCCCCCCCAAGCCCCGCAGCACCAAGCGAGCCCCCTTTCCCTCCTGATCCGTTTTTGACCTGCGAATCCATATCCATAAGTCCTCGCCCCTCACTTGTACATCCCCCAACCGCAGGCCCCCCACTCTCCCTTTACTGGGGCATACCACTTCGCCCACCCGCAAAGCTGCAAAAAATGTAATCACAAATACTGCCTTGAACAACAATGCCTCAAAAATGCTGGAACATACGGTACGCAGACTGTGACACATGTCCTCCAACATTCCAAAGGAAACTGGCCGCCTATGATCCCCCCGAGATGCCCCTTTCCTATAGCCTTTCATGGCCTGGCGAACAACAAAACATTTAGTATCATCCGCCTGCCCCAACAATTTAAATAAGAAGGCCAACGCAGCCAACTTTTTACTCATGACACCACCAGATACCCCCTTCTGAAAGTTCCTCAGTAGAAACAACAACACCATTTCCTCCCCCCCCCAGACCGACCACCAACCCCCGCTCCCCTTCCACAAACCCCAACCATTCTCTCCAAATACCTACGTAGGCCCTCCAAGTTCCTACCGATACAGAATTTCTAAGCAACTCAGCTAAGGCCCCCAGATCACCGACCACAACTCCGCCGGACAGGGGGTCCCTTGTTCTTCCGCCTCCGGAGCCACCTCCCGAAATCGTTCCCACTGAAAACGAGAAAGGGAATCTGCAATTACGTTCCGGCATCCAGGAACATGTACCGCCCGCACATGCACATACAACTGCAAACATAGCAAGACCAAGTGTTGCAACAGACAAACTACGTGGGGGGAAGACGCGGAGTTATTAATAATAACTTCTACCACCCCCATATTGTCGCAATGGAACCGCACCTTCCGATTCTGTAGCAGGTGCCCCCACAACGTCAAAGCCACCACAAGCGGAAAGAGCTCCAGCAGAACCAAATTAGTACACAAACCCAACCGCTGCCAGTCCACCGGCCAGGCTTCCGCACTCCAATGCCCAGCAAAATAAGCCCCATAACCCGAGCCCCCTGCCTGCAGTCCAAAGGTCCAAAACCCCATTCTCAACCGGGGCTTCCATCCAAAGCGACCGGCCATTATACTGCTCCAAAAATCGCCTCCAAACACCTAGATCCCTTCGCAACACCCTCGTCAACAAACCTCGTCGCAACACCCTCGCAACACCCTCGTCAACAAACGTCAAAAAACCCTCGGACAAAATGCTCCGGTTTCCTCACCCCCGCTGTAGCCGCCGCCAACCTGCGGCTGAAAATCCTACCCATGGGCATGATCCGGCATGCAAAATTCAACTTCCCTAACAAGGATTGCAAATCTTTCCATATTTTACCATATTTCCATATTCTTACCATATTTTCGTCATACAACAAGCCCTGCTCACCTCCTCCTTAAGCGCCACCAACTTATCTTCTGGCAACCTACACTCCATACGGACCGAATCCAAAACAATCCCCAGAAATGACAATTCCGTCACCGGGCCTACAGTCTTGTCACCTGCTAACGGTACTCCAAACCGCTCAGCCACATGCTCCAAAGTCCCTAGCAGGTTGGCACAAATCATGGACCCCTTAGGACCAACACACAAAAAATCATCAAGATAATGAATTATAGACTTAACACCAGCCACCTCCTTTACCACCCACTCGATGAATGAGCTAAACATTTCAAACAAGGAGCAAGACACCGAACAACCCATAGGTAAACATTTATCCACATAGAAAGCCCCCTCCCAACAACAACCCAGCAACCAAAAACTGTCAGGATGAACTGGTAACAAACGAAAAGCCGCCTCAATGTCGGCCTTGGCCTTCAAACAACCCCTTCCTGCCCCCCGCACCAACTCAACAGCCACATCAAAAGAAGTATAAACAACCCTGCACAGCTCAGGCGCAATACCATCATTAACCGAATCCCCTTTAGGATGAGACAGATGATGTATCATCCTAAACTGATTAGGCTCCCGCTTAGGAACCACTCCCAGAGGGGAAACAACCAAATTCTCTAGCGGCAGCACCCCAAAAGGCCCTGCCATGCGACCCAATGCAACCTCCTTTTTTAGCTTGGCAGTGACCACCTCTGGATTCAGCAACGCTGAGCGCAAATTCTTGTGTACCCTGCGTATACTCACCCGCTCACAAGGGATCCTGAAACCCTCCCTGAAACCCTCTGCCAAAACCCCCGCTGCCCTCTGATCTGGGTACCTACTTAGAAAATGACCCATGTTTTCCAATTTCACTGGGGTCATCCCTTTTTCCCGCAAGCTCATGGGGACGTCCCCGCCCTTTAACCAAACACCTGACCCCCGAATGTGCCCCCCCGCAACCGGAGCATTCATGTTTGAACCTACAAGTGGGGCCGAACTTACATGAGCCCTCGTTGAACAGCCAACATAAGCCTCTTTTCTTACCTGCCAGGGATCCCGCCATTCCTGAACCCCCGGCGGCTCCAAGAAAAGGCTGGTGTGAAATCCTTGCTGATGTCATCAAGCGCATCCAAAGGCTGATGTCCTTGTGATCCCACCCCATTCCAGGCCGCATCGCCTTCCGCTGCCTGAACTGCTCATCATACCGAAGCCAAGCTAGGCCCCCATACACCCTGTAGGCCTCACTAATAGCATCCAGGTAGCAGAAAAGCGCCGAACAATTGTCAGGCGCCTTTTCTCCTATGATACTCGCCAGAATTGCAAAAGCCTGCAACCAATTCTGAAAAGACCGTGGGATCAAACGCCACAGCCCCTTCTCCTCCCCTGAGCGCTTGCCCTCCCCAAGCTTCATGTCTCGCCCACCAAAAAACGTTCCACTGGCAGTAAAGAGAATATCTCCACATACTCACCCTTCCAGATTTTGTCTCTGATGTCCTGCGCCAAATGAGCTCCCAGAGGGCCCTCAAAACAGACGTAAACCTCCCCTTTTGCACCATCTGCCACTCCCTGAGAAACCACTTCTGTGCTGCGCTCCTTAATGCCAACACCATCAGCACCAACCGGCCCAGCCCCCATACTCTCCCCGGTCCCAGCAGACCCCTCCACTGAAGCCCCCCCACACAACCTCACTGGCTCCTCGCTCCCAACCGAAGGCACCCTGTCCCCCCGGTCCACACCCCCTTCGCTATAGTTGCCCCCAACAGCTACACCCCCAGCAGTTCCACCAGCAAATTTCAACAGCAAATCATGCAAACCCAACAACAACTCCCTCCCCAGTGAAATCCCTGTAACCAGTCTCCACTTGCCGGCAACCAAGCATCCCCCTACCTAAACCCGCACTGCCATCTCCAATACCATGCATACCAACATTTTGGCCATTGCCTACCAGCCCCCCTCCCTCCCCCCGCGTAGCCCAGACCCCCAGGTACTCACGAGGCTGCCAGGCAGCGTCCCAGCCCGCGGCCGCCGTACCACTCCTCTGCCTCACTGCCGGTATCCTGTCCGCCTCATGGATCTCCCCCTCGGAAAGAGCCTCCTCCAGCATGCGCTGCTCTCCTTCTTCGCCCACTTCCGGGCCCTGACTGATGACGTCACCTCTGGGGTTCTCCAATAACCCGGAACTTCCTCTCCGGGTCGTACGCCGCAAGCTCCGCCCCAGACTCCGCCCGTCAAGGCACAGACCAGAGCCCGCTGCTGAGGACCCACTCCTGCTCCTCCTCTGTATGGCTAATCCCGCCTCCTGCACCTCCGGCCCCGCTGAAATCCCACCGCCTCCGTCCTAAGCCCGGACTCCGCCTCTCCGCTCCGGCCCTCACTTCTCCTGGCAGTCCCGGACCCGGTGAGTAACTCCTCCTCTGCTCCTGATGCTGCTCCCCGCCTTCCTCGACGCAGAGACTGGCCGCGGGACAGAGCCTCCCGAGGCCGGTCTGCTGTGGGGTCCCGCCTACGATGAGGATTCCTCCCGGCTCCCCCGCTGGAATCCTCAGATCGTCTCTTGACCGGGGGGGCTGGAGGGTTCCGTGTGGGGCTCCTGCAGCGGCGCTGGACCCCGGGGGCCATGTCGGGACTTAGGCGCTCCGGCGGCCTTGACTGCCGAGCGCATCTGGTAAGGGTGGGCTCCAGGCATGCCTCCCGTTCGACCCCCCGCAATGCAGCCGACAGCTGGGCCTCCAGCCATGCTGCTCCTCTGGACTCTGCAGCGTGCTTCAGTTTCTCCATCAGGGCCTCCACGTCAGCCATCATGAGTACAGCAATGCAGTCCAATTCAGTCCAAATGCAGTCCACCAGAGATTCTTTTCAAAGTGCTGCTCCCCACCCCAAGATCCATTCTTTTAACCCTTCATTTTACACCACCCCATCACCATCCCCTCCAATCCTGCTTCTAGCTCTTTTTGCATTTCCCCCCTCTTTTTTTTTTTTTTTTTTTTTTATAATATAAACTTTTGACCTCCTCTCCTTCCTGCCATTACTCAGAGGTCCCCTCCCCTCTTGAACCTTATAACCACCTCACTTGAACTTTTAACCCCCCTCTACAGCCACGCGGTCCTTCTCTCCTCTGCCTTACCAGGCCACCCCTCATCACTGAACTTTTAACCCTCACTGTTCAGCCTTCTATACTCCCCCAGTCATGAGGCCTTCCGCCCATCCTGTTGCTACAGGCCTGCTTGACTTCAACTCTGACCTTGTTCCTGTTGTCACTGAATGGTTTGGACTGACAGTATGGCCCTCATTGTCTGTGAGTCAGACTTTGGTCATCTATCATCCCTGTTCCCCCAGAGATGATTCAAGTCCTGGGAATACCCGTGTACTGGGATGGTGAAACTAAGCTTTCAAGGCTAGTATACAGATAAATTGGGGAATTGGGTCTAGTGAAGCAGTCGCATTTGACCCAAGGCCTCACGGGTAAATTTGCCTTTAACTGCTAGGCAAACATGACACAGGCACTTGAAGTTTCCTACACGTAAATCTAATACATTATCCTACTAGCAGTCCTTCAGTCTAGGGCACTCTAATGTGCACATAGTGATTTTGTGTAATGGCAGCCCAAAATTGCACTTTGCAGCAGTAGACCTAAGTGAAAGATTACTGTGACATACTCGGTCACCCTTAGCATGCATGAACATTACAACTTTAAAAGTCTACTGAGTTTAACCAATAGATGCAAACATAATGCTGCAGGGGGCTGAATGGTGAGTGAAGGTGGTATACCTACAATCCTCCTTTACCAGGAAAACCTGGTAGAAGTGAGTTAAGTAATGAACTACGAGCGGGAGTTTTTTTCAGGGCAGATAAATGTGTTAATAATAAGCATTCATCATCTAATTCAGTTGTGCACAGTAGAACTCTGTAGACACTGGAAGAGAGCGGCGTAATACCAGGGTCATATTGGGGGCCTGAGGCTCACCAGAGAAAGTGAGAAAGAGGGCCCATGAGAATGCATAGCCTTCCGGGCATTTTTGTAAGGCAGAAGAGGCCAGTGGGCCATCACAGCGTCAGGTGGCTACAATGTAACCACTTATATATAACACAAAAAACAATAAACTATTTTTGGGGACATTTCACTAGGGGCCGGTCTGAACCAGGGTAGCACTATCAAGAAGAGCTTACCGACAGGAGGAGAACTGAATGAGTGAGCCGGCTGGGGGTATGAAGTGACCAACTTATATTACACAACTGTGAGGTGTTCAAGCATTTCCTCATATAAGAATATTCACACATATCTACTTCTATGTATTCAGCTGTTTGCAGTTCAGCTTTAGGATCTTTCCACTATCTGACTTTCTATTCTATGTCTTTGTCTCCTCTCATATTTCCACTTTTGCTGGGTCATGTTGTCTAACAGGACACTTTGTCCTGATTCCATCACAATCCATTTTCATTTTGTAGCATCTGTAACCTTTCTAAGTCATAAAGCGATAGCAGTTCACGGGAAGCACGGGGAGCTCGTCCTTCTCCTCCCGCCTCACCTTGCCTCCAATGTCTTTCAGGAGATATTAGAGGAAGGTCGCTACAGATTGCTCTTTTTATTCCTTGTCAGAACTGAGCAGCTTCCAAATGAGAGAGCTCAGAAGAGTGAATTGAATGTTATGGGAGGTTATGTGGTGCCAAGGATTTACAAAGGAGAAAAACATGTTGTGTAAAAACTGCTGAACCTCCTGTTCTGGGTTTGGTTATAGGCTGCAAACAAAGAGTGAGGGCCATGCATAGAGACAAATCATTTATTGCAGTTATAGGGTAACTTTATATACGTACAATGCATACTGCATAAGCCTAATCTTTCTGTTTATTCTGCTTCTATTTTGCCTTCCTTGTTTACCCCTTTTCCCACAATCACATGCAAATAGATAATAAATGGAATATTTTTCCCTATATTACATATTTTAGACCCAGTGACATAATCACAAGGTTTGTGTGCACGGCAGGCAAATCATGGCTGGTGGGAGAGGCCAGCAGGGTGCTGTATGTGCAGTGTTGAAAATGATGAGGTAATGATCTATATCAGGGGTCAGCAAACTCCAGCCTTTAGCCCAGATTTGGCCTAGCCCGTAGTTCGTTCCAGCCTAACGCCCCCTGGCCGATCTGGCCTAATGCCGGCCAGACCTGCCAGGGGGTGTTAGGAACTGCCCGAGCCGCCGGAGCTCCGGTGCCGCCTCCTTGCTGATGCTCCCCTATTTACCGTGGCCGGCGTTGATTTTCCGCTTGCGCCGTAAATAGGGAAGGCTCCCTGAAGGGAAATCCCTCTCCTCTGCAATGCATACCGAGGAAAGAGTTTTCATTTCAGGGAGCGTTCCCTTGTGGTGGGCGGATCCATTAGGGAGGAACTCAGAGTCTGGCCTAGTGTACTCCCACCCACCCCTGAAAAGGCCTAGTGGCCATAAAAGTTTGCCTACCCCTGGTCTATATGATGCTGAATCCTCCCACTCCTTTTAAAGTTTAGCCAATAAAGACACCTGTGGGTATGGTGCAAATCGCCTATCGGTCCTTTATTACAAATACGTAAAATGTTCTCACATAGGGGCTGATTTATTAAAGCTCCCCAATGCTGGAGAGGATACACATTCATCAGTGAAGCTGGGTGATCCAGCAAACCTGTATCAGATCTGGTCCAGGATTCAAAACATTTGCTAGCAAAAAACATATGACATTGACCCCTCCCCGATTTCCCCCAACACTCCACTTTTAAACCCCAATTTGCCCAGCTCAGCCTATCAACCCAGTCATGTTGGCACCTCACCTAGCTTCCTCCTATCCCTATCGGATATCAGGCAGATGCCTGGTGTCTATTTACTTTTCCGAAAATATTAGATTTGATAAATATATATTTATCTTAGAATGCTATAAACATTTACTCAGTAAGGCTGGGTCCACATGGACGTTTTTTAAAAATGCATGTAAATGTTCCTATTGCATTTATATGCACTTTTATTAGCATTTTAAAGCTTGCTTTTAAAATGCTTTAAAACGCCTATGCCACGTTCTCCCGTGTTTTTTCACGTTTTCCCGTGTTTTTATCGTGTTTTACCACATTTTATATTTACATATTAGGTGCTCAAAAACGTGGGAAAGTGCAGGGAAATGTCCCACTGAAATCAATGGAAGCGTTTACCTACGTTTTCACACGTTTTTGGGCGTTTTCCAGCGTTAAACCAGCCTTTTATTTTTTTAAACGTTGCAAGCAACGTTTAAGATAAATGTCATATACCTGCTTTATGGAAACATCCTAGTGTAGATTAACCCATTGGAATGCATGGGGATTTCAAACATGGGCTTTAAAAGCCTCAGGTTAAACGCTGGGGAAACAGTCCGTGTAGACTAAGCCTAAACCTAAGTTGCCATAAAGAGCTGTTCTTTCTCTTTTTTCTTTATACATGTTATAAATATATATATATTTATGTTGCATGATGTCATACTGTAACCAATCTGTGACTTTTCCCAGGTGTCATCACAAAGACATCGCATATACACACAGCATCATCAGCTAAATATTAGGTAATACTATAATTTTCTCCTTCCTGTACGCGTGTTTTCCCCTTATACTTTGTGTAGTTGTGTCTTATACACAAAGCATTTTAAATAGTCACAGTTAGGAAGAGGATTTTATATTTCGCTGATCTTTTCTGTGCTCTGTAGTATTATAGTGCATAGAAATAGTTATACTTCAGAATCATACCATGGGAATACAGTGATCAAATTGAAAAAAACTGCAAAGCAAAAACCTATTCAGTCAATGAAGCAAGTTCTTGATCGACATTGACCAAAACAATCATCTGCAGCAGAATTTTGTTGAGCTTTTGAATATTAGAACATACATCTGCATGTGTCAAGAGAACTGACCATAGATGATGTAAGTGATCTAAAATACCATTACATTTTTAACATATAGACTGAATTTTCGTTAAATGTTTTGCATCTATTTGTAAATGAGAAGCAATGCCGTGACGAGGGTAGCTCGAACTTTCTAGCCCATCCTTCACCACCACCATGAGAACCTCCGCCTCCCTTCGACCCCAACTGCTTACCAACCACTCCCCCACCAATAAATACCCAGACACCAATCTTGGATTTAAATTGGCTGGCAAGTAGCCGTTTAATTAAACACCATTAAATAAATTAACCATTCAAGTAATTAACAAATATCCAATAATAAATAAATGATAAATAAATAAATACATTTACACTTTTGATATGCAAGCATACATTAACATACAATAACACATTATTATTACTTAAGGGGATTATATAACGAAAACATATTACATCGAATATAACCTATTTAACCAACAACCTAATTCCTACTTTTTATTAATAACTATAACAACAATATCCATAATGTAATCAAACTCCATACTACCGGTTATACACCCAAACAACCAGGCTGCAGGTCTCAGAAGGCAAAATCGGCACCCAACAGGACTTTAAGTCGTCCAACATCTCCACCTTGGCCCCTAGTCACCCAGCACCACCTCAGGAGCCATATTCATCTGTTCACCATAAACGGAGAAACCCCACCAAAGAGGATCCCCCCTTGCCAAATTCCACCACTTTACCAATGCACTGGATCCTTGCCTTCCAACACCCCAACCGCTAAAATTAGCCACACACAAATTATAATTATAACTATAAAAGGGGTGGGTGAGCGGGAAACTTTTTCTTCCAAAAGACGGCCTCTCACTTGCGTCCAGCCCCTTTTAATTCATCTTATTCCTAATCCCCTCCTACCCCACGCTCCACACTAGCACAACCCCCTCTAGCCTTACTACCTTTTATTAACCCTTAACACCCCTGGGCTAGGCCTCACACCCCTGTCATGTGGCCCTGTGCCTAAATTCTTACGGCTACGGGCCTCTCTTGTGTGTTGTGTTGTTTATTACCAATAGGTTGTTTGTGATCGCTGTTACATTATTCGATCACCAATCGCTATATATATGCCAACCATAGGGCTGCATTTCTGTTTTAAGTGTATTTAGAAATACCTAAATGGGATGTTTAGACATTCGTGATTGATAGCGTGCAATGTAGATTTGGCACCATAGGTAGGGCCCACATCCCAGGACTGATCCCTGGCCATATTGCCGCCATGGGTGTGCCAGAAGAAGCGTTTTGCAGATCAGAGAATTATTTATTGCTGATCTCCCAATAAGCAATCCCATCTCCTACACTACTAAATTATTTATCAATATTTCTTCAAACTCATTCTGAATGAAATGCTCAAACAAGTTATTGATTGTATTTAGTGAAGCATTAGTATACTGTGTTTCCTATAAATGCCATTCAGAATTGTACTTACTGATTAGTGTCCATGCTGGATCTGCACGAGAGATGGTTTTAATTGTTTTAATATTCTACAGGGGATTTTTAATGCATAATTAAATGTCACATTTTATTTGCAGATGAATTTTCCTAGCAGGAACTCTTTTATTGTTTTACTATAAACTCTACAATCATGTAATGAGCAAAAAGCATAATAAAGAAGGTAAGTTAGGAAAAGCAAATGCTTTTTTTTCTGTTTCTCTTTTTTTTGTATAGGGGGAAGGGGACATGTATGAAGACTATAGAGATTTGTCTTAAAGAGGCATTTTTAAGTCAGGATTATCATTTTTATGTTTGTAATTGTAAAACATTTCCCTGTGTTTATTAATGTCCTAAATAATATATATCATTGAAATCTGGGAATAGTGGGGAGCACTGTAAGGGATGGAGGTCTAGACTCCGGAAAGATGGTAATCACTATTTTCCTCAACTTCTGGCTCCAAATACTTTTAAAAAAGTCTTTCTTTCTGTATTTGCCAAGAGTGATCAGTAGACCGTTCTCATCTGTGCATAGTAAAGGGATTAAGTCACTTTAATCAAGGCTGCCGAATTCCGCCCTGAGATCTTTCACAGGGTCCTATGTAGCACTGAGCACAGTTTTGGACTTTTACGGTGTTGGAAGGAACTGGTAAGGGGATAGTAAATTTGAGTTTTATCTACAGATCAACAAACTACGCTTAATATTGGGTAATATAATGGTATGGGTAGCTGTTTGTAAATTATGATGATCTGATTGATCATATCTGTAGTAAAATGGGCAGCTTTTTTTTTAACACAGGTTTAAGGTCACACATAATATTTTTAAGGCTTTGTCTATTGTGTATTTGTAATTCAAGCTAAATTATACCTAAACAATTGCAACCAGGCAAGTTCCTTATTGCAGAAGGGGCAGGCGATGTCTTTTTTTCAATAAACTAACCTTACCGGCCTGATTGCAATTTAAATACACTCACTTGCCCATGCTCCATTGCTGGCACAGCCATCTTTTTCTTCTCTTCCATGTGTCCTGAACTTTAGCCATCTTAATTAGCAGGGCTGGGATGTCATAGGGAAATTCAAGCATACATTTTTTTCTAAAAAAAGAGAGCGCAACTTTGTTTTTTTTTTAATAAGGACAGCTAACAGGCAGGTAAGTTTGGGAAATTGCCTGTCCCTTTCTGCAATAAAGATCTGCCTGGTCACTGATTTTCAAAGGGGAACTATAGTTCCACTTTAAGCCTCACTAGAAGAATCTTTGTGATAGAGCTGAACCAAGGGGAACCAGGGTGATCCAGAAAACCTGGAGTACAGATGGACCAGGATTGAAAACATTTGCCAAATAATAGCTAATGATTTTTTTTTTTAAATCATTCCAGATTTGCTGGAAAGAGCTTTAATAAATAAGGCCCAAACAGTAATTATTTTCTTTTATTAGCACTAGTGATGAGCAAATGTATCTGGCTTTATTTTTCTTTTTATTAGAAACTAATAAAAAGAAGGCCTAAAATGAAGGCAAAGCTACATAGAAGATTCCTCTCCTAAAGACTTTAGGGTTTTGCCATAAACACTGAGTTTGCGAACAATCTCCAAAACTGGTGCCATATCAATCTCAGGACCATTCACCCATCACTAATAAAATGTCTACACCACAATCTAATACTTTAAATACATGAGACACTGATTACATCTAGACATAACTTTTAGAAGTCTCTTATCTGTAAAGGGTGTATTTTGTGTTTTGGTCAGAAGTTTTCCAGGGAACGCTGGAATTTTCCTGCAGGGCGGAAAAAAAGATTTAATGTCCCCTTGGACAATTGCATCATTTTTTTGACATCTGCTCAATGTCATCATGGTATGGGCGCACTCCAATAAAGATCTCACCGCCTTTTATTATGTTGGTCACTTTTCTATTTGTTTTGTACTTAGAAAGGAACATCATGAGACATCTGCTAATTTTCTGAATTTCCTTCTCTGTGGAGTTGTCCTCAAAATAGGGATAGCAGAAAAACAGCTTGAAAACAATGAAACATAAATATAACTATGAATTAAAAACATTTCTCAAAGTGTATCTAAAGTGGATCAAATGGAGTAAAGAATAGAGAGAACCTCGGGAAGTTTTCTTCCCTTTTTTTTTTCGCTGTCTGCATCATGATGGGAGACATCATCCCCTTACTTCCTGACCCCTTATAATAAATTGCTATCCACCCTTAGACTGTTGTCACAGCCTGAGATGTCCCAATGGATAATTTCCTCATATCTCCTGTTATTGTAGCATATAAAGTATTTTTTGCAGCAGGCAAAGTTGGAGAGAGTTGCAGCAATGTTATCATGGCCAGTGTCCTGTTGACAGCAGAATGTATTTAAAGTCATTTTTTAGGGTTGAGTTTCACTTAAAGATGTATGGCTATATCCAGACTGGTGGTGAGGTTATGATGTGGATGCTGCCCTAGGAGAGACGCTACATGAAACATTTACACACACCAGGCTATAAGAATGAATTGGGCTGGCAGTGGACAGTTCAGTACTCACTGCCTACCTCTGACAAATCTAAGAATTCTGTTTCTTTAAGAACCAACACTGCTGTGAAAATTGCCAAGAGGCTGGCAAGGTGCCACCTGGCTAAAACCACACAGGACCACTTGCTGCTAGCAAAAGTCTAAACCTGCCCTAAGGATCACTATGCACTACATACCATGTCTGCCTATTCTCAGTGACCTTTCCCTTTCCTAAACACTGCATTTGTGCTAAGAAGAACTCATGGGCTAGGAAAATTGATACTATGCTCACCTTTCTCCTACTTCTGGAGAGCAAGTGGTGACAATATCCTCCTGTTAAAAAGATCTCTGGGAATGCAGGATAGCCCAAACTTTGTGAGAATTCAATGCCACGCAGTGCAGCATCATCTTCTTGTGAAATATGGGACAAATCGGACTATTGCATCATTTTATAGCAATACTCCATATTTTCCATGATCTGGCAGGAAAAAGTAAGGCATCACCCTTGGGCATCATAGTAGGANNNGGACAATTGCATCATTTTTTTGACATCTGCTCAATGTCATCATGGTATGGGCGCACTCCAATAAAGATCTCACCGCCTTTTATTATGTTGGTCACATTTCTATTTGTTTTGTACTTAGAAAGGAACATCATGAGACATCTGCTAATTTTCTGAATTTCCTTCTCTGTGGAGTTGTCCTCAAAATAAGGATAGCAGAAAAACAGCTTGAAAACAATGAAACATAAATATAACTATGAATTAAAAACATTTTTCAAAGTGTATTTAAAGTGGATCAAATGGAGTAGAGAATAGAGAGAACCTCGGGAAGTTTTCTTACCTATTTTTTTTCCCTGTCTGCATCATGATGGGAGACATCATCCCCTTACTTCCTGACCCCTTATAATAAATTGCTATCCACCCTTAGACTGTTGTCACAGCCAGAGATGTCCCAATGGATAATTTCCTCATATCTCCTGTTATTGTAGCATATGAAGTATTTTTTGCAGCAGGCAAAGTTGGAGAGAGTTGCAGCAATGTTATCATGGCCAGTGTCCTGTTGACAGCAGAATGTATTTAGTCATTTTTTAGGGTTGAGTTTCACTTAAAGATGTATGGCTATATCCAGACTGGTGGTAAGGTTATGATGTGGATGCTGCCCTAGGAGGAACGCTACATCAGGCATGTCCAAAGTCCGGCCCGTGGGCCATTTGCGCCCCGCGGGGCGGTTTAATATGGCCCTCTAACAGCCCTCCCTGCTCTGTGTAAATGCGGCCCCCCCACGGCCCTCCCTTCTGATTGAGGGCAGCAAGCAGAAGACTGTCTGCCACAGGAGGGAGGGCAGTAGGAGGGCCGCATCGGAAGCCCGATCCTGACATCACCCCCCTTCTTCTGTGGCAGACAGTCTTTTGCTTGAGGGCAGAGCACATGCCTGACTGTATCTTTAGATACATGTTAAACTGAGGCATCAGCCCAAACCTTTTTTATTAGTTTTAGGAAATGGAGGATATGAAGGATTCATTCTAAATGTCTGTCCTGATAACCAACATAGAGGATTACCGGGAAATCCACAATGTTGAAGGTGTCATTAGAACAGGAACTGAGAAGAATTTACCCAGTAGGGGCATTTATTTTGGACAAGGTTGTTTTAACTGTACTTTAGGAAGTCTTCCATGTCCAAATGAGCCAGAAAGTTAGAGCTCAATCTCCCCAAATGTGCCATAAAAGTTTAAAAAGTTTTAAA
>NC_092862.1:132453374-132456249 GCF_032062135.1 Pyxicephalus adspersus
TCTTCTACTCAATACAACCTGGAAGATTCTTCTCATTCTCCTTGTCCCACAGTGACTAAATCTTTTCCATTTGCTTTGTGGCAGTCATCATGTATTTGAGTCTGTAATGGCATGATTTAGCTTCTAGAATTAGTTTTTAAAAAAATGGTTCATGTGCAAATCCCAACCTGGTGCACCAGAATACCCCTTTTTGTCTGGCTCATCACCTTTTACCTATTTGGCTTGGAAGGCTTTAGAGGTAAATATGTTGCCACCAGCTCAGCTCCCAGGATCATTTCACCACACAAGCCCCACCACTACAGCAAGGCAAGAATAACATGAAAAGTATGGTGCAACTATTAATAAACTACCCCATAGTAGAGCACCTCCTGTTTGTGCTCCCATGATCTATCCAAAAAAAAAGTAGGCAAGTGTCCTATCTGTACAGTAATTGTTTCTCAAGCTGTCACCTAAAACAATGATCAAGTAACAAGTCTAAAGAGGCGGCACAACTAAAATAGGATCTTGTTAGGCCCTTTACTTACCCATGGGTGCTGGATTTGCAAAGCTTCCCTCAATTCCCTTACTACTCACCTTGCCTGTATTCCCTCATTTTGTTTTTAAGCCAATGTTCTCTAGAATGGCCAGAACTAGCTAACAAAATTTAAGAAAAGGTCATTTAATCCCAGGTTGAGTTTTTTTCTCCACTCATGCTGAGCACAGAGTTGACATATAACTCAACAACCCAGGTGTCCTTGACCTTATCAGTGTCATCACTCCATGCTGTTGAATGGGTAGCATGCAGTGCTATGGTATAGAGTATATTTATATTTTGCCTGTAAATTGTTCCAACTGAGCCCATATGAAGACAGATGGAAACTTCTTTCTATGTTGACAAACTATCATGTTATTCAACATAACATAGGACATAGTAGAAAACTGATCTGGAAAGCATTATATGGTAAAATATCTCATTTTTTTATTATAAACAGGTGTACTGAACTGCAGGGATTGGTCTTGGATGGTCGATATATTTCCCCAGGATATGGAGCATGGGCTCGTAAAACCAGGGTGTGTACTTGGGAAAGAGTCCAGGATAATGGAGGCAACTCTACTAGGGTTGATGTGTGTTAGTAAATTTCATGCCCCTGGACTCTGGGATGTGAAGGAAGGTACTGGGTGGGCCTTACCATACCACCCATCCAGGGGTTTGTCTGCAGCAGACTGCAGGTCTGCTAAAAGAGCACAGGTGTGCTACAATGGGAGAGGAATTGGAAATAGCTGCATATAAACTGCAACCAAGCCTCTGTGGAGTATGTGATGTTTGCAAAGGAAAGCTGTTGTGACTGTTCATCTATGCAGATTTGATCTATGGATTTAAGGACTTTGTACCTACCTGTCTCCAGCTCCTGTAAGCTGCCTTTTCACTTTTTTATTCATTTATGCTGAAGAAAGCTGTTTTTGTTTTGAAAGCGAAATAAAGAGACTTGTTTGAAAAACAACCTTCTCTATGTGCTGGCTGCAAGGGATAATCTCCCTCCATATCACACTGGGTATATAGGCATTCCTGCTTATACATTCAAAGTTGACATCACTGAATCCTATTCCCTTTAAAAGCCTAGGTTTTGTGGATCACAGTCCAATATGTTCAATTGATTTACAAACCATATTTGCAAGTTATCAAATGAAAGGGGGTTAGGTTAATCCCTCTATGTTTTTCATAGACCACCAGTCCATGAAATGCAAAATGTTTTCCCCAGTGTCATCCATGGCATTCACTAAGAATCAATATGTGAGAAGGAATCTAAGCAAGAATAAGGAGAAAAGGGGAATTAAAAGGATAGAGGAAAAGAAAGAAAGAATCTATGAAGAAATGATTAAAAACAAAGGAGGGAAAGAAGAAAATGATAGAAGAAGGAAAGGAAGGAAGAAAGGAAGGAAATGATCTATCTAAATATTGAATAACATAGGGCTATAAGAGAGCATACACAATTTCTGTTCTTATAGCCAATTCTAACTTCTCTGTGAGATCTCATTTAACAAAAAAATGTAAGGACTTATAAACCTTAAGCAGAAATCTATTAATAATAACATCAGCATACCAAGCTCAGCCTGATGATGCCATCAAACCACAATGACATTTATGTCTACTTGGATCCAAGCTCTGTGGTGCTCTGGCTCATTAATTGAATAAGCAGCTACATTTATAATCTGTAAACTTTTTATATTTAGAGTGAATATTTGTATTTTTAAGATTAAATCAGTGCTCTCAGTGAATAGCCATACTTCAGATCAGATTGAAGTCATATTTTTCTGTAGGGTCTTAGACATTTTTTCCTCTATATAAATGACAAGAACAATAATCAAACATGTCTGCAATAAATTATAACGAGAATAGAGCAGAGTGCTTACCAAGTGTAATAAAAGCATCTGTATAATTTTGTTCTGGATTTAATCTCCCTAAATTAAAGTTAAATAGTAATAGCATATTAGTCAAGTCTGTTATGGGACTAAGGCTAAGCATCAACGTTGGTTTGATTTGGGGACCTTGGATAGTCTCAGGGGACTTAAGGGTGTAGCTGTTGGCTCTCCATGACAGATGGGGCCCTGCCCAAAGTTCCCATGTTGCATCAGTGACAGGTTTGTGGATATCTGTTTATGGGAGCCCTCAGCCTAATACATACTTACTTAAGGTCAATAAGTCTAAAATTCTGAAGTTAGTAGATTGGTATACCAATCAGGCAACTAGCATCCTAGCAGCTAGTAGTTATTATTCATATTCAGCTGGACCTGTTTTTGTAATGCCGAAAACATTTTGTAGCTTTCCAAGCTTCATTTGAAAAAATGAAATGGGTTGATAAGCTATAAAAAGTTTTTCAGCTCTAGTTGAATCTGA
>NC_092862.1:132456588-132458081 GCF_032062135.1 Pyxicephalus adspersus
AGGCTAAATGAGGACAAGTCTCCCCATTCATTCACCTCTAGTGCTCTGTAATTGGCTGGGGAAAGGAAAATCCTGTTGACGCTTGAGCTGTTAGTAAAAGTTAGTAAAACAAATCACACACACATACAATAAATTACTTTAACATCAATTTTTATATTTTTTAACACATTTTTTTACACATGAATTTGCGCCGTCGAATCCCGTGTTTTTCGGGTCAAGTCTATCCGAATTGGAACAGTCATATTCGGGTCGAATATAATGGACAACCCGAATTCCAACACCAACACCTACTGCAATCTATACAATGACCTGGATAAATGAGAACCTTCACAGACATTTAAGCAATGTCACCTCCCATTTTTCTTTCAAGAAAAGTTTAGTTTAAAGGGCTGTGACACCTAAAACAGGATAATAACCTTGACATGTTGTTGTCAGTATGTTTTTACAAAATACTTTGAATATGTAGTTGTCCATAGGCTGATCTCCAGATGGCTAAATTGACAGCAAAACAGATTATTTCAGTTTTTTGAATTATAGAGGCACATCATCAAATGTAGAAGTTACCTAACGCAGTCTGCATGCATATATCTGCCTAAAATCACATACTCCTCCAGAATGACATCCGCCTATCAAACAATAATAAATATTTATTAGTATTTGCATAAATCCTCCCAAGAGCCAACTTATTACTTGCATCCGGGCTAGGGAACTTGAGATAAGTACTTGGGCAGGGTACGGTGATGCTTCCCAGAAGATAAGTAGATTACCTTGTCAAATCCTCCAAGCACACACAAATTGCCTGCAGTGGATAGGGGACCACAGAGACACAATGATGATGTAATTGGGACCAAAAAAGTTTTTATTTAAATTTAAATGCATGTTAGTGAGAAAAGAATAGGAGGGGTCAGGGAATGCAAAATAATAGCAAATAAACTTAAGTGTTAGGTTAAATAGTGAGCCATTGGGAACTTAGCATAAAAAGAGCCATTTAGTATTGAGGAGTTAAGAAGAGATAGAACGCCTGTAAGTTTGTATCTTACAATGTATACATGTCACCACCAGTAGTATTGTACCTCCATTTGTGTAGGCAGGAGGAGGGGGAATGATGAATCAAAAAGTCACAACAGCACCTACTAATAAAATTCAGTATTCTCAGTTTTAGATGATGAACCTGTTTTATGGTGCTCTCTGATTCACACTTATTCTAACTTCACACATTACCTTCAACCAAGAGTTGTTAATCACAATGCTATCAGTGACATCATTGCATCATTTTCTTGTCTGCAGCTTTTTAGGAAAGAACTAGGTAATTGCTATTGGCAAAGTCTATTTTTGGAAAGTCACAATACCAATGCTATTAGGTATTCTACACCCAGTAACACTTCCTTCTCAGACAGCAGAACTTTATTAACTAGCCCCTTGGAGTGTAAATGACTGCTGCTGAATGTGAATTTTCTTCACACATAATTTTCCTGTAAACAAACAAAGTAAAG
>NC_092862.1:132459009-132467464 GCF_032062135.1 Pyxicephalus adspersus
GAGGCATTTTCGTTCATCCCTAGTTATTAGGTAGCGATCCCCAAACTACACTCCTCTAGTGTGTATTGATAAATCATGTGAACTAAAGCCAGAACTAGCACAATTAATAAACTTCTAATAAATTATTTTTTATTTATAGGTGTAGACTGGAGGACTGTGGCTTTATTAATCCAAGCGTTTGGTTTCCCTGATAGTTTGTGTCTACTTGTGAATTTTGGGTGTCTTTCCCTCCTTTCAATGTTCTGCCTTTTCTTGTTACATTCTTCATTATATTAGTTAAATCCATACCCCAGAAAAAGTAGGGGACTGCTCATAATGATCAGTGCTAAAATACATAGCAATTTGACGATTTTTTCTATTTCATAGTCACCTATAAATTATGTATTGCCTATTAAATATTACATTTTCATTTTTTAACTGGTAGGTGGAGCTTTAGCTTTATTTTTACAGTTTTGCCAGTCTCAATGCAAAGTAAAGGCAGTTGTAAGGAGAACTTGTCAGGCTGACATGTCCACTCACAACTATTCTTCATATTTGGGTTACTCCTACCTTAACAGTATTCAGTAAATATTTTAAGACAAAACAAGACAAAAAGGTGGCACTGTTTCTTTAGCTAACCCTTAGTGCTCATTGAATTCTTATAGTCATGTATTATTGGTTATTAACAAAACAAATT
The DNA here is from genome assembly GCF_032062135.1 of Pyxicephalus adspersus. Classification (NCBI taxonomy): domain Eukaryota; kingdom Metazoa; phylum Chordata; class Amphibia; order Anura; family Pyxicephalidae; genus Pyxicephalus; species Pyxicephalus adspersus. The sequence continues at coordinate 132,459,686 of NC_092862.1, forward strand.
GTATATATAGATAGCACAAAAGGACATAAAATGTAAAATGATTTAAAAAGAAAGTTATAATACAAATTATCCCAAACAACTAAAGATTTCATTTTTAATACAATGTTTATCCAAACAAAAACAAACACTAGCCACTCTGAATGGGGTAGAAACACTTTGTCAGTTAAACTCTTTAGTCCATGTACATACGCTTATGAACGTCAAGGCGCATGATGGGTGCCTATACGTACAAATACTACAATTGGACTTCAGTTATTAGTATTAACATCAGCATACTAGGGCCATGATTCATGGGTTTCTTTACCTGATAAACTGTTAAGACTTTTAAATGCTGCCTATGGCAATTTTCCAGGCTCATACCACTCTGGGAGCTAACATATTTGGAATCTATTTACTGAACACTTTTCTTTTTTTTTAAAGGGATTATCTGTTATATACATGTTTGTGTGCAATAGAAAACATTTCAGTGTATTTTTTAAATCAAAAACTGATTTCCTATTATAAATATACCAAGCTCACCATTCATTATAAATATACCAAGCTCACCATTCACCATTCATTCATTCATTCATATACCAAGCTCACCATTACATTCTCCACACACTGTCCTCAAGACTGACCTCAAACCGTACCCACTCCAAACCACTATAATGGTTGAGGGGAGGGTTTGGATGGTGGGAATCTTTTTCCCTGCTGATGAGATCTCTAACCCCAACACTCCATCTATTAACCTTACTTGCCCAGCACTGCCTTCCCACCCAGTCCAGCTGGCCTTATGCCTAACTCCCTCCTATCGCAGGATCCTTCGCCTTTCTGGAGAGTTAATTCACTTGACAATTACTTAATCTCTTAAGGAATTCTCTGGGAAGCAATTCCTGGACCATTTAATTTATTTATTCTATTTGTAGAATCATTTGTCAATATGGAGGATGAGCTGTTACACAAGTGGCAGGAGGGGACTTAAAATTGTATTTTCACAATTGGAAACATTGATAGAAAGATGTCACTTTCAGAGCTCTTAAGACATATAAAATGACATAGACTCATGGAGTTCTAGGTAAACCTAATATTTCACTTTAGGAGACACGTAGATGGATAGAACTTCCATTGGGAGAAAAGTAAAGAGAGAGGCTTGCCAGAAAAGCTGACTTTTTATAGACTCAACAGTATCTGAATACACAAGGAAAGGATCCATCCCTTTTCAGTGGAGAAAAATTTGAACTGCTGAGCAATTTTAGAGATTTTTCAAGTTGGAAAATCCCTACATGCTATAAAGAGCACTTTCTATGTCTGTGATTTAACTGGCTTGAGAAAACCAGGCCATGGCCTCAAAAACATTTGCATTACAGTAATCCTCAGTGACAACACCGAGTCCATGGCGGCAGTGCATCTTCTTGATAAATGTTCAGTGAAAGGAATCACAGATTCGTATATTACTAGATTTATCTTCATTCCATTATAAGTGTCTAGTTTATTTTTTACAGATCCGTTTTAATCACAGCGGAATTCTGGCAGGATTTTCCTAGCAAATAAATGTGCCCTGAGTTTTTTCTTTTTGAGAGAAAGACCGAATGGATTGCTGCCCAAAAGCCTATGCTCTTACTAAGATGGAACAAATACATTCATATTAACTTGGTGACTCTATCATGGAAGCTTCTTCCCGCTGTCAGCACAGCGTCTAGGATACACTAAAAAGTAATTTTTACATGTGTGCAAATTTGATTTTGGCTTTGCAAGAAAGACCTAATTTGTATTCTAATGATTCTAGGCTAAAACATACAAATAAATAGCCCTATAAAAAGTATATAATTTCATCTCTCTGAAAAGCAGTGGGCCTTAAAGAATGGGCCAGTAATTACACTTGCTCAAGATGTTGGGCAAGATACAGTTACAAAAAAGATTGGCATAATAAAAAGATATTCTGTCTTTATCTGGTATTTAAAATTTAAAAAAAAACCTACACGATTTGGAAAGGTTTTGTTTTGGAAAAAAAAATTGTAGTGTGTTAAATGTGACTTTATACAAGTTAGATAACTTTCTACACCTAGTCCATATAGAGAATATGGTAATCTGCTAACTTGATAAGACCCACAGGCAGTTTAACTCATGAAAAAAGAAGAAGAATCCAATGTTGAGTAATTTTGTCTCTTGCAGGTAAAAATAATCAGCTTCCATTTGTGAATCCTGGTACCTGTCTGAAGTATAATAGGGATAGTTTTTATTGCTATTATGATTAACACAACTGATTTAAATTGATCTTTGTAATTAACGTTTCATGTGTCTTCTACTTTTGCATTGCATAAACATAAATAAAACATTGCATAGTGTATGGTGGCATAGAATCTTCATCTATTTCTACCCGTCAGCTTATTTTGAATCATTCTACCCCCTCCCTGGAATGAGAATGGAACCATAATGAATGGAGATTTTTTGGGATACGTGGACATTCTGCCCCTGCAAATACCTCTAGTATATGGCTAGCTTATTTTGTGTGGGACTTGGAGACCAAACCAGCAGATTACCAAGAGTGAAACATACCAAAAGCTTTAATTACATATGATTAAATCTAGCTGCCATGATGACACACTTACCCTATTGATAGCTCTTTATTATGACATTTTTGTAATGTGATATTTTTTTACTTATCATTATTACACCTATGCACAGCAGCTGCCTGGGTTGCCATTAGGTTAGGGATATCAGGTCCTGAATGAGGAGCCAGAAGTGCCAGGCATTTATTGCTTGCAGTACTTATTCTGTGGTTCTCATTATGTATATATCAGCTTTCTTTAGATAATTAAATCTCTTGCTAAAATTTTGTCTTAGGTGGCCTAGATCAGTGTTTTTTTAGCAGGTTTCTAAGTTGCTTTGGGTTCAATGAGCAATGTGTACCCTTTAGGTAGTTACCAGTGATAGGTAGACACCAATGATCTATTTTGCTATCTGTAAGGATGGCATTCAACCTACTGGCCATTAATGAAGGGGCAATATTCCCAATGATTACCACGCCAATGTACTTTGAGCTGTGGACTTAGTAATTATAGCAGGGGTTCCGTAAGACCTGAAAACTTTTTCAAGGGTGATTCGATATTAAAAAGTTCGACAAAGGCTGCTCTAGAAAAAGGTTGCAGTGGAAACAGAGCAAAAGAAAAGTATATGCAGCTTGGACTTGGAACATTCAAGTTAACATGTTGTTTCATCCCAAGTGAATAAAGCATAGATTTACCATAAACTACTTATAAACCTATGCTGGGTGCCCATGTTCTGGTGTCTAAGTAACCCAGGCAGTGACATTGTCATCAAAAGAAGGGCCTTCCGACTGTAAGATAAAAAACCAGCATGTCATGTTACCATAGATTTATTAAACAAGCTTTTAAATTAATTACTTGAGTGCTATGCTTGAGATAGCGGTACATTAATTGAATATAGCGGGTAAGAATCCCTGGCTGGAGTGAGGCTTTAAAAAGAAATAAAAATAAAGCAAAGTTTTAAAATACTTTAATGACAATTATAAGTGTTTGAAATTATATTAAAAAGTTTTCAAGGACGTATCAGCAAAATCTGTTACTATTCGGTGACTATGCTGCCAAATGTGGAAAGCAAAATTTCCTCATGGCATGGGTTGGAGTCGATCCATCGCAAAGCAGTTAAGCTGTGATAATTACTGTGTATCAACATGAAGGAGGAAAAAAAATGTACAGGCTGATATCCCAAACTAGCTCCAAACTCATCTGCGGAGGTCAGCGCACGGAACACTACTGAGACGAAATAACAAGTCGGAATCTTGGTGGATGTGTATTGATTCCAGTTGCAATGAGGTCATTCTTGTATGGTTGCCAGAGTTTCTGTTTTTTGTACGAAGTTTTATTTCAATAACAAGTTTTTGTACTTAATAAAGTTGGGTTATTAAAGTTGGAAGGTGTGAAAGTCTAAAATGCAAAAATAATAAATATCATTCAATATCATGTAATATTAAACCAAAAGAAATGAAAATTTTTACAATGAACAGATAAAGTTACAATATTTTTTCTTCTGTTCGCATTTTGCAAAGTGATGTGACAAATTGATTATTGAATTATATTAGGTATACCGATTTCAGAGTTGCTGTATACTTTAGCATCCTGTTTTTTGTTTTGTATTATTGAATGATGATATTACTCTGTTTTCTGTACAGTTTTCGGATCTGTGATCAGCTCTGAGCAAATGCTTTAGGCACTTGTGACAGTTAGGCGGCACTTTTGTGCGCTTGGGAACAGCAAACTGCACTGGGGGTAACCAGGTTTTAACTCAAAAGCAACATGGAAACTGATCTGCTGCGGCTGTGCCACAACCATGTGCATCAATGTGCACGCAATGCTTCCCACACTCGCTCAGTGGGCCTGATTTATTAATGTTCTCCAAGGCTGAGGAGGATACACTTTCATTTGTGAAGCTGGGTGATCCAGCAAACCTGAAATGGATCTGGTCCAGGATTGAAAACATTTGCTAGCAAAGAGCAAATGACTTTTAGAAAATCCAATCCAGGCTTTCTGGATCACCCAGCTTCACTAATGAAAGTGTATCCTCTCCAGCCTTGGAGATCTTTAATAAATCAGGCCCATTCACTTGAAGGAGTTGAGTACTCGGCAGAGCGCTGTGGCTCAACAGAGCCTTTGCTCTCTGTAACACGCATCCCTCAGCAGTACAGTGTCCCTAATATCCCTGCAAATTGTTAGGAATGAAAACTATATTTTTTAAAATTTTATTTTGTGGTGAAAATCCTAGTGTGGAAGTATTCACAAATCAAGGTTATTTTTGGCCATTTCACAATTTTAACTTGCCAACATGGTATTGGTACTTAAATATGCTGGAGGTCTCTGGGAACCTGTCACAATTGACAAAATTCACTTTTTTTGTAAATCAAAGTCAGAAAAAGCATTTAAAAGTCCCCACTCTCTTAATCTCTACAACATAAAGGTAATTATTCCGTAGTCCAAGAACCAACTGGGTCTAATTACTCTTCTTAGTATAACACATGAAATGTGCAGAAGATATGGGAGGGCTCTAAATTTCTTACAAGATCATCATATTTTTGCACTTATCAATCAGGTATAATAGAATTCTTTAGGAGAAGTTCATTGTTAGGCTATAGATACAATGACATAAAAGCCTACCCTACCAAAAAATGACCACAGGGGGGTATGGGGCAGGAGGGTATGTTAAAGCATCCATGTCACAAAACTCATATTTCTGAAGCACTACCCTCTACCTTCCTATATGTATAGCTCCTAATTATTCTGAGAGTATTTGATTACTCTCTTGGCTGTGCAATCTCCTTCACCCCTTCCATCACCTCCCTACATAAGTTTTTATGAGTGACAGTTTGAGTGACAGTTCTAAGTATGCCCAGGCTGCTGACATCATATTCCAGATCAAGGTGTGCTGTGGCAGTCTCAGGGCTTTTGGATGTCTACACAAGGTAAGTTATACCCCTGAGATATGCTTAGTGCACATATAACATTATGAGAAGATTGATGATGAAATTAAGTCTGGTGACAGGAACTATTTCAGGGTCACTGTGCAGATAAGTGATGTAGAAGCAGACAAAGCCCTACATACCCCAAAGTTCCTCTCCACAAAGCCCCCCCTCAATATATTTACCCAACCTCATCATTTTACGCTACATTGCTACAAGTCTCCACATCTTTAGTTATACAACTATTTCCTAAACATCTGCGTTCAAGTCATGCTTCATACAAATAATAGAATATCAATAGGCATTAACTAAAAACAGACTTATACAAGTCCACGACAAGGACATTTTTGCAAAAAGTTAAATCAATTTTAATTTTCTGCAAATAACATTTCTGTGCACAATACACTGTATCATTTTATAATTCAATTAAATAAATCGATTTTGGACTTCTGCAGCAGACAAGAGTGAATTTTATTCCAATCTGCCGAAGAGCCCCTGAACCATTTGTGGGCACAAGAGTAGTAAATATGAAACTTATTTGTTCCAGCTGAAAGCAGTTCTAGCAATACAAATGAATGCAGCCAATTCTTAAAACAATGGGGCAAGGTCAGTTCTTTGTATTGCTGCTGTCATCGAAAACTGGTTATCAGACTGTCTATTCTGATTTGGGAGGAATATTTCTTTCTATATTGCTGAATATACTGACTTAAAGATCAACACTCCCCTCCCTTTACACCCACCCACCCTTACCTTACCTCTTTTGTTACCTCCATGCACCTCCAAGCCCCATCACTTCTTAAACAAGAAAAACATACTTCATCCATTTTTCATTGGATAGTTGTCGTAGGCTGGGTGACATCAGCATGGCATTGAGGGGAGCTCTTGGATTTAATGAAAGTTGAGTATTGTAGCCTAATTTTTTTCTTCCAGGTCTCATGTAAAAAAAAGTATAGTGCCTAAAAGCAAAGTATGTTGTCTGCCATTAATAAGCCCAAACAAGCTAAATAAGCATAGCATTTTCAGGCTTCATTCATGTGGTCTACTGTCTGCAGTCTCACTTTATTTCAATTGGAAGACCAAACCTAATGCGGTGGAATGACAATTTTTATGTATAAGTATAATGTAATAATGTAAGCTCTACATTCCAGGGTCCAATGTAGCTTGATAAGCCCCCCAGCGGGAGTGTTCTTGATGCTCAGGGATTTCAGAAAGTGAGTTTATTGACTCTGGGTGTCATACAGTCCTGAAAAGTACTTGCACTTTATCGTGGAGATGAACATGAAGCCCATTTTTGGAGGGTATCCCTCTCTGTGCAATTCTTAAACAAGAGTTTGGGGAGTCTGTGCTGATTTTTGTTTTTTACATTGAGTTAAAAATAAACCATGATCCAGCCATTGTACATGTCACCAGATCCCATGTATGATGACTACTTGGCTGTGAATATTCACAGCTTCCCTTTAAATATTTTTTTAAAGCTGAGAAATCCAGCTCTCTGGGATTTTATTAGTCCAGGAGAAAACCTACATTAGTTTCTGCTGTTTTATTGCTCAGGGAGATATAGAAGATACAATTGAACAGGATTGTACCAGCATACAATGCCACACTTGAAACCCCAGTGCTTCAATGGGATTGTTCCCTTGATGTAGGGAGCTTCCAAGCACCATTGTATTTGTGTGTGTCCTGTTTAGATTTTTTGATACTTCATTTGTTATGCCAGTCCAGCAACCACAGCATGTATTTCTTTGTCATATGTCTTGTGGGGGTTTAACTGGACTGTAGCTGAATTCTTAGTATTGATGTGATATAACGAAGGGCTCCCTGCAGATTTTCTTCTTATTGAACCGATGTATAGTATTGTAGACAGTAGGATCTAAACCTGCTATACTCAATGCAATATTTTTGATCAATTAGACCAAAGAAGGGGGAATGCTCGAATTGATCAAAATACTTGATGAATTTTAAATATATTTGACAAAATGTCATTTAAAAATGTATTGGGCAAGAAATAAAACTACCTAGATTTTTAACACTTAAAGCAGATGTGGTACAGTGGTGTTACCTGGCCACATGGCCAGAGTTAAATATTACTTTTTCGTCTGGGGGTAAGTAAAAAGCTCTTTTACATATCTTATATCTTGCTATAACCCCCAGCTGCTGCTTCTCTCTAATGCTGCAGGTTGTGGGTGAATCCCTGGGTCTTTACTTATAATGCAGAACTTTTGGTCCTGTATTGAACCCGATTATGGAGCATCTTGGAGAGGAGGCTGCGGGGTAACAGTTTAACTGAGCAGGAGATCAGGGGAGTCAAAGAATAAATATTAATA